>NC_091434.1:138635498-138940693 GCF_964237555.1 Oryctolagus cuniculus | reverse complement strand
AGTTTGACTGCAGTGTGTTCTGGTGAATATCTTTTCTGGTCATGTCTTTTAGGAGTTCTATGTGCTTCCTCTACTTGGACGTCCCTTTGTTCTCCAAATTAGGCAAGTTTTCTGTTATTATTTCACTAAAAAGCCCTTTTAATCCATTCTCTCTCTTTTTTTTTTTTTTTTTTTTTGACAGGCAGAGTGGATAGTGAGAAAGAGAGACAGAGAGAAAGGTCTTCCTTTGCCATTGGTTCACCCTCCAATGGCCACCATGGCCGGCGCACTGCAGCCGGCGCACCGCGCTGATCCGATGGCAGGAGCCAGGTACTTATCCTGGTCTCACATGGGGTGCAGGGCCCAAGTACTCGGGCCATCCTCCACTGTACTCCCGGGCCACAGCAGAGAGCTGGCCTGGAAGAGGGGCAACCGGGACAGAATCCGGCACCCCGACCGGGATAGAACCCGGTGTGCCGGCGCCGCAAGGCGGAGGATTAGCCTAGTGAGCCGCAGCGCCAGCCATTCTCTCTTTTGACACCTTCAGCAACTCCTAAAACTGTATTTTGGGTCATCTGATAGTATCCCATAGATCTCCAACACTGTTTTTTCCCCCTATGTTCATAATTTATTGTACATTTTGAATTCCACATGTTGATATTAGCTTCTCCAGGCATGGGAACTTGACAAATGAAGTAAACTTTATAATCCACTTATGTTGCTTTCACAGCTGGAGTTTTATTAGGCCTTAATTTGAAGTATAAGACCAGCAAAGCAATGCCTCCATATATGGCCAGTACAGAATTCATTCTGCCTGTAAGAGTGTAAGAGTTGAAATATTTTTTAATACTAGTGAACTGGAATTGAGCATCAGTTTCCGGACCTGCCACGATTTTAATCTTGCCAAGGCCACAAATTCTGCAGCCAGTGTCCTTCAATACACACAACCTGGGCCTAGTTCAAGACCAACATTGTTTTTTAGTTTTCTAGTTCCTTCTTTTTTTTGGTCTGATTGTAAGATTTCAGCAAGTCATCTAACTCGGATTTTCTTTCTTCTGCTTCACCAAATGTGTTAAGGTTTTCCACCACATTTTTTGTTTTATTGAATTCTTAATTTCTAAGATTTCATTTTGATTTCTCTTTAAGATCTCAATTTCATGGGAGAAATTTTCTTTCATGTCATGCATGGATTTCATTAATTCATTAACAACTTTCATGTGTTTCAACAATCTAGTTTTTAAAACAAGATGATACTTCCAGCCAAACCTTCCCTATATCCCTCCCTCCCTCAATCCTGCCTTCTCCTTCCTTATTTTTTGAATTTTTGCAATGACATAGTTTCCATTTACTTCATAAATACAAGGTTAACCCTCCACTAAATAAAGAATTCAACAAGTGGTTACTAGAAAAGCCACTGTGCCTCAGACGTATAGGCAAATATCAAATCTCAAAGTGTCAGTTCAACACACTTGGCATCACATTTTTTGTATTCTCTATATCAGTTACTTATGCTATTTAAATTGTCTATTTCATTTGGCATAATGGTCTCCATTTGCATCTGTATTGTGAAAAACAAGATGTCATTTTTTTGTGGCTGAGTACTATTACATTGTGTGTATATATACCACAATGTCTTTATTCATATTCGCTTTTTAGTTGACGGACATCTGGGTTGATTCCAGGTATTGTGAATGAGTCTGCTATAGACATGAGAGTACAGATGGTTTTCATATGCTGATTGCTTTTCCGTGGATTATATTCCCAGGAGTCAGATGACTGGGTCATGTGGTAGATGTATTTTAATATTTCTGAGGAGTTTCCATTCCGTCTTCCAGTATGTACTGGTTTGCATTTTTACCAGCAGTGTCAGGGTACCTTTTCCCCACATCCTATCATTTTTTATGATTTGATTTTTGGGTGAGGGCCATTCTAGCTGGGTGAGGTGAAACCTCATTATTTTTAGTTGCATTTCCCTGATGGCTGGTGATTCTGGGCATCTTTTCATGTGTCTGTTGGCTATTTGTATTTCATCCTTTGATAAATGCCTTTTTATATCCTTGGCCCATTCCCTGACTAGGTTGTTTTTTGTTGTTGTTGCTGAATTTTTTGAGCTCATTAGGTATTCTGGATATTAGTCCTTTATAGATAGTTTGCAGACATTTTTTTCCCATTCTTTCTTTTACCTTTTTAGCTTTATTGTTTCCTTTGCAGTACAGAAGCTTCTTAGCTTGGTGTTGTCCCATTTGTCTATTTTTGCCTTTATTTTCTGTGCTTTGGGATGCCTATGTTTTGCTACATTTTCCCTTATGGTTTTCGCTAGTAATATGATAGCTTCAAGAGTTAAATTTACTTCTCTTATCTATTCTGAGTTGATTGTTGTGTAGGGTGTAGGGTAGAGTTCTGGTTTCATGCTTGTACATGTGTAGATCCAGTTTTCCCATACCATTTGTTGAAGAGTTTGTCATTTCTACGAGGAATGATTTTAGCTAATTTGTCAAAGATGACTTGTTTGTATACATGTGGATCAACTTTTGAGGTCCCTAATCTGTTTCATTTTTCTACCTGTCTGTATTGTGCCAGCATCAGCCTTTTTTGATAATGACTGTCCTGTACTGTGTCTTCCAGTCTTGTATTGAATGCCTCCAGCTTTGTTTTTATTTTGTGCAATTGGTTTAGCAATTTGGAGTTTTTGGGTATTCCACGTGAGTTCTAGGTCATTTTTTCTTGATATGAGAACATGTTTGTTATATTGATAGGAATCACATTGAATGTGTGAATGGGCATTTTGATGGTATTGATTCTTCCCGTTAGTGAATATGAGAGATTTTTTCCATTTTTTGTGTCTTCTGTTTCTTTCCTTAATCTTTTGTGAGTTTTACTACACAGATGTTTTATATCTTTGGTTAGCTGTATCCCAAGGCTATTAAATTTTTGTGGCTCTTGTGAATGGGATTGATTTTAGAAAATGTATAGCCATGGCATTGTTTATGCAAAGGCGGTTGATTTTTGTGTGTTGCTTTTTTATGGTGAGAGTGGGCATTCTTGTTCGTGTTCTAGATCTTATTGGAAATTCTTTGGGTGTTGTTCCATTTGGTGTGTTGCCTGCAGTTGGTTTCTCATATATTGCCTTGTGTTGAGATATTTTTTACTGCATCCAATTTGCTTAAGGTCTCTATGATGAAAAGTCATTAAAAAAAGATAATCAAATTCAATTAGATGTCTCAAGTATGCATGAATACAGGGGCCCTGCTCAGGCCTTTGGAAGCTGAAACTTGGCAATGAGGCAGACTTAACCACTGTTTACATACTGAACCCTAGAGATTCCAGTATTAAGTACATGAGTGGCCGGCGCCGCGGCTCAATAGGCTAATCCTGCGCCTAGCGGCGCCGACACACCAGGTCCTAGTCCCGGTCAGGGTGCCGGATTCTGTCCCGGTTGCCCCTCTTCCAGGCCAGCTCTCTGCTGTGGCCAGGGAGTGCAGTGGAGAATGGCCCAAGTTCTTGGGTCCTGCACCCGCATGGGAGACCAGGATAAGCACTTGGCTCCTGCCTTCGGATCAGCGTGGTGTGCTGGCTGCAGCGCGCCAGCCGCGGCGGTCATTGGAGGGTGAACCAACGGCAAAGGAAGACCTTTTTCTCTGTCTCTCTCTCTCTCGCTGTCCACTCTGCCTGTAAAAAAAACAAAACAAAACAAACAAACAAAAAAAAACATGAGTACTACACTCTCAGCCTTGCTACCCAAGGTGATACCTAAATCAAATAGACCCACTTGGCAGATCACTTCACCCAAAGTGGGAGACAGAATGGCCTATGAATCAGCTGCATACCAAGTATCTGAGCCCTCTGTACTCTTTGCTCCTTCTTTCCTGTCAGGATTTGGGCTTTCCTTCCCTGGATAACAGGAAAAGGGGAAGGAGGTGGGGGTTTAGAACCCCAGAGCAACAGACCTGGGGAGTCAGATGAGAAGGTTGACCAAAGATCTCAGCACTAAAGCAGTTCAGTAGTTGCATTCACTTGAGTGGCGTGTGTGTGTGTGTGGGGGGGGGGATTTCAGCCAAGTTCGGCCCCAGGTGCCACTGACAGCTTTATCAGGGCTCATGACTGTCAATAAGGAGGGTGGTCATGGAGGGCATCACAACCCTTAGTTCCTCAGCCAGGCAAGGGGCCATTCTCCTGAGAACATCCTCTCTCTCACCTCTCGGTCCCTGCATCTCAGTCCCAGACTGTCTTTACACTTTCATAGCCTCGCTCTGGTCAGGGAGTGGGGACTACCACATGGACCACAATTCCTCTGGCTACAGATGAACTCTGCCTGCCAGGGAAGGCTGGAAGGACCAGTGTCCTATTTGGGTGTCTTCCATGCCTTACCACCCTAGCTGGTCAGGCCCTGAGCTGACTCAGCTGGAGTAGCCTGATGTCCTACATAGGCCCATGATGGGACCCTGCTGGTGGAGCACCATGGTCATGCATATGGAGGCCACCTCAACCAGGTTTATGCCAGCAGCTGGGTCACTGTGCAAGAGGAACAACTCTTCCTGGACATCAGCCTCTGTGGTGAGTGTTCCCAAGGTTAAAGTGTTCAATTCAGCCCCAGGGGCTCTTCCAAGTAGGTAACCACATATTCTGTCTGTTGCCACCTGTCCTACCCTGCTCAAGACAGGAAGTGTGGTGGGCTTCCCCAGAGCACATGTGTCAATGGAGCAGGACTGCAGAAAATTAGACTTTGAAGCATGCCTGTGGCCAGCAAGTGTTTACAGCTCAGACCAGCCCCCTAGTCCTTGGGTCATGCCTGGGTTCCGCTGCCCCTGCTATCAGGTCATGATCCCCAAGGCAGGCTGGGCAAAGTCACACTGAATTCCCTATCTCCTGCCTGTGAGGCACCTGCCATGACTCCGGATAGCAAGCAATGGACTTATGATGGCGATGGCTCTCTCGCCTCCTTTAGAGTCACCCGAGTGACACTGTCATCCATGGCCCCCTGCATCCTCACCCACCCATCTCCCAGACATCACTCAGACTTCCATTGAGTGAGCCACATGTTCTGTCTCGAAATATGTTGACTGAGCTCAACCATTCTCTAGAACCCTCTGCTGTGCCCTCAATGTATCATCTCTGGGCACTGGATCTAAACCCTGGGCCTGAAAGAGGCTGCTAATGTCAAGGGCTTCTTGATGGCTCCAGAGATCCTGGTTCACCAGAGGCTCTGTAGATTTCATGCTTTTGTCCAGTGGCAGGGCCCAAACACACTGCAGTGTGCCACTGCACTTAGATTCTGGATGCCACAGGGGTGCATTGGGCTATTCACAAGCCCCTTTGGCACAGGTTGCAGTAACAGCAGGGCCAAGGTGGTCTGAGGGTGTCCACAAACCTGGGATCTGGCAGGTGGGGGGTAGTGTCTTCCCACAATGGGGAGACTGGTCCCCTGCCTCAAGGGCTGTCCCTGAGCCAACAAATGCTCACCTAGAGAATACAGACATCTCTGTTGTGGTTCCTGTGTGGTTGGGTGCCTCCTCAACATGTTCTTCCCTGTCCATTTGGGTTTGCAGTCGACCAGATACCTGTGAATGAGGAGGAACTGTACCTGGATTCTGCACAGTCCAGGTAACTCTCCTGACTATGTGGCCTCTTACTTTGGATGGACCTCTGGGGAGAAACACAACAGGCTATGGAGACCCACTGCACCCACTCAGTCCTAGCCCATCCAATCTCTGGGGCCAACACAGCCTCTTGTATTGGGGATGTCCACAGAGGTTTGTTTGCATTCCTCCTACCCTTTCTCCTATTGCAGCAGTCACTGGGTCCACTCAGATGCAAAGGCCTTTGCAGGGACTTCCTGTGGTCAGGGGAGGCTGGATTGCTCTTTATCCTGGGCTTCTCATGTATGTTTCAGCTTTCCTTTCATGGGTGGCACGAAAGAGGACCTGGGGAGGGATGTAAACCAGCCACCAGAGGAGCTGAGTGATCTGCCTGGGGTGTGGGGTTGTGGAAGGTCTGCAGGGCTAAAGCTCTACAACAGATGCATTTGTGTGAGAGAAGTATGAGGAAGTTGGGCCTCTGTGGTCTCTGAGGCTACCCTACAACTTCAGCAGGGCTCCTTTGCTTAATCTTTAACAGGTGGCCATTTGCTCCCTCATGCTCTCTGTCCGTGTGTGTCAGCTTCAGGCTGTGTCTCTTCCACCCCTATCTCAAAGCTGACCTCTGGTCAGGGAGAGGACAGCAGCTGGAGCCCATATTCCTCTGGCCACAGATCCACTTTGCCTTCAGAGGATTCCAGGAAGTAATCCGCAGTAGTCCAATGACCCATTTCTGAACCTCCCATACCTTCTCACCTCAGCAGACCACGCCCCAAGCTGCTCAAGCTGGAGCAGACTGACATACTGCACAGGCACACGGTGGCTGCCTATCACCAGGCTTACACAGGTGTTTGGGATCTTGAGCAGGAGTAACACCTGTTCATGACTGTCAACCTCAGGAGTATTCCTAGAGCAAAGGGTGCTCCATCAAATTCCAGGGGCTCTCTGGGTATGCAGCCATATGTCCAGCGAGCTGCCACCCATCCTGATTAAGACAGGAATATGCCATAGACTGTCCCAGGGTACACACGTCCAAGTGGCAGGACTCAGATTATAGAGGCTGAAGCTTGCCCTATGGCCAATGATTGTTTATAGCTCTGTCCACTAGTCCTTGAGTTGTGTTTGGGTCCCACTGTCAGGCCATGACCCCCAAGGCAGCCAGAGTACCATCACACTGGCTTCTGC
This sequence comes from Oryctolagus cuniculus, assembly GCF_964237555.1. Lineage (NCBI taxonomy): Eukaryota > Metazoa > Chordata > Mammalia > Lagomorpha > Leporidae > Oryctolagus > Oryctolagus cuniculus. The sequence continues at coordinate 138,933,956 of NC_091434.1, read as the reverse complement.
ACCTCCTGCCTGTAAAGTGCATGCCAGGAAGCCCAAGGGCAACCAATGGACATGTAAGGCTGATGGTCATCTCCTCCCATGAGATTCACATCCAATGAGGTGTGCAACCTGAACTCTGGCTCCCACAGAGCTGCATTTCAGCCATTTGCCTGCCAGAAGCCCATTGCATTATGGGCAGTAATGACACCATGGGGGCCAACATCATCTGAGGCTGTGCAAGGGACCCAGAAGGCAAGGGTGACATCTTCCTACAATGGGGAGACTGGGGTCCCCTGACTGCCAGGGGAAGCCAACAAGCCAGACTGGTGGCCTAAAGACTTACCTTCCTGCCACCAGGCATGACCCTGAGCCTCTAGGAGGCACATACAGGGAGTATAGGTGGTCCCTTTGTGGTTGGCTGACATCCTGAATGCTCTCTACCTTGTCTGATTTGATTTGCAGTCTACCAGAATCCCGTGAGACATGAGTCCTACCCAGATTCTCCCCAACCCAGGTAGTTTTCTACTTCGCATGCACCCTTGGAGAGGCCACATAGCTCCTGGAGAAACAATGGGATGCAGAGACCTGTTGCACCCATTCAGGACCATATACTCCTGTCTCCAGGGACCATGATGCACCTTACCCTGGGGTTGCCCAGATAGGCTGCCGTTGCCTCTTCCAACTCTACTGTGCAGGCAGCCCCTGCGTCAACTGAAACCACCAAAATCCTAGGGAATTCTGGTGACCACAGTGGCTACCCTGCCTTCCTCAGGGATAATGATACCCCACCCTCTGGCTTACACTCAATTACCATCCTTGCTAGGGTGTTCCATTGTGGATGGTACTAAAAGGGACTGAAGGAGAGACTTGAACAACCCAGCGAATGCTGAGAAATCCACCTGGGGTGTACTTGGGGGCAGGGGGGAGAGGCCTGGGGTGATCGCACAGCAGGTGCATTCATGGCACCAAGACTAGGGGAATGGAAGCATAATTGGGTCTCCAGGGAAACTTACAGCTTCAGCAGGGTTCTTTGTGTTTCAATGGGGAGGAAACCATCCAGGGCATTAGAGTTCTTTGCTCAGTTGCCAGGCAGGCAGCCATTTTCTCAAGTACCTGCTCTATCCCAGCATCTCTGTGTCTTATGTCCAGCTGTGTCACCTCCAACCTACTCAAAGCCACCCTCTGATGGGGGGACCAATCCTGGGGCCCAATTTTACAGGTAAACACTACCTAGCACCTAAGAAAGGCAGAAGTTGGTGGTAGTCTACTCTTCATATTTATGAACATGCAATGCCCTCCCATCACAGCATGCCATGCTGCAATGTGACCCATTTGGAGAAGGTCAACATCCCACCAGAACGTATGATGGGACCATATTCACCTTGTCTGATGGCCATGCTCATGGCAGCCATGTACCACCAGGTTTTTGTCTATGGCTTGGGACCTCGAAGGAAGACAACTTCAGGGCTTTCAGGCTTTGCAGTGAGTAACCGCCAAGGCATGGTACTCCAGTAAGCCCCAGGGGCTCTCCCCAGTAGAGAGCCACCAATCCACCCTGCTGTCACCCATCCCTGCTGAGACTGCAGAGGCTGAAGCACACCCTAGGCCAGTGAGGGTCTACAGCTCAATGAAGCTCCTAGTTTGGGTCACAAACCCCATACCCTTGGCCCCTCTGTGAGGTCGTATCACCTCATGCTGGCCCCAGTGCCTGCAGCATCCCTATAGCTGGGGAGAAATGGTTACTTGAGGCCTATGGCCACCTCCTGAGGGCCATTCATGCCCCAGTGACACTCCCTGAAAGCCACAGCCCCCAGCATCTGCATCCTGCTTCAGGTTCCAGAACTCACATCAAGGACCCTCTGCTGAGCCCCTTGGTCTATCTTCTGAGATCAACTGACTGAACCCCACCCCCACACCTGACACCCTCAGTGTTCTATCTCTAGGCATCATGCCTGAGTCCTCTGCCGGACAGGGGAAACCAAGCCCCGAGACTTTGTGGGTGGTCCCGCAGATCCCAGTGGAACAGTTCACAACAGTTCTGTCGGTTTCAAGTCTCCGCCCAGTGGCAGGATACAGGAAGGGTTTGGTATCCCACCCGACACTTGAAATTGGATGGGAGAGGGCTTTTTGCAACCTAGAGGCCCAGTGGGCTGAAGGCCTGAGGTAGACAGGCCAGGCTGGTGGTCCTTAATGGCACCTGCCCCCCTCCAGGGATGTTTGCCAGCCCAGGCTCCTCCTCAGGATGTAGACATCCCAGTGGTGGGTGCTAGGTGGCTGGCCTGTTTCTTCAATGAGCCTTTCCCCAGTAAGCCTTTTCCCCAAACCTTAATTGGATTTGTAACCAACCAGATGTCTGTAGACGAGGAAGATCCTTACCTGCATAGCCTCCCAGCCAGGTAGGCCTGCTGACCCTGCGGCTGCAGACACTGCAGGTGCACTGAACCCTGCAGAGATCCAAAGAAACACAACAAGCTGTGGGGACACATGGCACCTGCTCAGGATCATGCCCTTGTCTCCAGTAGCAGCGCTTCCCCTCGTCATTGGGGGAGCCCACACTGGTTCCCACTGACTCCTCCCACTCTGCTGTGGAAGCAGTCCCTGGGACTGCTCAGACCCAGTCAGGGCAGACTGACCACCCGACCACCCGACCACCCTGTGGCTTGCACTCCCTGGTGTGTTAGGGAACTCTATCAAGGGGGTGACTCTACATGGGCCCTGAGGAGAGCACCAAGCCAGCCAGCCACAGGCTGAGAAACCGGACTGGAGGGTTAAAGCTGCTTGACAGGTGCATTTGAAGGAACAAAGCCTGGGGGAACCGAGGCTTTCTTAGGTCTTAGGTGACTCACAGGTTCAGTAGGGAGGGCAGCCAGAGCTGTGTGCTGTCTTGCTGAGCAAGCGGCCATTTGTCCAAGTACGTGCCCATTCTCTCCCCACGTCTCAGTATCTGCTGTGTCTCTGTCAGCCTGCTGTGTCGCTAAGCTGCCCCCTGGCCAGGGAGGGAGATGGCTCCTCCTGCGGCCGAGGGCAGGCAGAAGTCAGCACTGGTCCACTTCCCATGTTTCTGAACCTGTCCTGCCCTCCCACCTCAGCAGGCCAGGCCTCAAACTCCCCATCCAGAGCAGTTTGACCCTGTTGGTCATGTTGGACATCCAGACTCGTGGCAGCTGTGTACCTCCAGGTTTATGCCTGTGGCTTGGACCTTGAGCACAAGGAACACCTCTTCAGGGTGGTGAGTACTCCTGCCAGCCCCAGAGGCTCTCCCAGGGTGACAGCCATGGGTCTGCCCTGATGCCACCTGCCAGCCCAGGTGGAGCAGGCATGAGACTGCAGGCTGTAGAATCTGAAGCGTACCTGTGGTCAGTGAAGGTCCAGCGCCCAGATTTTGGGTCACCAAGTTCCCCTGACAAACCTCACCCCTTCACTCCTTTGAGGTCATGTCATCTCATGCCTGCCCCAGTGCCTCCTCCCTGTGAAGTGCTTGCCAGCATCCTGTGGGCTGGTGAGAAACATGCGATGCAAGAGGCCTGGTTCTGGCCCTAGACAATACCGGACAGCCACAGCCCCCAGCACCTGCACTCTCCTCTGGCTTCCAGAGCTCATGCCAAGGGCCCTGTGGTATGCCACTGTCTCTCCTGAGAAGAGCTGACTGAGGCGCCACTCCCCACCACACCTTCAGGGTTCTGTCTCTGGGTATCATGCCTGACTTCTTTGCCACACTGGGGCCACCAACCCCTGAGACTTTGTGTAGCCCCAGAAAGAAATGAGGTTCTGTGGATCTCACATCTCTACCCGGTGGCAGGGCACAGGCATGGTCTAGGGTCCCGCCTGCCACTTGAAATTGTATGAGAGGGCAGGGTTCCAGCCCTTGACAACCCAGAGGCCAGGTGGGCTGGTGCTGGCAGTGCCACTGAAGTGTGGTACAGAGGGTCTGAGGAAATCGGGCCACAGAAGTGTGCATAATACCCTGTCTCAATGGGAAAGGTGGGGCCCCCTGGCTTTGGGGAGACAGTGGACAGGCCAAGCCAGTGGCCAGTAGCACCCCTCTCCTGCCCCTGGGGATGTCTCTGAGCCACCAGACAGCTCCCCCAGGTGATGCTGACATCTCAGTGGCAGCAGCTGTGTGGTCAGCTTGCCTCTGCAAGGCACCCTTCCGTGTCTGATCTAACAGCTGACCAGATATCTGTGAATGAGGGGGAGCCTTACCCAGACACTCTGCTGTCCAGGTAGGTCTGCTGAGCCTGTGGCTGTGGAAGTGGCAGGTGCACCGACACCCACAGGGTCCCCTTAGATCCCAGGAGAAATACGATGAACAAATAGGCTGCGGGGACCCGTGTTACCTACTCAGCCCACGCCCATTGTCTCCAGAGACAGCATTGGTCCTAATTACCAGGGTGCCCACAGTGGGTGCAGGCCCTGGATCAGCTCAGGCCCAGCAGCCTCGCTGGAGGATTCCAGCACTCACATGGCTGGCCTGTATTCCCTTCCTGTCTGTGTCAGGGCTTCCCTCTGGGGATGATGCAGAAAGGGCCCTGAGGAGAACCCTGAGCCAGCCTGCAATAGGCTGAGAAAGTGGCCCAGGTGTGCTGGTTGGGTGAGTGTGCAGGGAGCCCCCAGCACTAATGCTGCTGGACAGGTGCACTGGCAGGAGCAACGTCTGGGGCCACCAAGGCCATGTTCAGTTGGAGTTCGACCCATATGTTCAGCTGCCTGCGACTCAGAGCAGCAGAGCCTTTGCTCCTTGCTGGTTTGGATCCATTTGCCCCAGTACTTGTCTCTCCTCTAGATTCGCTGTCCCTGTGTCTGATTTTCTGGGTCCTATCAAACTGTCTCTGGCCAGGGAAGGAACTCCTGCCGAGGCCCACTTTCCCTTGGCCAATGATGCACTCTGCCTGGGAATGCAGGGAGTAGTTGCTGGTTTTCCTGTGCACCTTTTTTAAACCTGCCTTGCTTCCCACTCAGCAGGCTGCAGCAGGTCAACATTTCACCTGGTCCAGTAAACAATCTCGTGGCAGCCTTTAACAATTGGATTTCTGCCAGCGGCTGGGACCTCTTACAAGAAGAACATGTTTTCACAGCTGTCATTGTCAGCAGTGAGAATGTGCAGGGCAAGATGCTTTTTCAAGGCCAAGGGGCTGTCCCAAGTTGATAGCCAAGTGTCTGACTTACTACCAACCTTACTGGTTGAATGGGTAAGTATGTTGGACTGCCCGGTACACACAGGTTTTTGGCATGGGCTCATATATGGCTGGGTCCACACTCCTTCTTGGGTCTAGCCGGGGTATACCTTATTCCTGTTAGGTCACTGTACCCATGGCAGGTGGGGCACCATCATGCTAGCCTCCATGGGTCCTGTCAGTGAGGTGACAGGACATTGGCAAGGGTACAATGGATATGTGAGACCAGTGGCCACTCCCCTGTGAGTCTGATGCCCTGGTGGCACTCCCGGCCATGGCCCGTGGCGTTTTCACACACCTCTGGGTCCCAGACCTCTGCAGAGCAAGCCATGCGTGTAGTCTCTCCTCTGAGACAAGCTGACTAAGCTCACCAGTCATCTAGAGTGCTCCACTCTGTCCTCAGGACTGCACCACCAGGCTCTAGGTTTAAGCCCTGCATCCAGGAAGGGTCACTTCAGTCCAAGGACTCTGGGTTGCTCTAGAGACCCCAAGTGGGCCAGAGGCCCTAGATTTCATACCTCTGTCCAGTGGCACTACACACAGCAGTGTGCCACTGGCGCCTGACTTTGAATGAGAGGGGGCTGGATTTCAGCCTTTCCTCCTCCCAGAAGCCACTCGGGCTACTGGCCCTCGTGACATGGCAAGGGGACAAGGTAATCTGAAGGTCTGCACAGATCTGGGCCATAGGTCTGCATGATGAACTGCCAGAACCCAGAGTGGGTTCCCCTGGCTCCCAGGGAAGGTGACTGGCTGGTATCTTAAGATCTACCCTTTTGCCTCCCCTGCTATTCCTGAGCCCCCCACTCATTCTCCAAACATAAGTAAACTTGCTGTGGTGTTCCAATAAGACGATAAGACTCATCAGATTACCTGGGTTCAAATTTGTCCTCTGCATCTGATCCAGCTTCTTTTTTTTTTTATTTTTTTTTTTTATTTTTTTTTTTTTTTGACAGGCAGAGTGGACAGTGAGAGAGAGAGAGACAGAGAGAAAGGTCTTCCTTTTTGCCGTTGGTTCACCCTCCAATGGCCGCCGCGGCCGGCGCGCTGCGGCCGGCGCACCGCGCTGATCCGATGGCAGGAGCCAGGAGCCAGGTGCTTTTCCTGGTCTCCCATGGGGTGCAGGGCCCAAGCACCTGGGCCATCCTCCACTGCACTCCCTGGCCACAGCAGAGGGCTGGCCTGGAAGAGGGGCAACCGGGACAGAATCCGGAGCCCCGACCGGGACTAGAACCCGGTGTGCCGGCGCCGCTAGGCGGAGGATTAGCCTAGTGAGCCGCGGCGCCGGCCTGATCCAGCTTCTTGCTCTCACGTGTACCCAGGGAGCAGCATGTGATGGCTCACGTTACTTGGGTGCCTGCCTCCTGTATGGCAGGCCAGGATGCGGTTCCTGATTCCTGGCTTTGGCCTGGCCCACTACTGAAGACATTTGGAGATTGAAACAGCAGCTGGAAGATTTCTCCTTCTTTCTTTCTGTTCCTCTTGGCCTTTCAATTAAATTAAATTTTTAAACATGTTTAGAAAATGGTCACGGAAAATGGAATTAAAAACGAATTCACTGCATTGAAAACTTTTTGAAATCCATGCAGTTTGTTCATAATATGCACTTCCACTAACTTTTAAAAGAACCTTTCCAAATATACTTGTTGCTGTATGTTCATGAATGTCATGGCATATACCATGTTATTTTTAGTAATGTTACATATAGTTTGCTCCTATGAAGCATATTATGATATATGTTTTTGCTATTCTCCAACTTTCCTCCTCTTTTTGCTCTTATGAGCTTTCCTTATGACTTTTATGTGTTTGATTTTAAGGCATTCCCAGGAGCACACCCTCTGTCTGGTATGATTCACCCTTGCCTCTGTCCTATAAATCTGAAAACTATTTTTTGTTTTTGTCAAACAGCGGTATCTTTGCCTACTGGCAATCTTATCCTGAAAGCATATGTAAGAAAGATCAACAATAAGAGAATATCAAAGAGTCTCTGTTGGTTTCTCTTACCGCTCGAAATTTGTCATACAGGTCATGGTCCTTATTCGGTCTCCATCTTGGTGGAAGAATGTGTCATGGTAAGGTCATATGTCAGAGCTCGTTAGCCCAGGCTATCTAGGAACAAGGAACATTCGCAAGCAGAAGGGTGGTACTACTGATAGGTCAGCTCCCAACCATGCCAGACAAGTTAATGGCCATCTTGAACCCTCCAGTGTCCTGAAAAAGATTATCCAAAGAAAACTGCACTTTAGCCAGTGGAGACTAGCATACCATATCCCTGGGCTTTCAACTTAAGGTGCAGAGGTAATCAGAGCTGTCACTCTTAGAATTTTATTCTCTAGGTAGTGCTTTACCTCATTTTTTTTTTACCATTTTTTTTCTCTCCCTTACTTGTTCTATCCATCAACTGCTGTAACCTTTGTCTGGTCTTACCTCTTTTCCATGGAATGCCACCCTGACAGTCACTACCATCTCCATCTTCATCTCTATTCCCACAGTTGCTGTCCTGATTTTCCTTTTCACAGACCTACAGCCAGGTTTGTCTTCAGATCCAGTGCTCTGGGGACTACCATGACCCTTGGGCCACACTTCAGGGACACACACACTCAAGCTGGGATGAGGAAGAGCACATTAGTTGGCACCATAAAGGGACATCACTCAAGAAGTACACATAGGAGGGCATTGTGGCACAGCGAGTCAAGCCACTACCTGGGACTCCTGAATCCCTTACTGGAGTACTGATTCAAATCCTGGCTACTCTGCTTCCCATTCAGCTTCACGTTAATAGCTCTGGGAAGACCAAGGATGATGACCCAACTATTGGAACCATACCACCCAGTTCTGTACTCTTTGACTTTGGCCTGGTCCAACCTTGGCTGTGCTGGCATTTGAGCACTGAACCAGAAGATGGTTCTTTCTCAATCTATTTCTGTCTCTCTGTCACTCTGCCTTTCAAATACATAATTTTTAATGGCAACCCTCTAATATTCATACAAAATATTGTTTTCAAAAGTGGACAAAGTACAGGGTTTCAAAATGGCACACAGCATGACATGCTTAGGCATTATGAATTCTGTACTTTTTTTTTTTTACTGCCAATACCACTTTCATATATTCAGGTAAAATCTAGAAAATAAGCTAGTTACTGAATGTGAGAACACAGCATAGAGCACTTCATTTTATGAGTTCACTTTGGGACAAACCAATGAAAATCCAGGGAGATAAACAAGATCTAAGACAACATTTGCTCTAGGCAGTTCTAACTGAGGAGAATCCTTGTCTCGGGCAAATACAAAAGAAAAGCGTGAACTCCCTCAGACTGTCAGAAGGAAGAAGAAAATCTTGAAGTCCAGCAGGGAATCTCAAGTTCATGTCTGAATAGGGAGAGAGGCAAAAGGAATGCTACAATACAGTCCTGGACTGTATTGTAGTGAGTGGTTCCAACTCACACTATCCTGTCATAAACCCTGGCTAAACTTTGAACTAGCATGGATGCTTTGACTCAGTCATGGAGGGGTGAGGTTATGGTTCAATTTCCTGTTCTCTTAGTTAATTCCATTTTGAGTTTCATTTTATTCCTTTTTCCCTATTCCCCTTGGTAAAAACACCAGATTTCTCTGGAAGGCCTTATTCTGATCTATTCAAGGTAATTCAATAGCCTTCTGTAACTATGAAGCCTCCAGATTGGATTTTCTCCTCCCTCCAACTTTATGTAAAGAGCCTGAAACATGGATTCTAATTACATAGTGTTTAAGAACAATTCTCTTTTTTTAAGACTTATTTATTTATTTGAAAGTCAGAATTACACAGAAAGAGGAGAGGCAGAGAGAGGTCTTCCGTCCAATGGTTCCCTCCCCAGTTGGACTCAATGGCTGGAGCTGTGCTGATCCAAAGCCAGGAACCAGGAGCTTCCTCCAGGTCTCCCATGCGGGTGCAGGGGCCCAAGAACTTGGGCCCTCTTCTACTGCTTTCCCAGGCCACAGCAGAGAGTTGGGTCGGAAGTGGGGCAGCCAGGACTCGAACCAGTGCCCATATGGGATATGGCGCTTCAGGCCAGGGCGTTAACCCGCTGCGCTGGCCCCAAGGACAATTCTTATGTCTTTAGTTATATCCCTTTTGTTAAAAGGACAGATTGGGGACTGGTGCTGTGGCATAGTGGGTAAAGCTGCCGCCTGCAGTGCCAGGATCCCATATGGGCACTGGTGAGTCCAGGCTGCTCCACTTCTGATCCAGCTCTTTGCTGTGGCCTGAGAAAGCAGTGGAAGATGGCTCAAGTCCTTGGGCCCCTACTCCCACATGTGAGACCCGGAAGAAACTCCTGGCTTCGGATCAGTGCAGGAAGTATGACTATAGCCAAGTGGAGCACTTGCCATTACGTCCAGGCATTCTGTGGGCCCAGAGGGTAGAGCTCCTGGAGGCAGGGTTGCCAGTGTTCCAGATATAGATTTCTGTAAAGGTGGCCCAAAAGTAGCAGCAAGGGGTCAGTAGCCTCCAACAATCCTGAAGAGGACAGAAAGAGATGCAGCAGAACTCACAGAATGTGTCCTAACGTTCCTGCCTCCACTTTCTAATGCCTTCTCAAGAGCTTATGTGAGAAACCCATGAGAACATAGACAAACATTGTCACACACACACACACACACCAACTGCAAAGACAGAAATAAGTTGACTATAATAGCAGCCCAGCAACAAAGAGCAACAGGCAGTAAAGGACACTTTACCTGACAAGACTGCTGCTCTTCTAGAGTGTAGGGCAGCCTCAGAAGCTGTGCCAGACACAACCAGGAGTGGGAAGAGTCTGGGCAAGAGGGAAAATGGTGAACAGCAAGTGCAGAAGGGAGCTCCACATGCAGATTAGCACAGCAGCACTAGGTCACACACAAGAGCGTCCAGGACAGACCCTGCCTCACAGATCACGTGCTGAAGGTCTGCACAGTGAGTAACCTGGAAGGATAAGAACACGGGGAGCGGGCCAGTGCTGTGGTATAGTGGGTAAAACCATCGCCTGCAGTTGCCGGCATCCCATATAGGTGCCGATTGGAGTCCCGGCTGCTCCACTTCCAAGCCAGCTCTCTGCTATGGCCTGAGAAAGCAGTACAAGATGGCTCAAGTGCTTGGGCCCCTGCACCCGCGTGTGGGATCCAAAAGAAGCTCCTGACTTTGGATCAGCCCAGCTCCAGCGATTGCTGCCATCTGGGGAATGAACCAGCAGACGAAGATTCCTCTCTCTCTCTCTCTCTCTCTGCACCTCTCTCTGCACCTCTCTCTGCACCTCTCTGTTACCCTGCCTTTCAAGTAATAAATAAATAGATCTGTTTTTTAAAAAAGAACATGGGGAGGGCAAGAGAGCAGCCCCACCTGGGGATTATCACCTTTACCGTGAGCATAGCTCTCTCAACATAGGAGCACAGCTGCTCCTTGCCCCTAGCCCAACCTCATCACTCCTTACCTGCCAAGCACCATCCATTAGTCCCCAGGTCCCTCCGCAGAGAACTTTCCATGTTAAGCTGTACATTTCCAGTGTCTCTCACAAAATCTGTGCCCTCCTCCCACTCACTGCCTGATCAATCCTCAAATTTTGCCACTAAACCACTGTTATCCCAAATTGGCATCCAGCTGATAAGATTGTGTTAAGAAGAGACCTACGGCCAAATTTGTTCCATTAGCAGCTCAGGGAGTTGTGAAATTCCTATGAGGGAAGTGGTGCTGTACTGGGATATCTGGGGCAGAGGTGTTAACAGAAGGATCTTGTCACACATTACACTAGAGATAGCCTGTTGTAGTTCACCCCAAAATTCCTAAGTTTCTGGAAAATTCACCAACCACTGAAATTCTAAGATACCCCTAGTTAACCTTCTCAAGGACAGCATTCCACATGGAAACTCCCATTAGTTGCCATATGGCTATGGAATGGGAAAAAGAGTAGTAGGGTAGTAAGCTTTTAAATTGTGATATGACTATGTGGTAGACTGCTTTTAGTTAAATGTGCAAGAAGGAAACTAATATATAAGATGCAGTAAAAGAAGAAAAGAGGAGGAAAGAGCAGCTGGGACAAATGGAATGCCTACAGCAGATGGAGACACAGACCAATCCGGTTTGTTGAATGGGAAGCCACCTTAATATTTTGCGAAATAGACTTTATGACAAAACCTGACCAGAGAGAGACAAGGGCATTATGTAATGAGTAAGTGATCAATACAACAGTAATATATGATTGTAGTAAACATACATGCACCCAATTCTAGGGAACCTGGCCATTTAAAACAAATACTAACAGATCTGAAGGGATACACAGGCTCCGGAACAAAAATAATGGGGGACTTCAACATCCCACTTCAATCAATTAACAGATCAACTAGATAGAATATCAACAAAGAAACAATAGAGCTAATATACACTATGGAACAAATAGATCTGATATCTACAGAACATTCCTTCCACAGCTACAGAAAACATATTCTATTCATCAGTGCATGGAAGTTTCTCTAGGATGGGCCATTTTCAAGGCCACACACACACACACCTCAACAAATGCAGAAAATTTGAAATTGTGCCATGTATCTTTTCTACCATAATGAATTGAAGCTGGAATTAACAACTTTAGAAACTCTAGAAATTATACAAACACATGGAGAATGATCATGCTCCTGAATGAATAGTAGGTAATAAAGAAATCAAAAGGGAAATCATAAAATTCCTACAAGCAAATCAGGATGACAACACAGCATATCAAAATTTATAGAATAAAGCCAAAGCAGTGTTAAGTGTAAAGTTTCTTGCAATAAGTGCTTACATCAAGAAATTGGAAATGCATCAAATAAATGATCTAATGATGCAACTGAAGGATTTAGAAAAACAAGAACAAAGAACCCAAAATTAGGAGGAATGAAATAATTTGACAATAAACAAAATTGAAACCCCCAAAATAGAAAAGGTAAGTGAAATGAAGAGCTGTTTTTTTGAGGAAAAATCAACAAAACTGATATACCATTGGTCCAACCAAAAAAAAAAAAAAAAAAAAGGTGGTGGTGGGGTGTGGGAGAAGACCCAAGATGAAAAATGATATGTTACAACAGTTACCACAGAAATAAAAAGAATCACCAATAATTACTACATACAGTTACATGGCAATAAATTGGAAAATCTACAACAAATGGATAGATTTATAGACACATACAATCTACCAAAATTTAGTCACAAAGACATAGAAAACCTAAATAGACCAATCACCAAGATGGAGATTGAATCAGTAGTAAATACCATCCCAACAAAGAAAAGCCCAAGACTTGATGGCTTCAATGCTGAATTCTACCAAACTTTTAAAGAACTAGCCCCAAATCTTAAACTATTCAAAATAATTGAAAGGGAGGGAATCCTCTCAAACTTCTTCTATGAGGCCAATATCACCTTAATACCAAAACCAGAAAAAGATACAAGAATGAGGTCTATACACCAATATCTCTGATGAACATAAATAAAAAATCCTTAACAAAATACTAGCTAATTGAATGCAACAACACATAAAAAGATCATTCACCTGGACCAAGTGGGATTTATCCCTCATATGTAGGGATGGTTCAGAATATACAAATGAATAAATGTGATGCATCACATTAACTAAGTGAAGAATAAAAAACATATTGTTATCTCAATAAATGCAAAGAAAGCACTGGGTGAAATACAACATCTTTTCATGATAATAACCTTACACAAACTGTGTATAGAAGGAACATAATACGATCAGGACAGTCTATGACAAACCCCACAGCCAGTATAGTCTTGAGCAGGGAAAAGCTAGAAGCATTTCCACTAAGATCCAGAACCAAAGATAGCCACTTTTACCAATGCTACTCAATACAATTCTGGATGTTTTGCTGTTTTCTTAAAGATTTATATATTTATTTCAAAGATAGAACTACAGAGAGGCAGATAGAGAGGTCTTCCATCCACCGGTTCACTCCTGAAATGGCCTCAGTGTCTAGGGCTGGGCCATCCAAGCCAGGAGCCTGGGTTTTCTTCCAGGTGGGTGCAGGGGCCCAAAGATTTGGGCCCTCTTGCACTGCTTTCCCAGGCTACAGCAGAGAGCTGGACTGGAAGTGGAGCAGCCAGGACTCAAAACTGGCACCTACATAGAATGCCAGCACTACAGGCAGAGGCTTTACCTCTCTGCCACGGTGCCGACCTCTCTTATGTCCTCTAGTAATGATTCTGTCCATTGTTCTAGACCCCATCTAGCCCACTTGGGGCCTCATTCCTTTATAATCATAGCCTCTACTCTTAAATCAATGGCTCTATTCCTGACCTGTGTGTATTGATGGTCCTCTCCCCCACTTAATGTTGTATGATTGCTCAAAATTTCCCCACAGACAAACCCGTATACCCACAAAATATGAGTGGCTTTTCTCCTGGTTTTGGTTGGGATCAGCTTTAAACCACATCCATCAAACAGTCCTCACAAGGGTCCAGAGCCCACCCCCCCCATTTCCTCTCCTCTATGAAATCCTCTCATTACCTGGTTAATGCCACTCTTAGGATCATTGCTTGCTATTCTCACCCTGTCTTTTATACTACAGTGTCTGTTTAAGTATTTACAGGAGTTGATAATGGAATGAACCAAGACCTTCAGCAACCAGGTGGTCAACCAAATGCTGCTACAGAGATACACTTAGCTTCCCACCCAGGAGACAGTGGCTTGAGACATTGCCCCATGCAGCAGAGAGTACCTTGTCACCCCATGTCAGCAGGAAGTAGCTCTAAAAATAGATCATCGTCCCTCTACCCCTCCTGGACTTTCAGTGCTAATATAATCCCATGCAACTCCTGCTTTATAAAAAAAACAAAAGGAGGGGAATGTTAGTAAAATGGCAAGGCTTCTCTATGGTGCGATCTATACCCTGCCACCATCCTACGCTCTAGTCCCTGCCACCATTGCTGGAAGCCAGGTGGCCACATGGCCGAACCACTGGTGTCAGCTCCACCCCCATTCTAATAAGATTCACTGCTCCTACTTCCCTGCCCTGCCCCTGACAAAGTTTTAAAGGGACCTGTTCCTAAACATGTGGCTCTCTTTCTCTCTGTCTCCTGATCTCTGTCTCTCTCTCTCTCTGTCTCTGCATCTCTCTCTTACTCTCTCCTTCTCCACTCTTTTCCTTCTTTGCCCCTTCCTCCGGTCTGTCAGGTTTCCCCCAATAAACTCTTTCCCTTAAAAAAAAAAAAAAAAGATTACATAGAAGTAATCACAAGCAAATGCACAAACTACTGAAATCCATACAGGACATGAAAGAAAATTTCTCCCATGAAACTGAGATCTCTTAAGATTTCTCTTAAGAAATCAAAATGAAATGAAGAATTCAACAGAACAAATAAAAAATGCAGAAGAAAGTATTAACTACAGAATTGGTATAGCAGAAGAAAGAATATCGGATTTAGAAGACAAAGTACAGGAAATTATACAGTCAAACCAAAAACAAGAAGAGGAAATTAGAAAACTAAAAACACTGTTGGGAATCTACAGGATACTATCAACCGACCCAACAACGAGTTATAGGAGTTCCTGAAGGAGTCAAAAGACAGAAAGGATTAGAAGGCCTTTTTAGTGAAATAATAACAGAGAACTTCCCTCTTTTGGAGAAAGAAAGGGACATCCAAGTACAGGAAACACACAGAACTCCTACTAGACATAACCAGAAAAGATCTTCACCGTGCATGACACATTGTAATCAAACTCACCACAGTAAAAAAAAAAAGAGAAGATTATAAAATGTACACAAGAGAAATGCTAGATTACATTTAGAGGATCTCCAATTAGACACAGCAGACTACTCAACAGAACCCCTACAGTCTAGGAGAGAATGGAGAGATATAGTCCAAGTCTTAAGAGAAAAAACTGTCACCCAGAATACTATACCATGCAAAGCTCTCATTTATGAATGAGGGTGAAATAAAGACCTTCCATAACAAATAGAAATTGAAGAAAATTTGTCACCACACATCCAGCCATACAAAAGATGCTTAAGGATGTGCTGCAAATAGAACACAGAAACATGATCATCATTATGAAAGAAGGTAAAGGAAGAAAATCTCTCAGTAAAAGTTCAAATGAAAGAAAAGAAGGGCATTATGTAATGATTAAGGGATCAATTCAACAGGAAGATATAACTATTATAAACGTATATGCACCTAATTACAGGGCACCTGACTATTTAAAAGAAATGTTAATTGATCTAAAGGGAGACATAGACTCCAATACAATTGTAATGGGAAACTTCAACACCCCACTTTTAGCAATGGACAGATCAACCAGACAGAAAATCAGCAAGGAATCAGCATTAATCAACACTATAAACCAAATGGACCTAACAGACATCTGCAGAACTTTTCATTCTACAGCTGCAGAATACACATTCTTCTCAGCAGTGCATAGAACTTTATCACTGACCACATGCTAGGTCATAACCCAAGTCTCAGCAAATCAAAAAAAAAAAATCATACCATGCATCTTTTCTGACCACATGGAGTGAAGCTGGAAATCAAGAACTCAGAAATCTCTAGAACATATGTAAACACAGGAAGACTGAACAACACGCTCCTGAATAAACATTGGGTTATAGAAAAAAACAAAAAAAAAATCAAAAAATTTCTGGAAACAAATGAAGACAATAAAACATATCAAAACTTATGGAAATAAACCTTTAAAAAAAACTTATGGGATACAACAAAAACAGTGTTAATAGGAAAGTTTATATCAATTGGTGCCTACAATTGAGAAGAAATTGAGAAGGTACCAAATAAATGAGCTACCAATGCACCTCAAGGGTCCAGAAAAACAACAGCAAACCATATCCAAAACTAGTAGGAAAAAAGAAATATTTAAAATTAGAGAAGAAAAAAACAAAACTGATTCCAAAAAAATACAAAAGTTATTAAAACAAAGAGCTGGTTTTTGAAAAAAATAAACAAAATTGAAACACCATTGGCCTAACTAGCCAAAAAAAAAAAAAAAAAAAAAAAAAAAAAAAAAAAAAGGACAGAAAAGACCCAAATCAATAAAATTAGAAATGAAAAAGGAAATATCACAGACACCACAAAATATAAAGAATCATTAGAAAGTACTACAAAGAGCAGTATGCCAACAAACTGGGAAACCTAGAAGAAATGGCTAGATTCCTCGACACATACAACCTACCTAAATTGAGCCATGATGATATAGCAAACCTAAACTGACCCTTAACTATGATGGATTTGAATCACTAATAAAGGCCCTCCCAACAAAGAATAGCCCAGGGCGGATGGCTTAACTGTTGAATTCTACCAGACATTTAAAGAAGAACTAATTCCAACTCTTCTCAAGTTATTCAAAAACAAATGAAAGGGAGGGAATCCTCCCAAATTCTTTTTAGGAAGCCAGTATCACCTTAATTCCTAAACTTGAGGATGGTGCAACAAAGAACAAAAACTACAGACCAATTTCGCTGATGAACACAAACGTAAAAATCCTCAATAAAATTCTAGTCAATCAAATCCAACAACACATCATAAAGATCACCCACCCAGACCAACTGGGATTTATCCCTGGTAAGAGGGATGGTTCAACATTAGCAAATCAATGTGGTGTGATACACCACATTAACAAACTGCTGAACAAAAACCATATGATTATCTCAATAGATGCAGAGAAAGCATTTGATAAATACAATACCCTTTCATGATGAAAACTCTAAACAAACTGGGTATAGAAGGAACATTCCTTCTATATTCCTTCTAATTTATGACAAACCAATGACCAATGTCGTATTGAATGGGGAAAAGTTGGAAGCATTCCCACTGAGATCTGGTAACAGAAAAGGATGCCCACTCTCATCACTGCTTTTCAATATAGTCCTGGAAGTTTTAGCCCAAAGGCATTATGCAAGAAAAATAAATCATAGGCATACAGATTGGGAAAGATGAAGTCAAACTATCCCTATTTGTAGATGACATGATTCTACATATAGGAGAATCAAAAGACTCCACTCAGAGACTATGGGAACTTATGGAAGAGTTTGGTAAGGCAGCAAGATATACAGTCAGTACAGAAAAATTAACTGCCTTTGTATACACAAACAACGCCAAGACTGAAACTGAGCTTCTAAGATCAATCCCATTAACAATAGCTACAAAAAAATCAAATACCTCAGAATAATTTTTTTTTGACAGGTAGAGTTAGACAGTGAGAGAGAGAGAGAGAGAGAGAGAGAGAGAAAGAGAGAGACAGGGAGAGAAAGGTCTTCCTTTTCCATTGGTTTACCCCCCAAATGGCAGCCAGGCCGGCATGCTGTGCCAATCTGAAGCCAGGAGCCAGGTGCTTCCTCCTGGTCTCCCATGCAGGTGCAGGGCACAAGCACTTGGGCCATCCTCCACTGCACTCCCGGGCCACAGCAGAGAGCTGGCCTGGAAGAGGAGCAACTGGGACAGAATCTGGCACCCCAACCGGGACTAGAACCCAGAGTACCAGCGCCACAGGCGGAGGATTAACCAAGTGAGCTGCGGTGCTGGCCCAGAATAAATTTAACGAAGGATGTCAAAGATGTCTATGATGAGAATTACAAAACATTTAAGAAATAGAAGATACAAAAAAATGAAAAAAATCTTCCGTGTTCATGGATTGGAAGAATCAATATCATCAAAATGTCCATTCTTCCAAAAGCAATTTACAGATTCAATGCGATTCCAATCAAAATACCAAAGACATTCTTCTCAGATCTAGAAAAAATGATGCTGAAATTCATTCGGAGACACAGGAGACCTCAAATAGCTAAAGCAATCACATACAAAAAAAAAAAAAAAAAAAAAAAAAGCCAGAGGCATCACAATATCAGATTTCAAGACATATTACAAGGGACTTATAATCAAAACAGCCTGATACTGGTACAAAAACAGATGGATAGACCCAAGGAACAAAATAGAAACACCAGAAATCAACCCAAACATCTACAACCAACTTATATTTGACCAAGGAGCTTACACCAATCCTTGGAGTAAGGACAGTCTCTTTAACAAATGGTGCTGGGAAAACTGGATTTCCACATGCAGAAGTATGAAGCAAGAACCCTACCTTACACCGTACACAAAAATCCACTCAACATGGATAAAGATCTAAATCTATGCTACGACACCATCAAATTATTAGAGAACACTGGGGAAACCCTGCAAGAATTGGCATAGATAACGAGTTCTTGGAAAAAAAACCAGAGGCACAGACAGTCAAAGCCAAAATTAACAAATGGGATTACATCAAATATAGAAGTTTCTGTACAGCAAAAGAAAGACTCAGGAAAGTGAAGAGGCAATTGACAGAATGGCAGAAATTACTGGCAAACTATGCAACTGTTTCTCTCTGTCTCTCTCTCTGTCCACTCTGCCTGTCAAAAAAAAAAAAAAAAAACCTATGCAACTGATAAAGGATTAATAAGCAGAATCTACAAAGAGATAAAGAAACTCTAAAAGAACAAAAAAAAAACAATTAGGAGGTGGGCAAAGGACTTAAAAAGACATTTTTTTTTTCTTTTTTTGACAGGCAGAGTGGACAGTGAGAGAGAGAAAGAGAGAAAGGTCTTCCTTTTCTGTTGGTTCACCCCTCAGTGGCCACTGTGGCCGGCACACTGTGGCCGGTGCACCGTGCTGATCCGAAGCCAGGAGCCAGGTGCTTCTCCTGGTCTCCCATGCGGATGCAGGGTCCAAGGACTTGTGCCATCCTCCACTGCATTCCCGGGCCACAGCAGAGAGCTGGACTGGAAGAGGAGCAACTGGGGCGGAATCCGGCGCCCGGACAGGGACTAGAACCTGGTGTGCTGGCACCACAGGTGGAGGACTAGCCTACTGAGCCGCGGCGCCAGCCAAAACAGACATTTTTCAAAAGAGGAAATCCAAATGGCCAACAGACACATGAAAAAATGCACAGGATCACTAGCTGTCAGGGAAATGCAAATCAAAACCCCAATGAGGTTTCACCTCACCCTAGTTAGCCTGGCTTTCATACAGAAATCAACAAACAACAAATGCTGGCAAGGATGTTGGGGAAAAGGTACCCTAATCCACTGCTGCTGGGAATGTAAACTGGTAAAGCCACTATGGAAGACAGTATGGAGGTAGCTCAAAAATCTAATATAGACCTACCATATGACCAGCCATCCCACTCCTGAGAATTTACCCAAGGGAAATGAAATCAGTAAACAAAAAGAGTTATCTGTACCTCCATGTTTGTTGCAACTCAATACACAATAGCTAAGACATGGAATCAACCTAAATGCCCATCAACTGAAGACTGAATAAAGAGATTATGGGATATCTACACTATGGAATACTATACAGGGGGAAAAATGAAATCCAGTCATTTGCAACTAAATGGATTAATCTGGAAAACATCATACGTAGTGAAACAAGCCAGTCCCTAGCCGGCGTCGTGGCTCAATAGGCTAATCCTCCACCTTGCGGTGCCGGCACACCGGGTTCTAGCTCTGGTCGGGGTGCCAGATTCTGTCCCGGTTGCCCCTCTTCCAGGCCAGCTCTCTGCTATGGCCCGGGAGTGCAGTGGAGGATGGCCCAAGTCCTTGGGCCCTGCACATGCATGGGAGACCAGGAAAAGCACCTGGCTCCTGGCTTCGGATCAGCGCAATGCGCTGGCCGCAGCGCGCTGGCCGTGGCGACCACTGGAGGGTGAACCAATGGCAAAGGAAGACCTTTCTCTCTGTCTCTCTCTCTCTCACTGTCCACTATGCCTGTCAAAAAAAAAAAAAAAAAAAAGAAAAGAAAAGAAAAGAAAAGAAACAAGCCAGTCCCAAAGGGACATATACCATATGTTCTCCTTGATCTGTGAGAACTAACAGAGCACCTAAAACAAAATTTGTAGAAGTGAAATTGAGACTTAGAGAAGGAATGACTTGATCTTACCTTGTCTTGACTGCTAGAGAACAGTTTGTTTTTTAATTTTTTTCATTTTTGGGAGTTTTTTCTTCATACTATGTTTTGAACTCTACCTCACATAGTTAATCATATGTGTATAAAGTCAACTGAAAATAGATCTCAGTAAAAAATAAGAGTGGGAATAAGAAAGGGAGGAGGAAGATTGTAACTGTAAAGTTGTGTAGTTTTGCATACGTTCTATGGACTTACTTCTAAGGGTACAGTTTAAAAACTTGTCATGGGACTACAAATCCCGTTAAGCTTGGTGGTAAAAATGCCATCTTAATTGTTAAAGTGATCATGTTAAGTGTTAAAGTGAACATATAGATAGGATTAAGTGTTAAAGTGATCATATAAATAGGATCAAGTGTTTGGCAATAATAATAGAATTAAAAAAGAATGTTCCAACATAGAAAGCAGTCCTCACAGCAGACTCATAGAATGACAATTGCTTTAAGTAACACTCTGACTTCAGAATCAGCCCTTAAGGCTTCCTGGCCTGGCTGAAAAGCCTGTGAGAGCATTTCAGGCACAGAAAGCCAAGAGACTGTGGCAAAAAAAAAAAGGTCTATATGAAGGATCTCTGTGAGTCAGACCCCAGCAGAAAGAAGTGGTCATCAAAGAAGGAGGCACTTTTCTCTGAAGGGAGGGGAGAATTTCCATGTTGCTTATGGCCTTGTCCAAATACTGTCAGAGTTTGTGGACTCAAAAGACTTCCATAGCCTCGGCAGCTCATGTCAAGAGCCTTGCGTGGTCACTGACATCATACATAAAAGTGTTAATTATTAGATTAACAAGAGTCACTGTATACTAACTCCCCAAGCAGGACTCTGTCCTCAATGAGTTGTATTATGAGAGTTAACTATAAAACTAGTTCTCAAAGTTTTGCGCGTGTGTGCAAAAACTGCTGAAATCTTTACTTACTACAGAGTTGGTCTTCTGTGTATAAAGTTAATTGGAAATAAATCTTAATGGAGAATGGGACTGGCAAGGGAAGAGAGTGGGGGAGGAGGGATGGGAGTATGGGTGGGAGGGCAGGTATGATGGGAAGAATAACTTTATTCCTAAAGTTGTACTTATGAAATGTGTATTCCTTAAATAAATTTTTAAAAATGGAAAAAAAAGAACACAAAAACAGGAGGGCTTTGTGGTATGGGGGGAGGGGCAAGCTATTGCTTGCAGAGCCTGCAATTTATAATTAGAGTCTAGAATAAAGTCTAGCCTCTACTTCTGATCCAGTTTCCAATTAATGCACACCCAAGGAAGCAGAAGATGATGGCTCAAATACTTGGGTCTCTAGCACCCACACTGGGAGCCCAAGAAGGAGATCCTGCTCCTTGGCATTAAGATGGTCCATCCCAGCTGTTGTAGGCATTTGAGAAGTACACCAGCAGACAGAGATCATTGCCTCTCTCTCTGCCACTCCACTTTCAAGTAAAAACAGACTGAAAACAACAGCCACCCAAATAGTCATCAACGGCAACTGGTTAGATGACACATGCATAGAGCACAATGTTATGCAACTATTAAAAGAGATGTGTTAGGGGCCAGTGCTGTGGTGCAGTGGGTTAACGCCCTGGCCTGAAGCGACAGCATCCCATATGGGTGCCGGTATTAGTCCCGGCTGCTCCTCTTCTGATCTAGCCCTCTGCTATGGCTTGGGAAAGCAGAAGAAGTTGGCCCAAGTCCTTGGGCCCCTGCACCCATGTGGGAGACCCGGAGGAAGCTCCTGGCTTCTGGCTTCGGATTGGCTAAGCTCTGGCCATTGTGGCCAATTGGGGAGTGACCCAGTGGATGGAAGACCTCTCTCTCTCTCTCTCTGCCTCTCTTCTCTCTGTATAACTCTGACTTTCATATAAATAAATGAATCTTTAAAAAAATTAAGTAATATAAATAATTCCCTTCCTATGTTTAAAAACTTTTTTTAAAAGATTTATTTATTTGAAAGTCAGTGTTACACGGGGGGTGGGGGGAGGTCTTCCATCTACTGGATCACTCCCCAATTAGCTGCAATGGCCAGAACTTCACCAGTCTGAAGCCAGGATAGGAGCTTCTTGTGGGTCTCCCACACAGGAGCAGGGTCCCAAGGACTTGGGCCATCTTCTGCTTTCCCAGGCCATGGCAGAGAGCTGGATACGAAGTGGAGCAGCCGGAACTCAAACCGGTGCCCACATGGGATGCTGGCACTGCAGGTGGTGGTTTAACCCACCACGCCACAGTGCTGGCCCCTAAAAAACTTTCAGAAGATTTAACTTCTCCTTACTAATAAATAATCTGATATTTTAGAATAAAGTGACAAAACATATTTTCATACTGAATTTTCTAATGTGATAATTTTGTTTGAGCAAGAAATAATCAAAATTATCAAAAGAAAAATGAAAGAAGGGAAGGAGGGGAAAAATAAAGACATGGGCAAGAAGAAGAGAGAAGAAAGCAGGCAGATAGGCAATCATAACTAAATATGGGAAAATCCTACCACAGTTAAACTATGCAGAGCCACTAGTCTCCTGAAATTGCTCCAAATGTAGCAGGAACTAAGGAAAGCTTTCTGACAAAAAAAAAAAAAAAAAAAAAATGCAGCCTCTGAGCACTGTATAAAGCAGGCATCAGCACATGTCTGCTCCACCCTTTGCATACCCTGTGAAGTCATGATTAATAAAAGGCCTGGTTTTTATCCAGGAATTGACCAGAACAGCCAAGGGTACCAGTCCACGAGAGGCTGTAAAACCTATAGCAGCAGCCAGTGTCAACACCATCACAGTGGCAACAGAAATGGCTAATTAAAGGTCCTGACCGCCATGGCGCAGTAGGTTAATTCTCCACCTGCGGTGCCGGCATCCCATATGGGTGCCAGTTCTAGTCCCGGCTGCTCCTCTTCCAATCCAGCTCTCTGTTGTGGCCTGGGAAAACAGTAGAAGATGGCCCAAGTCCCTGGGCCCCTGCACCCACATGGGAGACCGGAAGAAACATCTGGCTCCTGGCTTTGGATCCGCGCAGTTCCGGCCGTTGCGGCCAGTTGGGGAGTGAACCAACGGATGGAAGACCTTTCTGTCTCTCTCGCGCTCTCTGTCTGTAACTCTACCTCTCAAATAAATAAATAAAATCTTAAAAAAAAAAAAAAAAAAAAAGGTCCTATTGCCACAGAGGGAGCCAGTGTGCAGACAAGGAAAGTAAAACTCCTCCTGGGGAGGAAGGAAGTTGGGTTAGTAATCTTGACTCTACTCCTCAGAGAATTACGATGCTACCTTGCAGACATGCAGATTAGTATTTAGCGCTATACACTACAGAATTACCCACTTGGTATTTCAGTTCTGTGTTATATTAACCGAGTACTTCAACAAATTCAGAGAAAATGGAAGTATTTTATTTTATTGTAAAGAATTTTTAAATCCATGCATCCATGCATAGTTTTTTCATGATATCCATTCCCAAGAACTTTTTAAATTTTTTATTATTAAAAAGAAAGACTTATTTATTTATTTGAAAGGCCGAGTTATGGAGAGGCAGAGGCAAAGGCAGAGGCAGAAGGAGACATCCTCCATCTGCTAGTTCACTTCCCAAATGACTGCAACTGCCAGATCTATGCTGATACAAAGCCAGGAGCTAGGAGCTTCTTCCAGGACTCCCACGTGGGTGCAGGGGCCCAATCCATCTTGTACTGTTTTCTCAGGCCATACCAAAGAGCTGTATTGGAAGTAGAGCAGCTAGGACTTGAACTGACACCCATATGGGATGCTGGCACTGCAGACTGGGGCTTTAACCCACTGTGCCATAGCGCTGGCCCCTTCCATGAACTTTTTAAAGGCCCACTGTACATATGTATACCGTGCAGAAAAGTAATTTAAGGTTCTCGTTTCATTTCCCAAACACCTCAATTAATTTTTAATATGTATTTACTTACCTGGTTTATTCCTCAAACACCAAAAACAGCTAAGGCTGGGCAGGGCCAAAGCCAACAGCCCAGAGCTCATTCTAGGCCTCCTACTTGTGTGGAAGGGACCCAAGACCTTGAGCCATCATCCACTGCCTTCCAGGCACATTAGCAGGAAGCTGGATGGAATTAGCCAGGACTCAAACCAGGCACTGCAAAATATATGCATGTCCCACAGGGCAACTTCAATAACTGCTGCACCAAACACCACCCTGACAATTTAAAGTTAGAATATAAAATTCAACTGCTCTTGACACTCACATATGTATATAAAATAATTTCCCAAATACACTGATTTTCTTTCTTATAAAGGTATAGGACACCAGCTGTCCCTAACTGTGCAAGAGGACCAAAGACATTTTTCTCTGAGTGGTACATGAACTTTTTGCCTTCACTGAAACATACTGAGATTTCACAGAACCATTTAAGTTTCCAAGTATTCTCTTCATTAAAGTCATCTCCAAGAAAATAAAATAGTCATATAAATGCTTAAAATAGTTCACTCACAAGCTCTCTCCCATCAATAACTTCCATTAGGAAGTGCAGTGGGAGAGGATATCAAGTCTGAATTACAGAACAACTGCTTTGGAGCGCAGGGCACGTCACGGATGCCAGGACACAAGGGAAGTCTCGGGGTAGGGCAAGAGTTCTGGCGATCTGCAGGTGGAGGAGTAAGGGACTCAAGGACGCCTTTCTAATGGGATGGCTCCCCATTCCACTCTTACGGATGATCAAAGGGTCTCAGAGTCAAACTCCTATTGTTTCAAACTCATTCCAGGAAACAGCCCTATATACTGCTTCTGCAAATCAACTTTTTTTCTTTATTTCCTATTTTAATCTGCATGTCATTGTGCTTCAGGCTTCTACATACTAGACTAATAACTAAAAATATGAGACAACATGATGCATGCAATAAATGGAAGATCCGATTAGTATTTAAAATATTGCTTATACAATCAAAAACTAAACTCTACATATAAGGGTTCTTCAAAAAGTTAATGGAAAATATAATTAAAAGGTAAATTGTTAAAAATCTATTTTAAAATAGATGCAATTTTTTCATAAAACATTTTCCAGAAACTTGTTGAACTCCTTGTAAGCATGAATTTTAAAATTTTTCACATGACAATAAACTGATATATTTTTTTTTTTGACAGGCAGAGTGGACAATGAGAGAGAGAGAGACAGAGAGAAAGGTCTTCCTTTGCCGTTGGTTCACCCTCCAATGGCCGCTGTGGCCGGCGCACCGCGCTGATCCGATGGCAGGAGCCAAGTGCTTATCCTAGTCTCCCATGGGGTGCAGGGCCCAAGTACTTGGGCCATCCTTCACTGCACTCCCTGGCCACAGCAGAGAGCTGGCCTGGAAGAGGGGCAACTGGGACAGAATCCGGCGCCCCGACTGGGACTAGAACCCGGTGTGCCGGCGCCGCAAGGCAGAGGATTAGCCTAGTGAGCCGTGGCGCCGGCCCAATAAACTGATCTTTCAACTCTATTTTTCATGAACTTGTTGAAATACGCTTGTATTAAGCAACCAACTCACCATAATTCACAAATTTTATTCTTCAAAAAAGTTAATTCAACAAAGAAATTATTAACAATAATACAAAAGCAATGAGGGGGGCTAGTGTTGTGGCCTAACAGGTAAAGCTGCCCCCTGTGATGCCACCATCCCTTATGGGCGTCAGTTCTTATCCCAACTGTTCCACCTGTGATCCAACTCTCTGCTAATGGCCTGAGAAAAGCAGCAGAATATGGCCCAACTGTCTGAGCCCCTGTCACCCAAGTGGGAGACCTGTAAGAATCTCCAGGCTCCTGACTTCAGCATGGCCCAGGCCTGGTCGTTGTGGCATCTGGAGAGTGAACCAGTGGATGGAAGATTTCTATGTCTGTGTCTCTCCTTCACTCCCTGTAACTCTGACTTTCAAATAAATAAATAAAATCCTGAATGAATGGATGAATGAAATGAGGAAGGAACTAGAGACCTTTGGAAACCATAGCTATTCTATCACCCATTATTACTCAGGTGATATTAAGAAGATCATGCAACATGACGTAAACTTCCTCTACAATGAAATGAGAAAAATTTTAGAGATACCAAATACAATGTATAAAGAAATGTAAATACTTTTCTTACAAACAGGCTCAACACAAACTCCTTTTTTTAACTGAAAAGCAAAGAGACAAAGATACACAGTGAGCTCCTATGCATGGTTCATCCCACAAAAGCCTGCAGTCAGGCAGAAACTCAATTCCAAGCTTCCCATTTAAGTTGTTGGGACCCAACTACTTGAGCCACAACTGCTACCTCCCATGATGCACAACAGTAGGAAACTAGAATCAAGAGAGAAGCAGAGGGGCCAGTGCTGTGGTGTAGCATGTAAAGCCACTGCCTGCAGTGTTGGCATCCCATATGGACGTCAGTTCGAATCCCGGCCACTCCAATTCTGATCCAGCTCTCTGCTGTGGCCTGGGAAAGCAGTGGAGGATGGCCCAAGTCCTTGGGACCCTGCACCCATGTGGGAGACCCAGAAGAAGCTCCTGGCTCCTGGCTTTTGGTTGGCCCAGCTCCAGCCATTGTGGCCAACTGGTGAGTGAACCAGTGGATGGAAGATTGATTTCCCTCTTCGTCTCTCTCTCTCACTCTCTCTCTCCTCCCCGCCCCGCCTCTGTGTAACTCTTTCAAATAAATAAATAAGTCTTTTAAAAAAAGAAGGGAAAAGATACCTTTAAAAAAGAGAGAGAGAAGCAGAGACAGAAACCCAGGCACTCTGATACAGGACTCAGGTGTCTCAACTAGTATGTTAACTGCTAGGCCAATCACCTGTCTCCAAAAGCCAATTCTATCATCAAAGTGCTTCTAGAGGGGCTAGCATTGTGGCATGGCAGGTTAAGCCACCATCTGCAGTGCCAACAACCCATATGGGCACTGGTTCCAGTCCTGGCTGCTTCCCTTCCAATCCAGCACCTTGCTAATGCCCCTGGGAAAGCACAAGATGGCCCAAATCTTTGGGCACTCACATGGGAGACCTGGACAAAGCTTCTGGCTCCTGGCTTCGGCCTGGTCTGGCTCTGGCTGTTTCAGCCATTTGGGGAATGAATCAGTAGATAAAAGATCTCTCTGTTTCTCTCCTTCTCTCTCTGTGTCTCTCCTTCTTTCTCTCCGTAACTCTGCCTTTGAAATAAATAAATAAATAAATCCTAAAAAAAAAAAAAAAAGTTCTTCTAGAAACAAAGCTAACTAGAACCCATTCTACTGCATCTTTCCTTACATTGCCAGGCTTTAAAAACCACTCTATCTTCAAAGTTTTTCTATTCAAAGTATAAATTTTTAAAAGAATGCAAAATTCACCATTTTCTATTATGGACATTCCTGGTGATTTTTTAATATCTGCTTTTGCTAACTACACTCCTGAAAACACTTAGCAAAAATTTTAACAACTCCCTATGCATTAAGTAATTCATTTACTCACAAAAAGTATTTCTTGATAACACAAAAGAAACATCATTAAGTACAATGAAGTCTTAGGACCTTGGTCCAGTTACTAATCTCCCAAAACTTCAGTTTCCTACTGACAAAAATTTGAGAAGATAACTTCAAAGGAGCCATCATCTCCAGAATTACATACTAGCATCTACCACTTCTAAAAATTTTCCACCTCGTATTTCTCAGGCTCGATTTAATTATAACTGTCCTTGGGGCCAGCACTGTGTCATAGCAGGTAAAGCTGCCACCAGCGGTGCCAATTCAAGTCCCGGCTGCTCCACTTCTGATCTAGCTCCCTGCTAATGTGCCTGGGAAAGCAGCGGAGGATGGCCCAAGTGCCTGGGCCCCTACACCCATGTAAGAGACCAAAAAGAAGCTCCTGGTTCCTGGATTAGGCACAGCTCTGGCCACTGCAGGCATTTGGGGAGTGAACTAGCGGATGGAAGACCTCTCTCTCTCTGTCTTTACCTCTCTCTGTAACTCTTTCAAATAAACAAAATAAATTATTTTAAAATAAATCTTTAAAAAAGTGATAACCATATAATAATTCATCATTTGCTTTGTAGTGCCTTAAACCTTAAATATTATGTAGGACATCTGTTTGGTAAAAGTCACCTTTCATATTAGATTTGCTTGACAAATTTGAACATACTAAATCTTTGTTACTTAGTCATGAAGTTAGGGACCAGGTACATCTTTAGATATGGGAAGAATTGTTAGCTCCATAACCTTCAGTGATTGTTTCTATAATAACATTTCTTCAAAAGCCCTGTCTGGATAACCCAGTCACATAATAAAAAATCTATTGTGATATCTCCTGCCATTTTGCTATTTCAACTGACAGGAGAAGACAAGTTGAATGGGACTGGTGCTGTGGCGCAGTGGGTTAACACACTGGCATGAAGTGCCAGCATCCCATATGGGTGCTGGTTTGAGACCCGGCTGCTCCACTTCCTATCCAGCTCTCTGCTATGGCCTAGGAAAGCAGTAGAAGATGGTCCAGGTCCTTGTGCCCCTGCTCCTGCGTGGGAGACCCAGAAGAAGCTTCTGGCTCCCGGCTTCGGATCAGCGCAGCTCCAGCTGTTGCGGCCAATTGGGGAGTGAACCAGCGGATGGAAGACAAATTGAATATAAGTTCTACTTTCATTTATTCAATCAGCTGATGTCATAAAAATATTTTTTAAAAAGAATACAAACTACTGCTTTCTCTTAAGATAGTGAAGGTAAAACATATGTAAGGAGCACGAAGTATCATGGTGGTACAGTTACATGGAAGTTAGGAAAAGGAAGAATTTCTTTCCAGATACTGGATTAGAAGCTTTGTAAAACAAAAATATTTGGACAGTATCAAATATCATTATGTCATTTAAAAAGTAATATACTACAACTGTTGTGTCACAGAAAAGATAAATATAAAATGCCAGCACTCAAAGTGAAAAAAAAATCAAAAAAGAAATGGATTTGTTAGTTACTTCTCTATGGTGGGATTATTTGTTTGTTTTTTAAATTTATTTATTTATTTGAGAGGTAGCGTTACAGACAGAGAGGGAAAAAGAGAGAGAAAGGTCTTCCATCTGCTGGCTTACTCCCCAAACAGCTGCAGTGCCGGAGCTGAGCTGATCTGAAGCCAGGAGCCAGTAGTTTCTTTTGGGTCTCCCACACAGGTGCAGGGGTCCAAGCACTTGGGCCATCTTACACTGCTTTCCCAGTGTGGGGAGCAATTCGGACTATACTGTTACTGGAATTAAGATTTATTCTATGCATCTGCTCTCCCACAATATGGCGCTGGGAGAGAAGTAAACAGCTTCTACCCAGCTGCCTCTCACCAACTTGACAAGCTGCAGGAGCTGCTCCTGATTGGAGGAGAGCGGCGTGCTCGGCGTGTGGGCAGCCGAGTTGGGATTGGTGGAGAGGACTATATAGGAGGAGAGAGACGGCATGGTGGTGTGGGTTGGTTGGAGAGTGCGTTGGAGAGTTCGCGGGGAAGTTCGTTACTTCGTTCTTTCTCATTTCTCTCTACTCATTCTTGCTTTGGGAGTTTGCTGTTTACTTATTCTTACTTTACTATAGAAAGGACTTGTAAAAAAAGGGAACAACAAGCGCCCGGTCCGGTGCGGCTCCTCCGCGTGCGGAGGAGCAGCAAGTGGTGCCGTGACTCGGATAGGAAACCTAACTCGGATAGGAAACCTAGGACGGATAGGAAACTTAGGAGGGAAGAAACGGGAAGAAGCAGGAAAATACCGGAGAGAGAGACTAGCAAAGAGCCTAGGTGCCGGAAGAAGCTATTGAAAGCCTAGGCATAGACTCGGATATGGACTGTGGGAAAGAAGTTAGGATTGAAAGTGAAAGTGAAAGCTTTCATAGACTCGGATGCGGACTATGGCGGGGAAGCTAGGAGACTGAAAGCGAAAGTGAAACCTGGAAGAGGCTTGGACTCGGATACGGACTGTGGGGAGAAGCCAGGAGAAATGAGAGGAATATTGTTGGAAGAAAACTTAGGGAAACACACCGGGTAGAGAAAAATGTTAGGGAGGATGAAGCCGCGAGTGCAGGCCAAGCCATCTTGGAATTCTTCAAGTCACCCCGGGGAGCAAGAGGCGAAGATCTGGAACCAGAGGCAGAGACGTGGGCCGCCAGGATTCGCCAGGTTAGTCCGGGGAACTTGGACTGAATGCCGGTGGTGGCGGAAACATTCGCGAAAGCCGCCGCGTGCAGAGAGAGCACGGGGCGTTGGCGCGAGGCCGTGGTGCGGGCGCGAAGTGCGTGGAGACCGCGGAGCGTGCGCGCAGAGCCGGGAACCCGCCGGCGGGGCGAGGCGCCGGGAAGCCGCGCAGAGCCGTGAAGCCGCCGCGGGGCGAGGCGCCGGGAAGCCGCGCAAAGCCGGGAAGCTGCGCAGATGAGAGAGGCGCGGGCTGAAGCGGCTCAGCCGGGAAGCCGCCGAGAAGCAGCCTCGGGGCGGGCGCAGCCGGGAAGCCGCGGGGATAAGAATGAGAGCGGGAAGCCGCAGGGATAAGAGAAACAGAAGTTTAGAAGTAAAGTGAGAAAAATAGGAATGCTGGAAGATAGAAGTAAAATGGGAGAAATAGGAATGCCCGGAGATAGAGAAATAGAGAAATAAAAAGGCCTCCCTACAACACTGCAATGTGAGAGCTTGGATTCGGTCTGCCTAATCAAGTGAGGCGATGAGCACCTGCGGGCAGCTAGCAGCTTATGCGCCGCAGGTCACCGAAGACAGGCACGAATTAACATCAGTAAGGCTTCCCCACAATGTAACAATTAGGAGGCTTGGATTCGGTCTGCCTGATTTAAGGCGGTAAGCGCCAGCAAAGCTCGACCAGAGTATGAGCTGCAGGTCACCGAAGATAGGCACGAACCAACACTAATAAGTCTCCCCCACAATAAGGCAATGAGAAGGCTTGGATTCGGTTTGCCTGATAGGTTTTGTAAGCACCTGCAGGCAGTTCTAGCAGAGCAGAGCATGCGCTGCAGGGCACCGAACACAGGCACGCATCAGCGCCTAAAAACCTCCTCACAACATGGCGAAGAGAGGACCCGGATTCGGTTTTCCTGATTGATAGGACTTGTAAGAGCCTGTGGCAACTCTAGCAAGTAGAGCAGAGTGTGTGCCGCGGGACACCGAAGACAGGCGCGTATCAACGCCAAAAAATAAAAAGAAAGGGGGATCTGTGGGGAGCAATCCGGACTAGACTAAGTTGCTCGAATTAGGACTTATTCTATGCATCTGCTCTCCCACAATATGGCGCTGGGAGAGAAGTAAACAGCTTCCGCACAGCTGCCTCCAGTTCAACCAATTAACTGTAGGACTTGCTCCTGATTGGAGAGCAGCGTACTCAGCCGAGTTGGGATTGGCGGAGGAGGACTATAAAGGAGGAGAGAGACGGCATGCACCAGGAACATCTATGGGGAACATCTAAGGGAACCCGTGCAGCCCCCGAGAGAACCAGCCGGCGGTGTGCCGCTCCCCTGCGGAAGTGGGGAATGCGGCCAGGGGGAACTGCCCTTCCACGGAGGTGGAAGGGATAGTAGCCAACCCGGGAAGAACCAGCAGCAAACCCGGGGAGGGCCGAGCAGACAGAAAGAACAGCGCAGGGTCCTGTGTCGTTCCCCCACGAAGACGGGGAGCGACACCCAGGCCATCAGCAAAGAACTGGATCAGAAGAGCATCTGGGACACGAACCAGTACCCTTATGGGATGCCGGTGCAACAAGCAGAGGCTTAGCCTACGAGGACACAGCGCCGGCTCCAGTTTTTTATTTTTATTCTTATTTTTTTTTTATTTATTTGAAAAGCAGAGAAAGAGAAAAAGATCTGCTCACTGGGACACTCCTCAAATGCTCACAACTGGAGTTGGTCAGGCCAAAGCCAGGAGCCTAGAATTCAATACAGGTCTCATGCAAGGTGCCAGGGACCAAAATACTTAAACTATCATCCCCTGCTCCCTCTCAGTGTGTGCCTTAGCAGGAAGCCTGACATATAGCCAGGACTCAAACCCAGGCACTAATGTAGCACGTGGGCACCCCTGGCAGTTCTTAACTGCTGCACCAAATGCCTTCTCTTTAATAAACATATATTGTTCTTATATCATACAATAAAAGATTCTTTATTATTTGTTAAGTCCATTACTTTGATCTATTGTATATTAAATGAAATGCTACAGGTCAAAAGACTAATTTATAAAAGAAAAATTAAGTATCAAATAATTTATATTTTAAATACTGCAAGTACATGAAGGCTCTAAAATATTAAGCCCCTCTCTCCCTATTTGAAAGAACCATTGATTTTGGGTTTAATGACTTTACTGTAAAGGAGAATTTGTAAATCCAGAGGGCTAGCATATGTGAGCTTTCATAAATGTTGGCTAAGGGCTGGTGCCGCGGCTCACTTGGCTAATCCTCCGCCTGTAGCGCCGGCACCCTGGGTTCTAGTCCTGGTTGCTCCTCTTCCAGTCCAGCTCTCCGCTGTGGCCAGGAAGGCAGTGGAGAATGGCCCAAGTGCTTGGGCCCTGCAACTGCATAGGAGACCAGGAGGAGGCACCTGGCTCCTGGCTTCAGATGGGCGCAGCGCGCCAGCCCTAGCGGCCATTTTGGGGAGTGACCAACGGAAAAAAGGAAGACCTTTCTCTCTGTCTCTCTCTCTCTCTAACTCTGCCTGTAAAAAAAAAAAAAAAAAATTTGGATAAGGAGAAAGAAATGAGTGACTGAAAACGCAGCTGGCTGAATACCAGACCACTACTTTTCACATAAGCTAGTCTATGATTAAAATAATTTTTGGTATATAATGGATTGCATTGTTAGAGCAGCACCTGTTTCCAACACAGCAAAAACACTTTCCAGCTTTCTGAAACTACCTATATGTGAGAAATGATCCAATTAAGCAATATATTTACTTTTATTTGAAGAAGAAATACTTTCAGTGAATCAATCAATAACATTAATAGTCTAACATCTGGCATCCTATCAGGCAGCTTCAAGCTGTGTCATCCAAGTGGTTTTTTCCTTGAAGACAAACATATGTGTGAATATACATACATGCAAGCACAACATATGAAGTTTTCTTTTGGCATCAAAATAAGTTTTTAGGGTATGTGTTTGTAAAGAGACACAGCTCATGCTCCACCTATGTTAACAGGGTAAGCTGGCCAGACTATCAGGGCAGCTAATTTCGATCTATTCAACATTGCTTCAAAAGACCACACTGGCAGTATCTGGGCTTGCTCCTCTCCAGAACAGCAAAGTCACAGATCCATGTGAAAAATACACTTTTAAATCCATGCATATAAATCAAAGGAAAATATTTCCTTTAAGGCAAGCATATGAAGATACTAAGACAACACTCTAGTTAAATATTAATATACTTAATATTTGGAAATAAGGAATTTGGGCAGACATAATTTACAATTCTATAGTGAAACCTATCTACAGAAGCCATGTTCACTGTATTTCAATAGCATCTCAACTTGAAATGCACAATGCAGCTTCTCTGTGAACTACTAATACTGTAAAGCATACAATAATTCCCTATAAGAAAACACAAAATAACAACCAGGCTGTGCACCGGGCACTCTTTCTCCCATATAATTATTGGCACCTAGTCATTAAACCCATTCAACAAGAGAGCTCTAATAAATGAACTATGTTATGACAGGTAGAAGAAAGAAATGACTCTACGTGCTTAAAAAGAGAAACTTTACATACAAGCATTAAAAGCTAAAATCAAAGCAACCATATTTCAT
Organism: Oryctolagus cuniculus; assembly: GCF_964237555.1. NCBI lineage: Eukaryota > Metazoa > Chordata > Mammalia > Lagomorpha > Leporidae > Oryctolagus > Oryctolagus cuniculus. Next base: position 138,900,204 of record NC_091434.1, on the reverse strand, counting down.
ATTTATAAATATCTTTGCCCATTTTAGTTCATTAAAATAAAATGATTTAAGATTTTCCAGAGAAGATATGAAATATGTCTTTATAACTGATATAAAAGTGTATACATAGCCGGCACCGTGGCTCACTAGGCTAATCCTCCGTCTACGGCGCCAGCATACTGGGTTCTAGTCCCTGTTGGGGCGCCGGATTCTGTCCTGGTTGCCCCTCTTCCAGTCCAGCTCTCTGCTGTGGCCCAGGAGTGCAGTGGAGGATGGCCCAAGTGCTTGGGTCCTGTGCCCACATGGGAGACCAGGAGAAGCACCTGGCTCCTGGCTCCGGATCAGTGTGGTGCGCCAGCCGTGGCAGCCATTTGGGGGGTGAACCAACAGAAGGAAGACCTTTCTCTCTGTCTCTCTCTCACACTGTCTAACTCTGCCTGTCAAAAATAAATTTTTTTTTTTAAAAAGTCTATACATAAACATGTTACTGTTCTCCAAATACCCATATAATGGGGATTGAAAACACAAAGAATCTATCAAATTTATATCTCAGAGATCCAAATATAAGTTGAACTTCATGTCTCTGACCTTTCCTAAAAATATGACAGTAAACAGATGTGCCACTAAAATAAAACCACCAGGACTCTAGTACTGATTCTCAGGAAAGTGGGAAATGCAGACCTGCCCTTTGGAAATACAAAGGGTAATGTAGACTGAGGTTTACAAACACAATCTCTGCTAAGATGATAGGCCAAATCATCTCTAATTTGTACGTAACTGTACAAATTATACACGGAACCCACATTCTGTCACCAGTAACCATCAATAAATAAATTCAAAGCTAAACAAAGTGTAACTGAAATTATACCTCTACCATAAATTACCCAAAAAAAAAGCAATGGTCAATGCAATGAACATACTCTTGCCTTAAAGCTAACACTTAAATTTTCAAGAACCACAGGGAGAAAAATGAAAACTAACAAAACTAACAGACTCAAAATTAATTTATAATTGAAAGCATGTCATAAAGATATATTAGTAATTCCAAAAGATAAATAATCTAAGTAATAAAATAAGGAAATACATAAACAAACCAGTAAATACATACTTCTGCAAGATAAACAATAAGTCACCCCAAATAAATTCACAACCTAAAAATAATGATTTTTCTGGATTCTAAGAGCTTTAAATAAACAAATGTACATAAACTAAATCAATCCTTGTTAGAATTAGAAATATGTTTCAATGCTTTTGGTAAAATTTTCATGTCATACATAAGAGTATATCTGAGGCCCGGTGCTATGGCGCAGTGGGCTAAGCCTCTGCCTGCAGTCCCAGCATCCCATATGGGCGCTGGTTCAAGTCCCAGCTGCTCCTCTTCTGATCCAGCTCTTTGCTCATGGCTTGGGAAAGCAGTGGAGGATGGCCCAAGTCCTTTGGCCCCTGCAACCACGAGGGAGACCTGGAAGAAGCTCCTGGCTTCAGATCAGTCCAGCTCCAACCATTGCGGCCATTTGTGGAGTGGACCAGCAGATGGAAGACCTCTCTCTCCCTCTCTCTCCCTCTGTCTGTAACTCTACCTCTCAAATAAAAAAAAAAAAAAAAAGAGTATATCTGTAATTTTTAAAAGACTGCATAGTATTAGTTCTCATAAATTATTAATACAATTATAATACATCCTCCTCTGTATGTTATATATACTATCTTAGCCTAACATAGTTTCCTTCAAATATCTAGACACAGAAAATACTCTTAGATTTCTTCTTCTAAGAGATACTTACAGTACGTAACTGCTACAGCCTTTCTGACCGTTTTCTCATCTTCGTCAAGTTGTCAGAAATTTTCTGCAAGGAAAAATAATAAGAATAACCTAATGGTTTGTAATTCTACAAAATAACAGGCAGTGGATATTACTAGTTGCAAACTGTGTCAAGTTTTTAGAAGTCTTGAGAATACCAAGTTTAAGCTGATGGGGTCCAGTTTCCTCTATCAGAGTTGGCATGCAAGCTGCTACTATGGGCAGAAATTCAGATATGAACAGAAGGACTCTGAAGGACAAGGCAGGGGTTCAATTACTTGAACCATCACCTGCTGCTTCCGAGGGTGCACATTAGCAGGAAGCTACAAATCAGAGCAGAGTCAAGACCGGAACCCAAGTACTCCAATACAGGATGCAGGCATCTGAAGCAGCATGTTAACAGCTGCACCCACACTTGCCCCAATCAAAGTATTTTATGTACATTATCTCAATAAATTTTCACAACTCTTTAAGTTAGGCAGCATGAGCATTTTGCCCATTTTATAGTGAAGGAAACTGCATATACTGCCCACAGTGCCCAAGTGGCAGCAAAGATTTGGTCTCTCGCTATACAACTTCAGCGTGAACTACAGAACCCTTAAATTTGGGCCCAACCTAAAAACTGCATAAGATTCTGAAACATGTTACATTGGGTGGAGCAACGGTTCTCTGTAAGAGGTGACTCTGTTTCCCCCCAGGAGACGTCTGGGTCATCTTGACCGGGAAGTGACATCCAGTGGGCAGTAGTCAGCGACACAGCAACACACTCGACAATGCACACAACAGCCCCCCACAACAAATAATTATCTGACCCAAAACATTATTGGTGCTGAGGGCAGGGAATCCTGGGTTCAAGTAAAACAATTTGTAGAGGATGATTTTCCCAAACAATACTTATGCTAATCAAGAATGCAGAGTATTTTCCCCATGCATAATTTTATACCTAGTGAAACATCCTGGGTAAAAAAAAAAAAAAAATCTGTATTCTTGGGACAGTAGGTATTTGAGAACTTTCTGTCCCTTCTGCTCACTATGTCTGTAAAGGACAAGCGTTTGGCACAGTGCTTGAGTCACTGCTTGGGTTGCCAGCATCTCACATCAGAGAGTCTGGCTCAAGTCCCTGATCCTCCACTTCCATCCAGTTTCCCATTGAGGCGCATCCTGGGTGACAGGATTGGTACACTGGATGGCTCTCCTGGGAGACCAGGACGGAGTTCCAGGCTCCCAGCTTTGCTCTGGCCCAGCCCTGGATCCTGCATGAATGTGGGAATAAAACAGCAGATGGAAGATCTCTTTCTTTCAAATAAAAAAATGTTAAACAAAAGCTCAGAAAAATATTCTTCTGCAAACCTAAAATTACTTTAAAAATAATCTAATTTTTAACATGGACTCCTCACTTATTTAACCGAAAGTATAAGTAACTTTCTGAGAACACTAAAAAACAATAAAAGGGGACCAGCATTGTAGCATAATGGGTAAAGCTTCTGTCTCAATGCTGGCATCATATATGGATGCCGGTCTGTGTCCTGGCTGCTCCACTCCAATCCAGTTCCTTACTAACGGCCTGGGAAAATCAGCGGAGGATGATTTTAAAACACCTGCAACCCACAGGGGAGACCTGGATAAAGTGCATGGCTTCGGCAGCCATCTGTCTGTTCGGCCATCTCAGGAGTGAACCAGTGTTTGGAAGATCTCTGTCTCTCCTTCTAACTCTAACTTTCAAGTTAAATAAATAAATCTTTTAAAACAGCCAGCAAAAGTCTGTCCTAAAATGATTTTTTTCAAGATTCATTTATTTAATTTGAAAGAGTTACACAAACACACACAGGCCCTTTGTATATGTAGGGAGGGAGAGAGACTATATAATATAACATTTAAGAGAATGGAATAAACTAAAATGATAATACTAGTTTATCTCTGATTTGCAGAACTTTAACAAAATTTCATTTACTCCATATAAATCATTACTTTCCAATTCTATAAATGAACAGATACCATGTTAATGACTGTTGTTCACAAAAGACATCCGTCTAGACGAAGAAGCAATTAAGCACCTTAAAATAGTAGTCAGATTCAGGCTTCAGTTTATCAGTTGGTCCTTGCTGATTTTTATCGCTGTGGGGAATCTGTCCCTCACAGATCTAAGTCTTCGAGGCCCTGCACACTCTGACTCCTGACTGTCCCAACAGCCTCAGTATCACTCCGGTCACCAGGATCTCTGCGTTCCTCAAACACTGCCAGCCCTCTCCTCCCCAGAGCCCACTCCTCCTCCTCCTCTCCAGCTTCTGCTCAGATGTCACCTCCTCAGGCTGCAGTCTAACACATTACTCACGCTGCGTCCCTTTCTTCAATGTAAAATGGTGACTGTCACAGCACGCACCTCTCCGGCTGCCACAAGGTATAAATGCACGCAAACCAGCAGAGTGCCTAGCACGGTGCCCAACGTCATCTACTACCACCATTACTCAACGTGCCCCATCGTAAATCCCTTGCTATCCATGCGCACCATCTTGGAATTATCTTATTTGTCACCCGCTCTGCAGTTCTCCCCAAAACCCTAGAGGGTCTGCTTCATGAGCAGCTGTGTGTGCTTCATTCAATGCTCCATGACCACCTCCAAAGGATGTGCGAGTATCTGGTGAGTACATGACTAAACCACATCCGGCATTTCTTGCAGATAATGTCTGGATTCAAAGAATTAAGTGATTGGGCCGGGGCTGTGGCGCAGTGGGTTAATCCTCTGCCTGCAGCTTCAGCATCCCATATGGACGCCAGTTCTAGTTCCAGCTGCTCCTCTTCTGATCCAGCTCTCTGCTATGGCCTGGGAAAGCAATGGAGGATGGCTCAAGTCCTTGGGCCCCTGTACCAGCATCAGAAACCCAGAAGAAGTTCCTGGCTCCTTGTGGGGAGCAACTGGGAGCAACTCGGACTAGACTAAGTTACTGGAATTAAGACTTATTCTATGCATCTGCTCTCCCACAATATGGCACTGGGAGAGGAGGAAACAGCTTCTACACAGCTGCCTCCAGTTCAATCAATAAACTGTAGGACTTGCTCCTGATTGGAGGAGAGCAGCGTACTCGGCGTGTGGGTAGCAGAGTTGGGATTGGTGGAAGAGGACTATAAAGGAAGAGAGAGACAACATGCACCAGGAACACCTGAGGAACACCTGTGCAGCCCCCGAGAGAGCCAGCCGGCGGTGTGCCGCTCCCCCGCAGAAGTGGGGAAAGTGGCAGGGGGAACTGCCCTTCCACGGAGGTGGAAGGGACGGGAGCCAACCCGGAAAGAACCAGCAGCAAACCCGGGAAGGGCCGAGCAGACAAAAGAACAGCGCAGGGTCCTGTGTCGTTCCTCCGCGAAGAGGGGGAGCGACATAATGGTGCCGTGACTCGGATATGAAGCCTAGGCAGGGTTTAGTGTCGTTCCTCCACGAAGAGGGGGAGCGACAGCTCCTGGCTTCGGATTGGCTAAGCTCTGGCCGTTTCAGGCAATTGGGGAGTGAATCAGTGGATGGAAGACAGTTTCTCTCTGTCTCTCCCTCTCACTGTCTGTAACTCTATCTCTCAAATAAATAAAATCTTAAAAAAAAAAAAAAGAATTGTTAAAAGCAGCAATGTTTTTTCATGAATGTTAAAGATGCCCTGTGTTTTTCAAAAACATTCTGCATGAAATTTCTAATTCAATTTTCAGCGAACTTTCTATTTATATATACATACTACATAACCATCCCCCAAACTGAGGCTACGCTTTTTCTAACTTCTTTTTATGTTTCTGAGCATAATGGGCTATGCAGAAATAAATCAAGGGTTGGACTGAAAGCTGTGGTTAAAACTCTGCCCTGGGGTCTGGTGCTGTGGCTTAGGGGGTCAAGCCACCAACTGCACTACCACTGGCATACCATATGGGAGCCCCTTGGAATCCCGGCGGCTCCACTTCCCTTCCGGCTCCTTGCTAATGTGCTGGGGAAAGCAGCAAAACAAGGCCCAGGTGCTTGGGCCACTGCACTCATGTGGGAGACCTGAAAGACGCTCCAGGCTCCTGGCTTCTTCCTGGCCCAGGCCCAGCTGGCCATCTGGGGAGTGAACTAGCAGACTGAAGATCTCTCTGTCTCTCCTTTGCTAACTCTCCCTTTCAAAATAAATAAAGTAAATCTTTAAAAAACAAAAAGAGAGAAAAACCCTCAGTCCTCACTCACCCCGAATCCTCCCCGTTACAGGTCTCCTGACTTACAGGCTCAACATCACTGGTTCGCCAAGGGAAATCCCGAATGGAAGGCTCTGACGGACCTGACAGCTCAGCACTAATTTCTTAAACGCATCTGAAAGTACCAGAAATCCACGCCTTTCGCCCTCCTGAGAATTCAACGTCCGACTTGACCCGGCGGTTCTTCAAGTGCCTAAGAAACCCCTTTCCCGCACTCGCGGGTTCCTGTTCAGGAAGGCATGGTCCAGCCGAAACCCGGCTTGCGGAGCCCTCCACGCACTTTGCAGTTGGGCTTTCCGCGAACAAAACACCCGGCCGTGGACACACCAGCACCTTCGTCACGGGTCAAGGCCGCGGCGAAGGACACAGCGACGGGAACGCCTCCGCGCCCTTCCCCGAAGCACCAAGCCACGGCACAGAGTAGGTCTCGCTCCACACCCGGAGCGAGGCCCCCGATCGGAAGGGGTAACGAGGCTCACGGCGGGCACGGGCACGGCCACAGCCCGGCCGGGCGGCGGCGGCGGCCCCAAGCCGCTCTCCGGGAAAGGCTCCCTGGCAGGGCCGGGCGCAGGCGGCGGCCGCGACGTCGACGCCCCCGGCCCAGGGCTCCGCGGCCGGCGCAACGCGGGAGCACAAAGTTTCGAAGACGAACCTGAGCGCAGAAACGCACGGGCGTCGGAGCAGAAATACTCCAGGAACCAGCCCGAGGCGAGCCCCTCGACGCTCCGATCGCCTGCGGGGCAGAAAAGCCGAAGGGGCCGCGGAGGAGGCGGCGGCCTGGTTCGCCTCTTCCAACGCCGCCGGGGCCCCCAGCCATCCAGGTGGTAACCGCGCAACCGACTCAGGCGCGCGCCCCGAAGGCCGCTAGGGAAAGGCCTGCGACCCCCAGGTCAGCCCCGCGCGCACGCCCGGGGCCTTCCCGCCTCCCGCGGAGAACCGGTCCGGGGGCGCGGGCCTAGAGGCAGGCGGCGGGACAGGCGTCCCCGTCCCTGGACGGCCCGCGGGGCGCGCAGGAGCCGAGCGCCGGCGCCCCGGGACCCCGGGCAACTTCGCCCTGCTCGGCCGCCGGCTGCCCCCGCCCCGGTGGGGCAGGAAGGGACCCGAGACGAGCGCGGCGTGGACTCACTTTTTCTCTCTTTTCGGCCTCCTCTTTCGGGCCTGAGTGGCCAGCACCACCATTAGCGGTCGGGCAGGGCCGCGCAGCTTTCCCGGAGCGCTGTCACCGCGTCCAAGCGATGTTGGCGTGGACGACGCGGGAGCGGAGTGGGGCCGAGCCGGGCAGCAGCCTCCGCAGAACCGCGCCCGCGCCGCCCCTCCCGCAGCCCGGGGTCATCGGACCCTGCAGCGCGCCCCTCACCCACCCCCACCCCCACCCCGTCACCCACCGGCGCCGACCGCGCCCCGCAGTCCCGGCCTCCGCCGCGCGCGCCCCTGAGGCTGGCTTTGGCCGTCCACCCAGCCTGGTCTGGGACCGCTGACTCGCCCTCAAAATATCAAACTGGGACTGGCGCGGTGGCTCATTTGGTTAATCTTCCGCCACGGCGCCGGCATCCCACATGTGGGCGCCAGGTTCTTGTCCCGGTGGCTCCTCTTCCAGTCCAGCTCTCTGCTGTGGCCTGGGAGGGCAGTGGAGGATGGCCCAAGTGCTTGGGCCCTGCACCTGCATGGGAGACCGGGAGGAAGCACCCGGCTCCTGACTTCGGATGGGCACAGCTCCGGCCATAGCGGCCATTTGGGGAGTGAACCAACGAAAGGAAGACCTTTCTTTCTGTCTCCCTGTCTTAACTCTGTCAAATTAAAAAATTAAAAAATATATATCAAACCGACAGGAAAGACGCAAGAAAAATATAACGAAGGCCATATGAACCATAAACACCAGTATTTAACATTTCTCCACATCTGCCTCTTGTACCTGTTACCCCCAAGTATTTCAATGTGTATCTACTGAGAACAAAGATACCCTCCTACATGCTCAGAATTCTATTCTCTCCAAAAAAGTTAACTTTCTTGATGCAATGTGATATTCTGTAATATACAGTCCATATTTGAGTTTTCAAACTGGCCCTTTATTAGCCTTTTTAGTTGACTTTTTTTTCCAACCCAGGATACAATCAAGGACCATCCATTGCATTGGGTTGTCCTGTCTATTTAAGCTCCTTTAGTAGAGAATAAGCCCTGGTTTTGTTTACTTATTCTGTTTCATAACCTTGACTCTTTGGAAGAATACAGTTCTACTGTTTTGCAGAATGTTCCTCAATTTCTATTTGCTTTCCTACGGTTAGACTGGAGTTGAACAATTTTGTCAGGGATTTCTGTTGTACACTGATGCTGTATCCCTCTTAGTGCACAAGTGATGCTAGCTTGTTCAGTGACAGTGTGGTTACATCTAATCTAATCATTTCTCCATGGCAAAGGTCTCTTTTTCTTCTTTCAGAATTTATTTATTTGAAAGGCAGGGTTACAGAGAGAGACCGAGAGACAGAGGTCTTCCATCCACTGGTTCACTCCCCAAATGGCTGCAACAGTCAGAGCTGGACCAATCTGAAGCCAGCATCCAGGAGCTTCTTCCAGGTCTGCCACTTGGTGTAGGGGCCCAAGGACTTGGGTCATCTTCTGCTGCCATCCCAGGCCATTAGCAGAGAGCTGGATTGAAAGTGGAGCACCGGGACTCAAACTGGTGCCCATATGGATGCCTCTGCTGTGGGTAGTGGCTTTACCCGCTACAGCACAGTGCCAGCCCCTCTTTTTCTTTTGGTATTTAAAAGGTAGTCTGTGTCAAAAATAGGCAAAAGACTTGAATGCACATTTCTTCAAAACTTATAAATGGCCAACACACACACACATACAAGATGCGCAACATCTTTTGCAAAGCAAAACTACAAGAACACGTCACACCTAACAGTATAATTTTTCGTTTGAAATGGACAAGTATTGATTAGAATTTTGGACCCCCAAATATTGAAAGCAACTGAAACCCTAGTCCATTCCTTGAGGGGTGGGAGAGGATGGAAAATATTGCAGTTCTATGTTGAGGTTGATTCGTTCTGAGAGGGTTCGTTCTGAGAGGAGGAGCGTGGTGGGGGCCAGAGGCGCGGAGTCACCACACAGACTCTGGGAGTTAGGTAAAAGCAGGCCTGAGGCAAGCAGCCTGCAGACTTATTTATTTCAGTTGCTACAATTGCTTATATAGCCAAGGCAGCCAATCCGGTCAGGGGGTGTTCTATGCCCTAACCAATCACAGCCTGTTGCCAGTCAGGCTCTTGTTGCCAGGCAGTTTCTGAAACCATCCAATCATGGCCTGCTGTCAGTCAGACTCTGTTGTCATGTGGTTTCCTCTGTTGTCATGTGATTTCTGAAGCCATCCAATCACAGCCTGTTGCCAGGCAGTTTCTGTTGTTAGCGGCCATCTTGGCATGACCTTTTCACCTCAGCAGCCATCTTAGCATGACCTTTTCACCACATCATTCCACTACAGTTCTGATAGAAAACATTTTTATTAGTTATTCAAAAACTTATCTTAGAATTACCAAGAATTCTACTTCTAGGTATATATCCACCAGAACTGAAAATCTTTGTCCATAAATGCTCTAGTAGCGCTAATACAGTAAACAAAAGGTGAAATCAAAAATGTCTAACCTCAGATGAATGGGTAAATTGTACTGAATAATTTTCATAGACCTGAATAAAATCCTGACACATACTACAATATGATGAACCTCAAAAATATTGGGCAAAGTGAAAGAAACCAGACCCAAACAGTTACATATTATATGACTGCATTTATATGAAATATCCAGAGTAGGCAAGATCACCAAAGGCAGATCAGTGGTTGCTAGGGGGAAGGGGAAGGGGCAGTGGGGAAGCAAATATTTCGTGGAAATCAGATTTTATTTGGCAATGATCAAGGCATTAGGAGTTGGAGATGGGGTGGCACAACTTTAAAATGTTTACTGTAAAATGATCATCTCATTGTATGTAAATTTCACCTTACTTAAAGTCACCTGTGGGGTAAAACTTTGAGACCATGTGAATACATTTTCCCTAAAAGTTTTTCAGTAATGCTTGCCTGAATCAACTGTTTTCTTTTTTTTTAAGATTTATTTATTTATTTATTTATTTGAGAGGCAGAGTTACAGGCAGAGAGAGAGAGAGACAGAGATATAGGTGCTCCATCCACTGGGTCACTCCTCAAATGGCCGCCAAAGCTGACGCTGGACTAATCTGAAGCCAGGAGCCAGGAGCTTCTTCCGGATCTTCCCTGTCAGTCCTTGGGCCCCTTTCCAGGTCACTAGCAGAGAGCTGGACTGGAAGAGGAGCAGCCAGGACTAGAACCAGCGCCCTTTCTGCTGGCGCTGCAGAAAGAGGCTTTCCCTACCACACGCATTCCATCTGTGTTAATTAGGTGACATTCTTACATAAGGAAAAGCTTTTACTTCTTCCTCTATTCTCTTATTTTTTCTATTTTTTGCCTAGTTTTTTATTTTCTATCAATATTGACAGTAATTACTATTCCTTCCTCCCTCCTTTTTAAATGCTTTAATTCCCTGCTATTTGGCCAGAGACCCTTTCACCTTGCAATGTTCTTTGGATGCACCCTGGCCCATTTCTGAGTACTGCTTTTCCTTCTTGCTTACCAAGGTATTCCAAGAAATCTTGCCATTTCTCCTTCCTTGGCTTCTTCTAGCAGGTAATCAGCTTTGAGGCAAATGAGATGTGATTTTGAAACCAGTTTATTTTTGAATTACTTTATGGAGATAAAATTCACACACCAGGGCCAGCATTGTGGTGGTGTGGGTCAAGCCACCACCCATGACACCATAATCCAATGCAGGTGCCAGTTCCTATTCTAGCTGCTCCACTTCCAATCCAGTTCCTTGCTAATGGCCTGGAAAAAGCAGTGGAATATGGCCCTACGTGTTTCATCCCCTGCTACCCATGTGGGAGATCTGGATGAGGTGCCGCGGCTCCTGGTTTTGGCCTGGTTCAGCCCTGGCCATTGTGGCCATCTGGGGAGTGAACTAGTGGATGGAAGACCTCTCTCTATATATAAAACATTGACTTTAAACAAAAAGATTTATTTTATTTATTTGAAAGACAGAGTTACAGAGAGAGGTAGAGACAGAGAGAGAGAGAGAGGTCTTTCATCTTCTGGTTCACTCCCCAGATGGCCGCAAAGGCCGGAGCTGAGCCAATCTGAAGCCAGGAGCCAGGAGTCCCCTCCCAGTCTCCCACACAGGTGCAGGGGCCCAAGGACTTGGGCCATCTTCCACTGCTTTCCCAGGCCAAAGCAGAGAGCTGGATCAGAAGAGGAGCAGCCAGGACTAGAACTGGCACTCATATGGGATGCTGGCGCCTCAGGCCAGGGCTTTAACCCACTGTGCCACAGCACTGGTCCCAATATTGACTTTCAAATGAATAATTACATTTTTAAAAGAATTGCATACCATAGAATTCACCCATTTAAAGTATACAGTCCATGGGGTGGACTTCTGCCATAGAACTTTGGTGGTCACCTAGACACCTGCATCCCAATCCAAGTGCCCAAGTTAGAGTCCCACTAGTGCTTCCCATCCAACTTCCTGCTAATGCTCACCCTAGGAGGCAGAGGTGTTGGCTCAAGTAGTCAGGTTCCGGCCTCCCACATGGGAGACCTGGGTTGAGTTTCCAGCTCCGGACTTCAGTCTCAGGCACTGTGGGTATTTGGGGAGTAAACCAGCAAATAGGAGCATGCTTCACACTCTCACATCTCTCTGCATATTAAATTTAAAAATATTCAAGCAGAAAACCCAAGTTTCTCCAAACACACTGGCCAAAGAAGTAGCAAGAAAAAGTTTAAAAATTTAAACTATGTGAAACAAAAGCTTATCAAAATTTGTGAGATGCCTGAAAATCTGTAGAGGAGGGGCCAGCGTTGTGTGCAACGCTGGTATCCCATATCTGAGTGCCAGATAGAGTCCAGCTCCCTGCTAATGCACCTTGGAAAGCAAGAGAAGATGGCCGAATACTTGGACTCCTGCCACCCTCATGAGATACCCAGATGGAGTTTCTGGCTCTTGCCCAGCCTCAGTGCAGCCTGGGATATAGGGGCCATTTGGGGAGTGAACCAACAGATGGGGTATCTCTCTCACCCTCTCTCTGTCACTTTGCTCTTCAAATAAATTAAGTTATAAAAATAAATTTAAAAATAAATTGTTTTTAAAAAGAAAACTAGGTAGAAGCAATTAAAGTCTAAAGCAAGCAAAGAAAAGAAAAAATAGAGCATAAATTGAGGAAACTGAAAACAGGAAACTCGAGAAAAGCAAGAAATTAAACACTAGTTCCAAAAAGATAAAATTCATTATGAATTCTTAAACATTATATGTGGTTATTTTTGTTGAAAATACAGATTATCAGAAAGCTCTTCAGAGAGTAACTATGAGATGAGATGTAAAAGAAAATCATTTGCAATTTTAAGCAATTTGTGTTTATCTAGGTCTCCTACGTGGGTGGCAGGGACCCAACTGTTTGAGTAATCATCCGCTGCCTCCCAGTGCGCGCATCCACAGGAAGCTGGGATCGGAAGTGGATCCAGGCCTGGAAAACAGGCAGTCCATTATGGCAGAGTCCTAAATGGTGTCTTAACTGCCGCTGCAAACACCCATCCCAGTTTTTTCCTTCCACTCAATTTTACCATTAATATTTTATTGGATCTTCAGCTGGCACTGTGGCCCAGTGAGTTAAGCCTACCCCTGTGACACCAGCATCCCAGATGGGCACCAGTTGAGTCCTGGCTGCCTCTACTTCTGATCCTAATGCCTGCTAAAGCACCTGGGAAAGAAGCTGAAGATGGTCCAAGTCCTTGGGCCCCTGCACCTACGTGGGAGATGAGGATGAAGCTCCTGGCTCCTGGCTTTGCCCTCACCCAGCCCCAGCCCCAGCCATTTGGGGAGTGAATCAGCAGATGGAAGACCTCTCTGTCTCTTTCTCTCCCTCTGTAGCTCTTTCAAATAAATCAATAAATTTAAATATATGTTTTTTTTGCATCTTAATTTTTTCTAAAAGATTTATTTGAAAAGCACAGACACACACAGAGGCAGAGCAAGAGATCCTCCCACCTGTTAATTCATTCCCCTAGTTGGCCAAAACAGCTACATCTGGACCAGATGAAAGCCAGGAGCCAGGAACTCCATCCAGGTCTACTACATGGGTGCCAGAGGTCCTAGTACCTGGGTCATCTTCTCCTGCTTTCCCAGGCACATTGGCAGGGAGCTGAATTGGAAGTGGAGCAGCACAGAGTCTAACCCGCATTCCAATATGGGATGCCAGCAATCCAAGTGGCACATTAACCCACTGCACCACAATGCTCGCCCCCATTCTGGTTTGGTTTTTGTTTGTTTCTTAAATCAGAAGGACACACACAAATGCCTACAACAGCCAGGTCTAGGCCAGGCTGAAACCAAGAGCCAGGAACTCAAGTGCAATCTTCCATGTGGGTGACAGGACACTTGGGCTGTCACCTGATGCTTACAAGGGTGCACATTAGCAGGAAGCTGGACTGGAGGCAGAATGGGCTCAAACCTAGGGACTCGGATATGGAATCTGGGTGTCCCAAGTGGCGTGTTTATCACTGTGTTAAACACCTGTGCCTATTTCTGTTCTGCTTTTTTTTTTACAAGTGCTGTTTATTGTAGTTACCTCTTTATAATCACCTATCTCTGCTTAGCCTAAAATTAGGAAATTGCATATGAATAGAAAAACACACTTTTACCTTGTTAAATGTTGCAAATTTTTTCACTCAACGCTTTGTGAAAAACAACTCTCTGTTCTCTGGATGATCCACTTATCTTTGCATTTTTCCTGATGTATTTTCCACAGCTGTGTTACCCTCCTGAGCTTCCCTTTCCTTGTTTCTTACACGCAAGCTTTTTAGCTGTTTTTCTCCCACAGCCACTTGGTACCTGCACAGGAAGGAAATACCAAACCGCAGGAGCACTTGGAGGCCAAGGTCTACTTAAGGATATCAACACACTGCTTCTCATATATTGGGAACGTAATAAACATTTACTAAAAGAATGACTCATGTTTTCCTACAGAAAAGCAAATTATATGAAGAAGTTGTTATTTTTTTTTAAAGGTTTACTTTGAATTTGAAAAGGCAGAGTTACAAAGAGAAAGAGAGGAGAGGGATCTTTAGCATACACATTTCTTCAAAGAAGATAAAGTGATTGTAAGTATACAGAAACATGCTCAACATAATTAGTCATTAGGGAAATACAAGTCCAAATCACAATGTTCAGTGTAGGAATTAAGTCCCCTGTGTCTCCTATCCAGAGTTCCCCGATAGGTCAAATCTCTACCCTTAATCCATTAAGACTTGAGAGATCAAGCATTCAATACTTGGGCACACCAAAATTATTGTCTGAACCATAATAACCACCAAAAAGTGGAAACCAGACAGATGTCCATCATTTGAAGCACAAATATACAAAATGGTATATTCCTATGTGGACTACTGTTTGCCTAGAAAAATGAAGCAGTGATACATGCTGCAACATGTGTGAAACACGCAATCATATTAAGTGAAAGAAACCAGTAGTCACAAGTGGGGCTGGTGTCGTGGCTCACCAGGTTAAGTTGCTGCCTGCAATGCTGGCACCCTCTATGAACATGGGTTCGAGTCCCAGATGCTCCACTGTTGACCAGCTCCCTGCTAACATACCTGGGAAAGCAGTAGAAAAATGACATAGTGCTTAGGTCCCTGACGCCCAGATGGAGTTCCCACCTCCTGGGTTTGGCCTGGCCCAGCCCTCACTGTTGCAGCCACTTGTGGAGTGAACCAGCATATGGAAGATCTCTCGCTGTCTCTCCTTCTAACTCTGCCTTAAAAAGATTAATTTGGAATTTAAGTTCTAAATAGAGGCTGCTTGAGGATGAGCGCTTTACATTACTTACAGAAGAGAGAAAATTGCAGGTGTCATATGAACTGCTTAGGGAAAATTTCAAGCATCCTGAAATATTTCAGAACTGATTAACAATTATTAACAAAATGTAGTGTGCTCCCATTGCAAGCATAGTTACTCCTTTTTTTTTTTTTTGACAGATATAGACAGTGAGAGAGACAGACAGAGAGAAAGGTCTCCCTTCCATTGGTTCACTCCCCAAATGGCCACTATGGCTGGAGCTATGCCGATCTGAAGCCAGGAGCCAAGTGCTTCCTCCTGGTCTCCCACGTGGGTGCAGGAGCCCAAGCACCTGGGCCATCTTCCACTGCCTTCCCGGGCCACAGCAGAGAGCTGGACTGGAAGAGGAGCAACTGAGACTAGAACTCGGTGCCATATGGGATGCCGGCACTGCAGGCAGAGGATTAACCAAGTGAGCCACGGTCTGGCCCCCCATATTTACTCCTAATCACTCTAAAATTCCATATCCCATTTAGGATTTCAAAGTCATATTTAAGACTAGCCTTACTTTCAACCTGCATATTCCCAATTTCACAAATTTAACCTTAAAACCCAAAACAAATTTACAATTACGCTGATGACATGTGGCAACAAAAATGTTCTTTTCGAAATGAACCATCCAATATGGTAACCATTGGCAACAGGCAGCTATTTTTTGACAGATTTTTTTTTTAAGATTTATTTTTTTATTTGAAAGTCAGAGTTACAGAGAGAGAGAAGGAAAGGTGGGGGGGTGGGAGAGAGAGAGAGAGAGAGAAAGTCTTCCATCCACTGGTTCACTCCCCAATTGGCCACAATGGCTGGAGCTGTGCCAATCCGAAGCTAGGAGCCAGGAGCTTCTTCTAGGCCTCTCACAGAGGTGCAGGGGCCCAAGGACTTGGGCAATCTTCTACTGCTTTCCCAGGCCATAGCACAGAGCTGGATCAGAAGAGTAGCCAGGACTCAAACCGGCACCCATATGGGATGCCAGCACCACAGGGAGTGGCTTTACCTGCTATGCCACAGCACCAGCCTCAATAGATTTGTTTTTTAAAATTAATTAATTTGGGGTTGGTGTTGTAGTGCAGTGGGTTAAGCCAGGATCCCATATTGGAGTACTAGTTTGAGTCTTAGCTACTCTGCTTCTGATTCAGCTTCTTGCAAATCCACCTAGGAAAGCAACAGAATACAGCCCAAGTGCTTGGCTCCCTATCACTCATGTGGGAGACCCTAATGGAGTTCCTGGCTCCTGGCTTGGCCCAGCCCCAGCCATTGTGGACATTGAGGGAGTGAACCTGAAGATAGAAGTGCGCTCTCTCTCTCTTCCTGTTGCACTGCTGTTCAAATACATACAAAAATACTACATAAAATCTTTTAAAAATTAGTTTATTTGAAAGAACAACAGAGCAAGGGCAAGAGTGACTGAGAGAGAAATCTTCCATCCATACTCTGGTTCACTCCCCAAATGGTCACACCAGCCAGGGCTGGCCCAGGCCAAAGTCCAGAGCCAGGAATAACATTCTGATCTCCCACATGGGTGCCATTATCCAATGGCTTCCCAGATGCATCAGCAGGGAGCTGGTCTGGAATACGAGCATATGGTCTCAAAGTGACTTAAACCAGAACTCCGAAATGGGAAGCCCCTGTCAAAAGTGGCAGTTCAGCCCACTAGACGGCAACGTCAGCCCCACAGGTGGCTTGTCCAGGTGGAGATATATGATTAGCGTAAAACACCACATCTTGAGGATCTGGTACCAAAAAAAAAAAAAAAAAAAAAAAAGAGAGAGAGAGAGAGAGAAAATGTAAAATATATATATATTGGTTTAAATACATCAAATTAATTTCACTTGTTCCTTTTTACTTTTCTTCAGGAGGCCAGGAAAAAATGTTCAGTTATACAGTTTATACAGTTGTGTTTTTTTTAAAGATTTATTTATTTGAAAGACAGAGTTACAGAGAGAGGTAGAACCAGAGAGAGAGTTCTTCCATCCGCTGGTTCACTCCCCAAATGCCCACAATGGCCAGAGCTGAACTGATCCAAAGCCAGGAGCCAGGAGCTTCTTCCAGGTCTCCCACGTGGGTGCAGGGACCCAAGGACTTGGGCCATCTTCCACTGCTTTCCCAAGCCATATCAGAGAGCTGGATTGGAAGTGGAGCAGCCGGGACTCAAACTGGCATCCATACGGGATACCAGCACTGCAACCTGGGTTTTAACCCACCGCACCACAGCACTGGCCCCCAGATATACAGTTGTAGACAGTGGTCACCCCTCATGAGGTGGTTACCTGTGGTCAACTGAGATACGCAAATACAGTACAATAAGCTGTTCTGAGACCACATTCACATGACCTTTATCCCAGTATATTGTTATAATTGGTCTATGTTTATTTATGAATGCTAAGCCCTAATTTATAAATTAAACTTCATTATACAGGGTTTATCAGTATCTGCTCTTTCAGGCATCACTGAGTGGTAGGTCTTAGAATGGATGTCCCCCATAGATAAGGAGGCACTTTTGTTTTGTTTTGTTTTTATTTGACAGATAGAGTTAGACAGTGAGAGAGAGAGAGATAGTTCTTCCTTCCATTGGTTCACCCCCCAAATGGCTGCTACAGCTAGAGCTATGCCCATCCAAAGCAGGAGCCAGGTGCTTCCTCCTGGTCTCTCATTTGAGTGCAGGGGCCCAAGCACTTGGGCCATCCTCTACTGCCTTCCCAGGCCACAGCAGAGAGCTGGACTGGAAGAGGAGCAACTGGGACTAGAAACCGGCGCCCATATGGGATGCTGGTGCTTGAGGCCAGGGCTTTAACCAGCTGTGCCACTGCGCTGGCCTCCTTTTCTTTTAAAGATTTATATTTATTTGAAAGAGCAACAGAGGGAGAGACCAAGAAAGAGCTCTTCCATTCACCGGCCACAACAGTCCAGGCGGGGCTGCACCAAAGCCAGGAGCCAGGAACTCCATCCTGGTCTCCCACATGGGTGGCATGGCTTCAGATACTTGGGTTATCATCCACTGCCTTCCCAGGCACATTTGCAGGGATCTGGATTGGAAGTGGTGTGGCTGGGACGCAACTGGTGCTGATAGGGGCAAGCAACAGCCTAACCCGCTGTGGCATAATGCCAGCCCCTTTTCAAGAGCCTTTATCAGCGGTGGAGAAGCTGTAACACAAAATCAATACTGTACTTCAACAACTGGACAATAAAATCTTTATTCCTGCCTTCCGCAGTTGCCACACTCATGACACAGTCAAGACGAAAGGAACTAAGCACTTAGGACTTTTTGGGAGGGCAATGTATTTGCTGTATGGAGCAACAGGGCCTGATGACTAGTTACACTAAGCCTTTGGACAAGGACCTCTAGATGGAAGCTAGGGCAGAAATGAAAGGACGGGGCCGGCGCCGCGGCTCACTAGGCTAATCCTCCACCTAGCGGCGCCGGCACACCGGGTTCTAGTCCCAGTCGGGGAGCCGGATTCTGTCCCGGTTGCCCCTCTTCCAAGCCAGCTCTCTGCTGTGGCCAGGGAAGGCAGTGGAGGATGGCCCAAGTGCTTGGGCTCTGCACCCCATGGGAGACCAGGAGAAGCACCTGGCTCCTGCCTTCGGATCAGCGCGGTGCGCCGGCCGCAGTGCGCCAGCTGTGGCGGCCATTGGAGGGTGAACCAAAGGCAAAAGGAAGACCTTTCTCTCTGTCTCTCTCACTATCCACTCTGTCAAAAAAAAAAAAAAAAAAAAAAAAAAAAAAGGACGGGGGGTAGATCCTGGAGAAAGCCAAGAGAGCAGTGGCAGGGAAACGGGTGTAAGGAAGCCTCCTAGGGAGTGTTCTGTGTTAAGTGTGAAATCTAAAATCTTTGACTTGTGCCTTTCGTCTAATAACCGTGAAACCCCACTTGCACACACTGCACCTGTCATCACTAAGCACTTGCCTTTAATCGTTAGCGTCAGTGCGACATCTGATCAGTGTACTCTCCTCTGCATCCCAGGGCAGTGCTGTCTAGTACAGAGCCACTAGTCACACACATGGCTATGGAACAGGGAAGACGGGCTACTGTGACTGCAGAGCTGAATTTCCAACTTCATTTAACTTAGATTTAACTAGCCACATATGGCTAGGGGCCGATGTGTTGATTGGCACAGGTCTAGAGCCTTCCTGATTCACGCAGAGGAGCAGTACATACTCCTGCTGAGAGCTGGTTCAAAATGCGGTGTTACACATTCTGCCTGGACTTACTGAAATCTGTTCTGCGGTTTAAGATCATCAGGTGATTCCTATAAAGTCTGGAACGTTGAGGCCGACATTATGCCACAGGAGCTTAAGCTGCTACTTGGGATGCTGGCATGCAATTTCAGGGTGCTGGTTTGAGTCCCAGCTCCCTCCCTGTTAATGCACCTGGGAAAGCAATGGGTGATGGCCTAAGTAATTGGGCTCCTGGCTTCAGCCTGGCCATGGTGGCCATTTGGTGAGTGAAATAGAGGATGGAAAATCTCCCTCTCTCTGCCTTTGAAACAAGCAAATCTCTAAAAGTGTTTATCTGTACTAGTGGATCCTATTTCAATACACTGAAGCCCCTACAACTATAAATGGTGTGTGTGTGTGTGCACATGTGTGTGCGCATGCACTTTCCTCTCCCTTCCTCTGCAGACAGTGTCTGTATTTCCCTCGGATTTCCC
Organism: Oryctolagus cuniculus; assembly: GCF_964237555.1. Taxonomy (NCBI): domain Eukaryota; kingdom Metazoa; phylum Chordata; class Mammalia; order Lagomorpha; family Leporidae; genus Oryctolagus; species Oryctolagus cuniculus. The sequence goes on along the minus strand of NC_091434.1, from coordinate 138,880,638 downwards.
ACCATGTTCATGATCCAAAATCGGTGACAGGAACACAGCCCCATGAGGTGGGACAGATTTCATGAAAAAGAAAAGCTCTCAGATTGTCCTTTGCTATACAAGCAAACTCTTTCCAACCTGTGAGGGCCCAACCCGGCCATTCTCAGCAGTGCTTCCACTTCCTCATGTCTGACAAACACTGCATGGTGGATCTGCCTACTCTGTTAGTTTCAAAAGAGCACATTCACGTGGATATGGGTCAAACAAGGCAGGGCAGGTAGGAAGAGCTGAGCTGGAATATTTTTCTCATAATTTCTGCCAGCCCTGTGCTGTAACCATACTGTCAATCCAGTATGCCCACTTTGCCACGATGCACCTGTGTCTCATCCGTGATCAGGAAGGACAGGATGTCCTTGTGGCCAGGGGGAAGCTAAAGTCCACATGGAGTTGCTGTGAAACTCCCAAAAAGCCTCAGGCACACCAAACCCTGCTGAGACCCCATCCCGCTAGTATATTCAGTGAGGGCACCATCACTTACTCCATAAAGGGAACTGTTGTTCCACGTGACCTTTTGCTTTCTGGCTTCTGGTCCTCACTTTTGACTCCTTCTCTGGCCTCCCACTCTCCTCATAGTTGACCTTCTGGCCCACGCAGAAAGGGTCTCTCTCCACACGGGGCTGCCCACCCTCTTGCGTGAATGTATATCCACTCTATCAAATAAATTCTGCTCATATTTGTGCACTGTATTTATGACTCTGCTTTGAATTCTTGTATCTGTGGGGGCAACAACTTGGAATAAAAATTAAGATACATACTTTCATAACAACATCAGCACAGACTGGTAGCTGTAAGTGTATGAAACCAATTGGGGAGTGAACCATCGGATGGAAGACTTCTCTCTCTGCCTCTCCTCTCACTATGTAATTCTGACTTTCAAATAAATAAATAAATCTTTAAAAAATAAAGGCTTCTCTGGGGGGAAAATTAAAAAAAATTTTTTTTAAATGTGGACTTGTAAATGCTTAACAGCTGAATCCACTTGCAGTGGGACTGAGGTGCCCTTCATAATCTGTCTGATGGAAGGGAACGAGGTTTCACTGAGAAGTTCAGGCAGGACCACCACAACCATGCATTTAATAAGTTTGGCTTTTTTAAAAAATATTCATTTGAAAGGCAGAGAAACAGAAATATATTCTATCTACTGTTCACTGCCCACAGACCTACAATCCCCACAGCCTGACCAGACAGAACCAGGAGCCGAGCTCAGTTAGGATCCCATGGTATTTCCAATGCTTTTCATTCTCAGCAGTGTGGTGGAGGTCATTGCAAGAAAAGCACTGAATGAACGGTTTGTTCTCAACCTTGTGTCCCCTGCACGACACAGAATCAATGTCATTAACACCTGGCATGGCAGCTCTTGTCCATTCTTCTCTTTCCTCCCCAAAAAGCATAACTACCATAGGGATAACTCTGAATCCAGACTGACACAACTAGTCCTCCGGCATTCCCATCATGTGATCCTGACCATTTCGCATCACCACTCACTCAGTTTAGCCTTTAGTCGGGGCCAAGGTTCTCACTTGCATTGAGTTTTACGTATTTATTTGATTTATTTACATAACCAGTAGAAAGTAGTCTTTAAAAATATTTATTACATTTGATTCTAGAAATCATAGAAAATAAAAATTGGTACAATTATTACACAACTTGGAAAGGCCTATTTACCGTTTCACATCAGAGAACAGTTTTATGCAGAGCCAGAAAAGGAAACACCTAAGCCACTGGTGACAGAGGGAGAACACTGTTGACAGAAGGAGCCCTTGTAAATTTCAAAGTTTTCTTCTCTGTCATTGTTTCTGAGCAAATACTGGCCCAGTGCAAAGAGTTCTGAACATAAAAGGCACCTAGAGTAAGAATTAGACCCTAACAAATTAAAATAGCTGCACAAGTTTACATGAAGAAAAAGGTCCCATCAACGCAACTCTTGTGCCAGGCATCGGTAAGATAAATGCAGAAGCCACTGCAACTCAGAAGTCCAGACACTCACCTGAATCAGGTACATGAGCTGGACGGCGACGGTAATTTGTTTATAAACCTGTAGATGCTTTATGATCATTTAAATCAGCACAGATGCTATGTTCACATTCATGGGGGGGGGCTCTCAAACTATTTCTCCATGTTGTATTTGTTCTTAAAATGCATTTTACCCTACTTACAGGTGTGTTAAAAATTCCTGTTGTCTTTTAAGGATGTAGCAAAACTGAAAATTGCTACTGTAAATCAGTCTTTTTTTTTAACTTACAAAGCCAGTAAAGCTGATATTTTACTATGATTTAAGCACCTGAAGTATATTCTGACCAATTTATATCCTCTGAGCTAAAATTAGGATCCTCAAGATTTGTTTATACATACAAATGCTGCAAAGCATTTCTTTAAAGCAATAAAAACTTAAAAAATACAAACAATCTTTTACTACAAAGATTCGAAATCCACATATGGTCTGCACTAAAGAAAAAGGGAACAGGAAGTCAGTCAGCAAACACTGCATGTGGAGAAGGTCCCACTCAGCGGAGCCAGGTCGTGTTCAGCTGCGTCTGCTTCTTGATGCTGGTATCCATTTTGAGCACTTCTCGAATGGCCATGGTGGCGTAAGTAGAAGGAGGAAGAGAAAAATCCATTTTCAGAGCCCTGTATTTGCCTTCTGCCAGGGAATAAAGAAGAGACCGGTGAGAAAATGAAGGCTGCTAGAGACAGAGCGGAGTCAGATCACCTCCACAGAGGCAAAGGACTCCCCGTGCTGTGCTGAGGCTCTGAGAAGGACTGCACAGAACTGAGGGGTCTGTAAGGGTAAGAGCAGCTGAATGGCTGAATTCTACCTGGGGACTTCCATACAGAGAGCAGAACGACGCAGGTGTCTGGCCTGGTGGTCAACACAGTGCCTAGGTGCAATCCCTGGGCCCCAGCTGCTGACTCCAGCTTCCTAATTAGACCTGGGAGGCAGTGGCAGTGGCTCAGGTCACTGGGTTCCTGTCACCCACATGGGAAACCTGGATTGTGTTCCAGCTTTGGCCCTGGCCCAGCCCAGGTCACCACATGCATTTGGGGAGTAAACTGGCAGATGGGAATTCTGCCTCTCAAAGTATTAAAAAGAAGAAAGAAAAAAGGAATAGATGACAGAGAAGCGCAAGAAAAATTAAAGTTTTAGGCTTGATTCCTGAATTTTCCAAATGTTACTTAAGAGGCAGAGACAAAGAGAGACAGGCAGACAGAAAGCAAGGGCTTTTATCTACTGGTTCGTTCTCTAAACACTTGCCATGGGCAAGGTCGGAAGCCAGGAGCTGGGAATTCAATCCAGGATCCCCATATGGGTGGCAGGTCCCCAAGTCCTTGAGTCTTCCCCGCTGCCTCTGAGGCGGTATGTTAGCAGAAAGCTGGAGTCAGGAGGCCAGAGCCAGGAATCAAACCCAGGCACTCTAATGTGGGACGTGGGCATCTGAAGCTCTAGGCCGAACACTCACTCCCCCTTCCTGAATAACACCTTGGTTAACTCTCTGGGACACGAGGAGGAAATACTCAGTCATCTAACATCACAAGCCTCCATCACAAATTCGTTCACATTGAGTTTACTGTCCTACATACTTACTGACCTCCAACTGTAATTATAAAGCTAAGGGAACAAAACACACAAAAGAAATCACAGAGTGGGTGGGCCGTGGTGGTGAGAATATACAAAAACCCCCATGGCTTTCTGCATGAGAATCTTATTTCAGAGCTGTCACACAGCTGAGCACTGAGTGCTTACCAGAAGCAAACACTGGCGGGGGTTTCCCTTCCAGGTTGTCAACATCTGTGTTGAAGAGTGGAATTTTAGGATCATCATATGTAACGACTTCCCTTCAAAACACAAATAAAGGTGAGAATGAGCGTGAACATTCAGAAAAGGTACTAAGTTATTCTTCACCAATTTTTTAGCAAAACCCCACAAGTCTATGATAAATAATTACAGACACTACCCTTCAAAAACAGAACAGGGGTGGGCTTTATAAATACTGCCTCTATACTCAGAAGAAGCACAGGACTGATGATGCCAGTTTATGTATCTGTCATGAGCAAGAGTCTGCTACCGGCCGGCGCCGTGACTCACTAGGCTAATTCTCCACCTTGCGGCGCCGGCACACCGGGTTCTAGTCCCGGTTGGGGCACTGGATTCTGTCCCAGTTGCCCCTCCTCCAGGCCAGCTCTCTGCTGTGGCCAGGGAGTGCAGTGGAGGATGGCCCACGTGCTTGGGCCCTGCACCCCATGGGAGACCAGGAGAAGCACCTGGCTCCTGCCATCGGATCAGCGCGGTGCACCGGCCGCAGCGTGCCGGCTGTGGCGGCCATTGGAGGGTGAACCAACGGCAAAAAGGAGGACCTTTCTCTCTCTCTCTCTCACTGTCCACTCTGCCTGTCAAAAAAAAAAAAAAAAAAAAGAAGAGTCTGCTACCAATGAACAAGTGCCCGCAGCGTGGGGAAGACCGAGGCCAACTCTGCCAACTGCTTGCCCACAATTCAGAAAATGAGAGGGAAGGGGAGAAGGGGGAGGAGAGGGAAAGAGAAAAAATTTTCTGGCCATAGGAAACTAACTGAAAAATTTCATGCTGAAATTAATACAAGTATTTTTTTCTCTCCAGAAACATGATATTCAAATAACCAGATGGGGGCTGGAGTTGTGTGCGCTTGGTTGAACTGCCACCTACAATGCCAGCATCCCATATAAGTGCTGATTCAAGTTTCAGCTCCTCTATTTCTGATCTAGCTCCCTGCTAATGAACCTTGGAAAGCTATGGAAAACAGCCCAAATCCCTGGGCCTCTGCTACCCATGTGGGAGATCTGGATGGACCTTCAGGCTCCAGGCTTTGGCCTGGACTACCCCTAGCCATTACAGCCATTATAGGGAGTGAACCAGTGGATGGAAGATTCTCTGTTTCTCTCTCTCTCTCTCCCCCTTCTCTATCCCTCTCCCACTCCTTTGTCACTCTGCCACTCAAATAAACAAATTTATTTATTATTTTTAATGAATAGCTAGAAATGTAGTCAACATTTTTATTATTATATTAAAAGATTTATTCTTTATTTAAAAGGTAGAGTAACAGAGAGGCAGAGGCAGAGAGAGAGAGAGGTCTTCCATCTGCTGGTTCACACACCAAATGGCTACAATGGTCGGAGCTGTGCCACTCCAAAGCCAGGAGCCAGGAGTTTCTGGGTCTCCCATGAGGGTGCTGGGGCCCAAGGACTTGGGCCACCTTCTACTGCTTTCCCAGGCCATAGCGGAGAGCTGGATCGGAAGTGGAACAGCCAGGACTGAACCAGAGCTCATATGGGATGCCAGTACTGCAGGCACATTGCAGGCAGTGGCTTTACCCGATATGCCACAGCACCAGCCCCATAAATTGATTTTTTTTTTCTGACAGGCAGAGTGGACAGTGAGAGAGAGAGAGACAGAGAGAAAGGTTTTCCTTTACTGTTGGTTCACCCTCCAATGGCTGCCGCGGCCGGCGCACTGTGGCTGGCGCACCACACCGATCCGAAGCCAGGAGCCAGGTGCTTCCTCCTGGTCTCCCATGGGGTGCAGGGCCCATGCACTTGGGCCATCCTCCACTGCACTCCTGGGCCACAGCAGAGAGCTGGCCTGGAAGAGGGGCAACCGGGACAGAATCCGGCGCCCCAATCGGAACTAGAACTCAGTGTGCCGGTGCCGCAAGGCGGAGGATTAGCCTATTGAGCCGCGGCGCCGGCCATAAATTAATTTTTAAGAATAATAAAATGACTAGATCAGTATTTCATTAAGTATTTGAGTTAAGGCAAATTGCTCAGGGATAGCTATGTAGCATATCTTGGTTTGTTTTAGAAATAGGAGAAAAGTTCATTCTCTATAGATTGCATCAATAATTCAGTGATGCTGACAACATGTAAAAGTCACTTTTACTATGTTTGCACTCAAAACAGCATGATTTATTTCTTGATGATTTGAAAAACATCTATTAGCAGTAGCCATGATACTATTATTAAGAACAATAACCAACACTTAGAAAACATGTATATGCTAGGTCCGAAGCACTGGAAAACATGTGAAATAAAAAAGTTTAATCTTTCCAAGTGTAATAATTTAGCCCTGTCTCATTCCAGACTATTACTCACCAGCTGACATTCTGAGGACGAATAATGATCTTTCGGTAGGCCCCTGATAAGGAATAATCCCGTATTTTGTGTCTCATGTTGTCGATGTCAAGATTGTCTGCTGTGAGCATTTCTCTGTAGGCTTCGCTAACTAACAGAAAAACAGAAAGAGTGAGTTGATTGCAGTCCCTCAGCAGGTTTACTTGAATGTAACTACTAACAGAGGAAGACACACTATCCACCAAAGGCCATTTCACTCAAAGTCACTAAAATACAATCTGTATCTGCTGAGAGTTTAAAGAGACCATACACAGAGGCTTCAGACTCTCTGGAAGAGAGTTATAAATAATAAGTGTACAAAAAGAAGAGACCTGGGAAAGCTACCTGGCTCACCCTCACACCTGATGCCAGATCTTTTTTTATAACTTGAGAGACAGATTCTAACTCTTTGCATGCTTGTTGCCATTTATGGAAGATAAACAATTATTAAAAATTGTAGGGGCCGGCGCCGTGGCTCACTTGGTTAATCCTCCACCTGCAGCACTGGCATCCCATAAAGGCACCGGGTTCTAGTCTCGGCTCCCCTCTTCCAGTCCAGCTCTCTGCTGTGGCCTGGGAAGGCAGTGGAGGATGGCCCAAGTGCTTGGGCCCTGCACCCGCATGGGAGACCAGGAGGAAGCACTTGGCTCCTGGCTTCGGATCAGCGTAGCCCGCCGGCCATAGCAGCCATTTGGGGGGTGAACCAACGGGAGGAAGATCTTTGTCTCTGTCTCTCTCTCTCTCACTGTCTATAACTCTACCTCTCAAATCAAAAAAAAAAAAAAAAAAAAAAAAAAAAAGTAAGCTAACACCCATTTTCTTGTAACGGTTACTGACTAACCGTCCTCTTTCACATTTATTCCTCAGGGCTGTACCTTCAGGCCGTATCTACCCCAGACCAATCGGTGCCCTTAGTTCTCCTTGTGATCTTTCTGTATTCCCTATGAATCTCTTTATTTGCTCCAGGGTACTAGGCTTACATTAAACAGTAACTCCAGACACTTTATAACTTTTTACTCAGACTATTATCGAAAGGGCCTTTCCCATCTGTGCACTCAATTACCAAGCACAAATGTACGAATTCACATTTAGGGGCTGGCGTCATGGCCAGCATGTTCAGTCGCCGCCTGCAATGTCAGTATCCTATCTGGGCGCCAGTCTGTGTCCTTCCAATCTAGCTCCCTGCTAATGCACCTGGCAAAGCAGTGGAGGACAGTCCAGGTACTTGGACTGCTGCACCCAGGTGGCAAACCAGGAGGGAGTTCCATGCTTTGGCCTGGCCCAAATCTGGCCATTGATGCCAGCTGGGGAGTGAACCAGTAGATGGAAGATCTCTCTCTGTATCTCCTCCTTGTTCTCTCACTCAACCTTTAAAATAAAATAAATAAATCTAAAAAAAATTTTTTTAAAAGAATTTATATTTAATCCTATTAAATTCTTGCTACAGGTCATCTTACTTATTTTTCATATAAATAGTATTAACTATTTTGCTTATACTATTTGCAAATATGATAAGCAAATTTATTTAGTCAAGTTATTTGTAAAAAATGTTATAGAACATAGTCAAGGAAAAGACTCCCTTACTACATACTAGATCCCTTCCCCTTCCCCCACATGGCAACCAGGAAGGTAATAGAAGCAATTCTTTTTTTTTTTTTAACTTTTATTTAATGAATATAGATTTCCAAAGTACGGCTTATGGACTACATTGGCTTCCCCCCCGCCCCGATGGCTTCCCTCCCACCCGCAACCCTCCCCTTTCCCGCTCTCTCTCCCCTTCCATTCATATCAAGGTTCATTTTCAATTTTCTATATATACAGAAGATCAGTTTAGTATACATTAAGTAAAGATTTCAACAGTTTGCATCCACATAGAAACACAAAGTGAAAAATAACTGTTTGAGTACTCGTTATAGCATAAATCTCAATGTACAGCACATTAAGGACAGAGATCCTACATGAGGAGTAAGTGCACAGTGACTCCTGTTGTTGACTTTACAAATTGACATTCCTGTTTATGGCATCAGTAATCTCCCTATGCTCCAGTCATGAGTTTCCAAGGCTATGGAAGCCTTTTGAGTTCACCGACTCTTATCTTATTTGGACAAGGTCATAGTCAAAGTGGAAGTTCTCTCCTCCCTTCAGAGAAAGGTACCTCCTTCTTTGAAGACCTGTTAATAGAAGCCATTCTTAACAGCTTCTGGACAATCGGGAATAAAGGTAGGGAATTCAAACTTTTCACACTATAAACTTTGTCAAGAATACACATTACCTCTATGGTTTTCTTTTTAAAGTTAAAATAGAATTATACACCTACTTTTCTGACTCCTCCCGGCCTTAATAATTAATGAATTTCAGAAACTTAAAAAACACAAATATTACTACTACTGACTACAAATAACACCATCTCTACTATCTAATTAATTAATTAAAACTATCCACACCCAGTATGTTTCAATTTTAAGCATGTTGTGAAATCTGATGGAAGTAAAGTTTTAAAATTACATTTAAAGTACTGATTTTGTTTTTCTGCCCCTGTCCTTGGCTGCCAGCGGGTTAATTATGCTAGACTTAAAACTATCTTCTCCACATGGGGACTTACTTTTGTGCTTTGGGTAGATAACATCAAAACCAGGCAAAGGCATCACCACGTCATGGATGGAGTAATTGTGAACATCATCTTCTTCAATGTAGGTGGCTGTGGCTGCAAATTCAAAGGGAACAATACATTCTTTTTTTAAAGATTTATTTTACTCATTTGAAAGGCAGACTTACAGCGAGAGACCGAGAGAGAGAGAGAGATCTTCCATCTGTTGGTTTAATGCCCAAATGGCTATGACAACCAGGGCTGGGCCAGGGTGAAGCCTGGAGCCAGGAGCTTCTTCTGGGTCTCCCACGTGGGTACAGGGGCCCAAACACTTGGGCTATCCTCCACTGCTTTCCCAGGCACATTAGCAGGGAGCTGGATTGGAAGTGGAGCAGTCGAACCGTTGCCAATATGTGATGCTGGCCCTGCAGGTGGTGGCTTTACCCACCACACCACAGTGTCGGCCCCAAACAACACATTTTTAAAAATTAAGAAAGGCCGGCGCCGCGGCTCACTAGGCTAATCCTCCGCCTAGCGGCGCTGGCACACCGGGTTCTAGTCCCGGTTGGGGCGCCGGATTCTGTCCCGGTTGCCCCTCTTCCAGGCCAGCTCTCTGCTGTGGCCAGGGAGTGCAGTGGAGGATGGCCCAGGTGCTTGGGCCCTGCACCCCATGGGAGACCAGGAAAAGCACCTGGCTCCTGGCTCCTGCCATCGGATCAGTGCGGTGCGCCGGCCGCGGTGGCCATTGGAGGGTGAACCAACGGCAGAGGAAGACCTTTCTCTCTGTCTCTCTCTCTCACTGTCCACTCTGCCTGTCAAAAAATAAAAATAAATAAATAAATAAATAAATAAAAATTAAGAAAACAAGCAATATTTTCATGAGCTCAATCTCACATTTATATAATATCTTCAAGTCAGAGCAAATACTGATACAAGTTCAGTGGCCCAGGAAGCTCCGAGAGAGTAAGTGAAGTTATGATGCATATCCTTTTGTCTTTTCTACTCTATTCAAAAAATAGAAATCAAAGACTTAGAAAGAATAGAATTCTAAATGAAAACTGGATGTTTATCTCTTATCTTGGTGCTTAGTTTATTTCTCATCTTAGTTCTTAGTTTATTTCTCATTTTTAGGAATACCTGGTGTTTACAATCAATCCCTTTATCCTTCTTAACTCTGCAAGAGACCCGTGGAAAGACAGCAGAAATGGATGCATTTTTTTAAAACAATAAAAAATGTTTTTAAAGATGTATTTTATTGTTTGAAAGGCAGAGATATAGAGAGAGAAGGAGAGAGAGATTTTCCATCTGCTGGTTCACTACGCAAATGTGCAATGGCTGAGGCTGGGTGGAAGCCAGACGTAAGGAGCTTCTTTTGGATTTCCTTAGGGGGTGCAGGGACCTAAGCACTTGGGCCATCTTCTGCTGCTTTCCCAGACACATTAGCAGGGAGCTGGATCAGAAGTGGAGCAGCCAGGACTCAAACCAGTGCCCATATGAGATACTGACACTGTAGGCAGAGGCTTAACCTTCTATGCCACAGCGCCGGCCCCAACAGTGAGCAATTTAAAAACCAGCCTGGGATGAGCATCATGGCTTAATGGGTGAAGCTGCTAGTTCAGATGCCAGCATCCCATTTTACAAGGCTCATTGGAACCCTGAATTTCAGTCAAGTTTCTATCTAATGCACCTGGTAAGGCACTGGAAGATGTCCCAGGTGCTTGGGGTCTCTGTCATCCATAGGGAGACCTGGACGGTGTTCCAGGCTCCTGGCTTCAGTCTGACCCAGACTCAGTTGTTGTGGCCATTTGGGGAGTGAAGCACCAGACGAAGGTCAACTCTCTCTCTGTCACTCTGCTTCCTGCTTTTCAAATACATTCATACATACATGCATGCATGCATACGTAAGTCTTTCTTTTAAGAAGCCTATATTTAGAGGATGAAACACAGTGGCATATGGGACATTAGAATACTCTAAATTTGATCTATACTGGATGAGGGGGAAAATGCTGACTCAGAAAAAAAAAATCAAAGTTTTTGAACAAATTAAAAACCTTAGTGGATTTATGAGGTTTGCATGCAAACATACCAAACACTCAGCTAATGAACGGTAGCCACGTAGTCAGGGGAACATGGACCTTGGAATCAGACCTGATGCTCAGTCCCAGCTTTTCCTTCCCCTAATCAGCTGTGGAACCTTGGACAAGTGACTGTGCCCTCATGTGAAAAACAGAATTTCTGTGAGGTTTAAATGAGAGGATGCAAGTCAAGGTCTTGGTGCTGTGGCACCGTCCACAGCAGGTGGGACTAATTTTAGTGCTGTCTCACGCATGCATCAGGCATGGCATACAGCGGGCACCCATGCTATCATGGTGCACCCTGGTCTTCACTTGAGGAAACCCTTCAGTGCTGCTACGAGCAAGCTGAGAGGCTGACACACACCCACAAGCTATGCATACGTATTTTCTAGACCCGCATGAAAGTTTGGAAAGAGATTTTTGTTATCAGTTGGTCTAAATGCTACTGTAGTTGACAAAATGAGGGGTTGACAGAATCTATTCAAACTAGTACAATTCTTCATTAACGATAGGGATGCAAACCACCCAGTCTAAGCTGACACAGTCTCCCTCTCTCTTAACTCGTAGCCAGGCAAGATTTTTAAAGCCGTTAGTGTCAAATAACTGAAGCCAGGTTTGGTCAAATGACAGCATTTGTTGTTTTACCTCCTTTGAGAACAAGGTCCCCTGGAACAGGTTTCAGTCCGTAATCTTCTATCCTCTTGCTCACCATGTTATTCCACACATAGCTTTGATAGCTATGAATATACATTAAGCGATTATTTCTTGGTATCTGGAAGAAATAGCCAAGAGCAAAATACTCTGAATATAAAAAGTACTGTAGTGCCCAACACATCTTGCTTATTTAATAATGATCTCAATACAGAAACTTACTTTAAATCACATTTAGAAGTAGTGACTGACACATAGCATTAGAGTATGTGGTGTTAATAGTCATGAGTGGCAGCTCACCTGGTGTCCACAAAGCACACATGCATGCAAATTCAGCAACTGCCATGGAATTTATACCCTCAACCAGACACATCCCTCAAACTCAAGGGACTGACAAATCAATCACAGAGCTAACAGCGTTTTCTCCCCTGTCATTCTACAGAAGGAGAAGAGCTACTGATGGAATTGACTACTAATTTTATGCAGCAAAAATCCTGTTGGTTTTGTTTTTTCATCTGAAAAAATAACTAAGACTTAAACTTAAGGGTTGAGCTTTAATGTGTCTTGGATTATACCTGAACCAGTACTGGTATAAGCTATGCTGGCCAAGGTAGTACCCAGACTGGAGCCACCACAACGAAGCCAGACTAAAAAGCAACCATTTACACTGCCTACGGTCCAGTCTTTTTACAGTTCTGAGAATGGAAGTGAGCCAGAAACCACCATGTATTGGATTCTGAGAGTCTCAGATGACTAGACACTTCACTTCCCACTGGCCACCCTAGCATGCACATGAGCGCTTCCTCACCCCTCACTGTTAGTAAGTAACGCCAGCACTGCCCCGATGCACCCTCTCAACTCGACGCAGGGTCTGGACGAGGGTCTCTAGGTAAATCACGTCTCGGGGGCCACCAAAGGATCCTTATTTCCCTTCTGCTCCTTCAAAATCTAGTAAAATCTCTCAAGGCAAAATTAACAGAGCATGAAGCCACTTCAGGCCATCGCCTGACTTCACGAGTTGCACTCACTATGCCAAACGCAGAAACTATATTCTTCATTCCATACTTTGAAAGTCCTCGAAGCAGCTGCCCTTCCACACACCTTTTCACAGGCAGTTTTCTGAGGGCAGCAGCTGGGTCTTTGGTCTTCGCCCATTCTTCCCTGCATTTAACCAAGTACCCTTTTTCGGCTGTGGGGAGAAAAGGCTGTGATTAAACGATTTTTCCTATATTGAAACTTTCATAAGTTTCAGAGTTTCATTCTTAAGTTTTCAGAGTACACAAAATTAGAAAACGCTATTGATGGTATGGGTGCCATGAGGAGCTTCCCTCTCCTGAGAGCAGGTCTCAGGGAAAGGCTGAGAAATGCAGAAAGGCCACACAACTCTGTGGCTTGATCAACACGCCACTGTCCCAGCCAAAGGAAAAAGCCACTCACTGTTCATTATCATGATTCAACCTTTGAAAAAAACCTGTAGTTCTGGGGCTGGCACTATGGCACAGTGGGTTAAAACCCTGGCCTGAAGTGCCAGCATCCCATATGGGTGCCAGTTTGAGTCCCGGCTGCTCCACTTCTGATCCAGCTCTCTGCTATGGCCTGGATAAGCAGTAGAAGATGGTCCAAGTCTGTAGGCCCCTGCACCCGCGTGGGAGACCCGAAAGACGCTCCTGGCTCCTAGCTTTGGATCAGCAGAGCTCCGGCCGTAGCGGCCATCTAGGGAGTGTCTCTGTCTCTACCTCTCTCTGTAACTGTCTTTCAAATAAATAAATCTTTAAAATAAAAAACAAAAACCTGTAGTTCGTCTTCTCTCTTTTTCCACTGTGTTGTCAAGTTTAATGGATGACTTTTCTTAAAATAATCTTGTAGTTTTTTAGTTTAGAAATGCACGATTGCCCAAAGTGAGCATAACTATTTTGACAACTTATAAAGCAGTAGTTAAATCCTTTCTTATACACATTGGTTTTAGAGATATTCCCTGTAAAGTTTTCAGTGAACTCTACAAACTAGAAATCGTGAAGGCTTTTGTGTCAAGTCCTTATACCCCATTCCATCACACCGTACATAACAACAGCCAAAGCTGAAATCTGTTTTGGATTGCCCTATTTAAGAGATTTAATAGTGTAGAAAGAAAGGAAAATGAGTCTATTATTTTAATATATTTACTCATTTGTGAATTAATGAATTAGGTTGAGCTAAAGAGCTAAAAACAGGAAATAAATGGTAAATCTCATATATATATTTACATAAACTTCTGAAAAATACAAACTAGCTTTTTAATCTTACTGTAAACAGAGACAATTCTGAAATAACTACCCCAATTTGCATATACACTTTTAGTCAAAGCAATTTCTTAAATACACAGCCATGCATTTTATTATTTTATTCTTACCTCCAGAACGAGGTTTCAATATTAAATCCATGACTTCTGCCCAGGAATTCTGTAGTATAGCTCTAAAATTAAACAGCATTTATTTCAGTTCGTTTTGAGTTAAGATGTTTAAACGCTCATGTCACTGAACAGCCAGCAAACTATATTCACTTTATATTGAACTTAAAAGCAGACAGAAATACTAATGTTCTACATTACAAATGGAAATACCAAAAAAACTTTTAAAAATTAATAACATAATGCTTACTCCAAACATTTGATACCATTTCAGTTTTAAAACCACATAATCATGCTGTACGCTGTTATATACAGTATTATCTATATGGATCAAGGTTAAATCTTTATGTGCCAAACCTCCCCCTCCTTCTCTCTCTGTATCTCTGCCTTTCAAACAAATGAATCTTTACCAAAACAAAACAAAACAAAACCCAACAGCATATGGATCATTTGATTGCCCAAAAGAAAGACAAGTGATTCATTTGTTTCAGACATTAGAAAATCCAGAAATAACTAAAAATACCACCAACAAATACCCCTGCATCTTTTCCAGAGTTCTTTCAGGTATTAAGCCATTAAATTCATACCTTCCAACTTGATACGTGGGGACAGCTGTTGTTCCAAATCTTTGCATCCCATAGTAGTTAATAAATCCAATCTCCTTGAGAGAGTTCATGGCATGCTGTACTTGCTCATCAGTTCCTGTTATATTTCTGCACAGGCCCAAATCATCCAGAGAAACAAATGTGCAGTCAGACACATTCAGAGATGAGTCCCATAAACAACTACGGCTTGGCTTCCCGTATCTCTCCTTGGCTCCCCGCAGCTTTCTACCTCCTGAAGGTCCACCCTTTTTCTCTTTTGAGGTAAAATACACGCAAATGTTAAATTTAGCATTTTTCCATTTTAAAGTACACGACTTGGTAGCATTTAGTACATTCACAGTGCTGTACAACCTTGGTCGCTTGCTGCCTCCCAGCCCTCTTCTTTCCCCACTCAAACTCCGGACCCAGAGAAGAAGCACTCCCCACATTCCCATGGCCCTAGTGACCTCCTTCTTCCTTGCTGTGCCTTTCAGTCTACCTAGTTCGGGTACCTGGGCTCCGTCTTTTAGCCCAGTACTGGAGGATACCGTAACTTCCCAAAGGCTGTGCTGGGGAGGGGTGTGTGGTGTGTCTTTGCTCCCCCAGCTGTCGGGCCCTGCTCTGGCTTCCCCTGGTGTCACTCCTGGTGGTACCAGCCAGCCTGGACCTTGTAACTGTTCCCAACAGACTGAAGGAGATGCGGCAGGCCCCTTTCTGCTCTGCATGCGGCCTGCGGCCCTTTACCTGAGAACAACAGTGAAGTGATTTCCTTGAAGCTCTCCCAATTTCAGCGGGTTTTTCTGATAGCTGAAATTCCCCAGCTTAAAGTTCATCAAGCACTTATTCAGATGGGCAAGTCTTTGTGCAGATATTCTTCAAAAAAAAAAAAAAAAAGAGAAGAGGATCATGAAGTAGCAGGCTGAAAGGTCGAGGACAGCTCACCACAGAAAACAACGCGACCCCACAGCTGTGGGCACAGGAAAAAGGCAAGGCACCACGGTGCAAGGCAGGCAAACTCTCTCTTTCCCTCTGGATTGTTCCTTCAGTAACTGCCCCTGGTGGGACGATGTGACCTGGGCCATGTGTTATGTACTTAAAGCTTCTTACTATTTATGCGCTAACCAGGGATGCAATATCAAATGCTGAATTTTTCACTTTTTGTGGGTAAGAGGTGTGAGAAAAGGCACTGTGGAAGAGAACAACCCTGCATAACTATAAAGAATGGTTACCCGGGGGTAGGCAGTAGTTAAGATGGGGGCTGGCATTGCGGAGCAGCAGGTTAAGGTGCCGCCATCTCATGTGAATGCCGGTTTGGGTCCTGGCTGCTCTGCTTCAGATCTAGCTCTCTGCTAATACGCCTATAAGAGCAGTGGAAGATGGCTCAAGTGCTTGGGCACATGCCACACATGTGGGAAACCCAGATGGAGTTTCTGGCTCATGGCTTCAGCGTGGCCCAGCCCCTGCTGCTACAGCCATTGGGGAACAAATTAGCAGATGGAAGATAGATCTCTTTCTCTAGCTGTCACTCTCTGCCTTTCAAATAATTAAAACAAATCTAAAAATCAAAAACACCCATACTGCTTGGGACTCATGCACCCCTATGGGAATGCACAGGTTCCAGATCCCCTCCTGATTCTAGCTTCCTACTAACATGCCGCTTGGGAGGCGGCAGGAGTTGGCTCACGGAGTTGGGTCCCTGCCCCCAACATGGGAGACCAAGCTTTGGCCTGGGTCAGCCCCCAGCTGTTACAAGCTGTGCCTCTGTCTTGCTGCCTTTCAAATAAATACATTTTTTAAAAATTTGGAAAAAACAGGTGTAAGCCACATTTTTAACTGTCAGAAAAATATTGTCAACTCAGTACAAAAAGCTTGGAAAATACAGAAAAGTAGAAAATTTAGTTTCATTTCCTGGCAAGGAGAAGCTGTTAACATCTAATTTTGTATTTCTTTTTTAAGCGCCTATTAGGAATAGATACAGTTATAATCTCACCACAAATCTGTACACTGCAGCTATCATTTAACATGAATATTTCCCATGCTGTTAAGAAGTTTTCTTTAAAAATTCCTCATCCTCTTCATAGGTAGTATTAGACTACTCCACAAAGTTCATGGACAAAGGAATTAAAAAGTAAGTTTATTTTGGTGACAAAAAATTTCAAAATCTATGTAGTTTTTTCACATATTTTCTGTGAATGCTTTGAACATCTTCACATATAAGGATTTTTTTAAAAATTTGCACCAGAGGCTGGTGCTGTGGTGTAGCGGGTAAAGCTGCTGCCTGCAGTGCAAGCATCCCATATGGGTGCCGGTTCTTGTCCTGGCTGCTCCACTTTTTTTTTTTTTTTTTTTTTTGACAGATAAGAGTTAGACAGTGAGAGACAGAGACAGAGAGAAAGGTCTTCCTTCCGTTGGTTCACCCCTCAAATGGCCACTACGACCGGCGCTGTGCAGATCCGAAGCCAGAAGCCAGGTGCTTCTTCCTGGTCTCCCATGCGGGTGCAGGCGCCCAAGCACTTGGGCCATCCTCCATTGCCTTCCCGGGCCACAGCAGAGAGCTGGACTGGAAGAGGAGCAACCGGGACTATAACCCGGCACCAACCCTCTCCACTTCTGATCCAGCTCTTTGCTATGGCCTGAGAAAGCAGTAGAAAATGGTCCAAGTGCTTGGCACCCTGCGCCCATGTGAGACACTGGGAAGAAGCTCCTGGCTTTGGATTGAGCTACTCCAGCCGTTGCGGCTGTCTGGGGAGTGAACCAGCAGACGGAAGACCTCTTTCTCCTCTCTCTCCCTATTCTCTCTCTCTGCCTCTCTGAGCTCTGCCTTTCAAATAAATAAATAAATCTTTAAAATAAAATTTGCGCCAAAGTGAACTGATTTAATTCCATTTTTCTATAAACTATGTGTTCATTTGAGAGGAAGACAGACAGACATAGAGAGAAATCGCCCATTGGCTTACTCCTCAAATGCCTGCAACAGCCAGGACTAAGGCAGCCTGAGGCTGGGAACTCAATCCAGGTCTCTCAGGTGGGTGGCAAGGACACCTCCAAAGGTCTGCATTAGCAGGAAGTTGGAATTGGAAGTAGATTCGGGACTGAAACCCAGACCCTCCAAAACGGGATGCTGAGGTCCCAAGCAATGTCTTACTTGCTACCCCAATCATTTGACTCTCAATAAAGTTTTTGAAATATTTTCAGATTTGAAAAAAAACAACCAAGTAAAGCACTAAGTAGTCTCTGTCCTATCTCAATCCTCCACCATCCTGCTGTATACCTACTTTCTACATACATATTATCTATTCCTATTTTGGAATTTTCTTAATACATTTTTAATATATGTTATAAATATATAGAACATTATACAAATCATAAATACTCAGCTTGATGATTTCTTACAAAGTGAACATACCCATGTAACAAGGGTATGAACCCAGGTTTTCCCTTTTAAAAAGACAAATTTTGGGGCAGCCATTTTGGCACAATGGTTAAGGCAGTGCTTGGGATACCTGTATCCCACAGTGGACTGGGGTACAGTCCCAAGTCTGCTCCTGATTCCAGCTTCCTGCTAATGTGCACTCTGAGAAGGAGCAGGTAATGGCTCAAGCGGTTGGTCCCTGCCACCCATGTGAGAGACATGCAGACAAGTTCTCAGTTCCTGTCTTCAGCTTGGCCTAGCCTCAGCTATTGTGGGCATTTGGGAAGTGAACAGCTGGATGGGAGATCTGTCTTTCTGTCGTTCAAATAAATTAAAAAAATTTTTTTAAAGAAAACAAATTTTGGTACATTATGAACTGTTCAGCACCTTGCTTTTTTTTAGCTTGAAATGCAAGCTACAGGTATGTCTCACCCATATTGCACTTCTGGGCTGCCTCTTTGTGTAACCACAGTGTGGCTGCTGCACTGAGTGCATCTGCCATCCTTTCTCTGACCAGTCCCCTTTAACGAATGCTGAAGTTGCCAGCAATCTTTTGCTATCACAAACAATTCTACAGCAAATACCCTTATATGTTATTTCTTTGTGCACTTACAGAGGTGATATTTGGGATAAATTCCTGTAAGTGGACGGGGTAGATTTAAAGTTTCAAACACCTACTGTCCTCTAGAGAGGTTATCCCAAAGCATCCTCACATCATGAATACACGAGTACCTACTGCCTCATCCCCATGGCTACCTCCTCACACTCACAATGTAGTAGAAACCTCTGTGGGCTCTGCCAATCTGGCGAGGTGGTATGACAGCTTATCTTGGTTTCTGTTCACATGCTTCTTCCTATGGGAGAGCTTAACATTTCTTCACAGGCTGACTGTGAGATACGTGTTTATCCTGTTGCCTACTGCTCTACAGGATTATGAAAATTTTTCTTACTATATTTACATATTAAGAAAATCCACCTGGTATCATACATTTTACAAATATTAGTTCCCATTGTGTGAGTTTATGTTCTTTTTAACTATTTAGAAAATTTCTGACCTTGATTTTGAAAAAATTGAAAAGTGGCAACACTATAATGAACTAACTTAACACTTTTCACCTAGATTTACCAGTTGTTAAGATTTCTCCAGATCTGTATTAGACATCGCTCTCATATGAACACACATTACACACACATATATACACAAGGAAGTGAAATCTATATGTTTTCTGAACCACTGGGAGTTAAACACTAGGACACATTATTCCTAAGGACGTCAGTGTGCATCCCGTAAGAACTGTGTGACACAAATGCTCAACTCAGGACACTGAACATCACCCAAACACTCTAACAGCATCACTTTAGAGGGCTGGTTCGAGTCCCAGATTCTTCACTTCCAATCCAGCTCCCTGCTAATGTGCCAGGGAAATCAGCAGAGGATGTCCCAAGTCCTCGGGTTCCTGCACCCACATGGATGGAGTTCCTGGCTCCTTGCTTCAGCCTGGCCCAGGGCCAGCCATTGTAGCTATTTGAGGAGTGAACCAGTGGATGGAAGATTTCTCTCTCTGTAACTCTGCCTTTAAAATAAGTAAATAAATCTTTAAATACTAACAACATCACTTAGGTGTTTTTCAAATTTGTATTTATCTACCTGAGACAGAAGACAGAGAGAGCTCCATCTGCTGGCTCACTACTCAAATGCAAGGGAGCTAGGAGCAAGGAACTCCCTCCAGATCTCCCATTAGCAGCAGGAATCCAATTTCTTGTGCCATCACTGCTGCCCCCCAGGGTCTGCACTGGCAGGCAGCTACAGTCAAGATCTAGAGGTGGATGTCGAACCCAGGCCCTCTTATACAGGATACAGGCATCCTCTCTGTTGTTTTTTTAAGAGCCTAATTCAGGAACCAATCAAGGACCACATATTGCAGCTGTGACCTCTATTTGGACTCTGTGAAGCAAACACCCGGATCTGACGTTCAGCAGACTGCAGACCAGCAGTTTCACGGCATGTCTCGATGCAGATGTTCTGCTTGTCCCATCAGGACCAGACTCAGGTACCCAGCTTGGCAGGAGCGTCACTGAGCTGACACTGCAGCCCTTCTCCAGTGTATCACAGCAAAAGATCAACCCAGCTTAGCCATCAGTGATGACAAACATCATCATTTAATTAGGGTAACTCTTAGACTTTTCTATGGTTACCGGATATTTTCCTTTTGTTTTGTTAGTAACCTATAGAGAGAATGCTTTTGAAACTGTGTAAAAATCTACTTTCCCCAGAGTCTCTCACCTAACTGTTCAGATACCCAACCATGACTGTTGCCTGAACCAACTACTACAGTGTTGACTGAAAAAAGTTTTTCTTTATCTTACCACCCCTCCTCTATTAGTTGGTCTTTTGTGTATTAAAAAAAAAAAGGACCAAATAGAAATTTTAGTGGCATTCATGGATCTTTTTTCAAAAAAAAAACAGCTCTAGGATTTAAGTTAGACTTAGAAAAAGGGTATCCCAGTCAGAGATCACTTTTTATCCCAAATTTATAAAAGCTGAGTTTTTTAAGTTTAAATTTTTGATCCACCTAGAATCTGTTTAGCAGAGGGAACTGAGACAGGAAGTTAGTATTGTTTTTTACATGATTCCCCAGTTACCCCAATGATGTTTACTGATTCAACTATTTTCTCTGCTAATTTTAAGTGCTACAGAGAATACATATTAAATCTTTAAATTAATCTGAGCCTACAATTATTCTATCTAGTCATGAACCAATATAAAATAGCTTTAACTACTCTTTCCAAAACATGCTTTATTATCTACAGGAGGAGCTAGTACTGTAGCATAGCAGGTAAAGCAGTCATCTGCAGTGCCAACATCCCATATGGATGCTGGTTTGAGTCCTGGCTGCTACACTTCTGATCCAGCTCCCTGCTAATGTGCCTGAGGAATCAGTAGAGCACTGCTCAAGTGCATGCGCCCTTGTACCCATGTGGAGACCTGGAAGAACCTCATAGCTCCTGGCTTTGGCTGGCCCAACCCTCACTTTTGCAGCCATTTGGGGAGTGAACCAAAGGATGAGAGATCTCTCTGTCTCTCTGTAACTCTGCCTTTCAAATAAATAAATAAATCTTAAAAAAAAAAAAAAATACAGGACCAACACAATTCCTCCCACGCTGCTTACTGGTTTTTTTTGTTTTGTTTTGTTTTGTTTTGTTTTTTTGCAGGCAGAGTGGACAGTGAGAGAGAGACCGAGAGAAAGGTCTTCCTTTGCCGTTGGTTCGCCCTCCAATGGCCATCGCTGTTTGTTTTATACCTTGTATTTCATGCTACCTTTCAATGTAATTTATGATTAGCTTGATCAGTTTAAAATTGGTATTTCACTAGTATCAGTTTATACATTTGTTTCCTAAGAAAACACATGTATATGTAATCCAAGACCATAACATTGTTTTGTTCAAGTCTTTTACATATTGCACCATTTCAAAATTTTCTTCATAGAGATCTTACACTTTAAAAAAAAAATGATGTATTTATTTGAAAGGCAGAGTGATGGTTGAGGGAGAAAAAGGGAGGGAAAAAGAAAGACTAAGAGAGAGAGATCTTATACCACTGGTTTGCTTCCAAACTTCCCACAACAGCCAAGATTGGGCCAGGCCAAAGCCAGGAGCCAGGAACTGCAATTCAGTTCTCCCACACTGAAGGCAGGAACCAAATTACTTGAGCCATCACCACTGCAACAGCAGGAAGCTGGAGCCAGGAGTTGGAAGGTGAACTCCAATGTGGGAAAGAAGAGTCTTAACCGCTGGAGCAAATGCCCCCCCCCCCCCTTAATACTGTGAGAAAGACTTTTTACCACTGTGATTTCTAACTGGCTATTACTTCTTTATCAATTTTTGCATATGAATTTTTGTTATCTTTTATAATTTCAATCAACTTTTTGAACAGAGTTGAATACAATCCAGATAATCAACAAAACCTACATTTGGCCACTTCCCTTCTAATTTTGAATATGTCTTATACCTTAATTTTACTGCATTAGCAAGTGTGCTCACAGTGCTCAGTAACAGTGGTAATAATGTGCCTATCTTTGTCTTCTTGTTGGCTCTAAATGAAAATTTTTCAGTATGTCTCAAAACATTAAGATAGACACTCATTTGTCTTCTGAGATTCATATATTTTTTGTCCGCTTAAGACTCATCTATCTCTACCTTGGTAAAACGTTTATTCCTAATAAATAACCAAATATTGTAAAAAACAACATATCAAATAGGATTTATTTAACTATTCATTTAAGATAACCCCATGAGGGTTGCTTCCAATTTTAGTATTAGAAATAATGCCACACAGTACATTATCGTGTATAAGACAGTGGCTTTGATTTTCTCTGAATTCATATTTCCTCTGACAAGACACCGGGTCTGAGAACTACCAGAACAGTGTGCATGCTTCACTCTGCCGACTCTGTCAGCTGTTTCCAGGGTTGGTCTTGGAGCTCACCTGTGCCACCAGCAGCCAGAAGTCACCTTTGCAGGGGAATACAGCAGGGACTGGATATGGATCTCAGGACAGTGCCTGCAGGAAAGGTTGAGCTCCACGCCAAAACAGCCCACCAGAATGGGAGTGGTGGTGGCACAAACGATGTAGAAACTTAATTCTACTCCCCAGTCTCACATATGTTCTTGCTGAGTTAAATAAACTGCTTACACTCTACCTATGTAATACTGGCCTGACACCTGATCTCACAGAATTCTTTCTTTGATGAAAATTTCACCACCCTTCCCGAACACAATCAATTCCCTTATGTACCATACATCAGCCTATTTGTTTCCTACCTTTATCTACATATAAGCAGCCTAGCAATGCTTCTAAAAGAAGAAACCATTGTCACTACCCTGTTAATTAACAAAACTAATAAAACACAGGTAGCTAGACAGAGAAGTTAAGAAACAAAGTTCCTGTTCCCCCAGGTCCTCTATCCCCTGTCCAGCCCCAGGCCACACACTGCTCAGAACAAATTCAAACGGCATCAGGCAAGTACAGTCCAGATATAGACCAGCTGACAAGAGGCAGCAAGACCAGAAGATAAAGGTCATTGAGTCCCTGACTTCAGATTTATGGAGACAGTGGGCGAGCCTAAGGGCATAAATGAATCCAGGAGCAGTATCCTGAAAGAGGCTAAGAACGGAGTAAGGAACAAGTGGACAGAAATCACTATGGCCGTAGAAACTGACAGGGTAACTGGGAGTCAAGGGCAAAGAAGCAAACGGGCAACCTGGCTGTCCTAGGAGCACTCCAAGGACTGCTCCCTGCATGTGTCTGACCACTCGACCCTTCTGCTTTCAGAAAGTTCACCACTGTAACGACAGAAAGGCTCAGGCTCCACATCACTTGGTTTCCAGAATACTAGCAATGTGCAACTGTTAACATTCTCACTCCTGGCAACCATGAATACTAATTCCTCTCCAGATTTCCCTGTTTGGGGACATTTCATACAAATGGAATCACACAATATGTGACCTTGCCTCTTCACTTACTATAATGTTTTAAAGGTTTATCCATGGAGTATGCATCAGCACACCATTCCTTTACACAATGAGTAATATCATCTTTTTTTAAAAAAGATTTTATTTATTTATTTATTTGAGAGGTAAAGTACAGACAGTGAGAGGAAGAGACAGAGAGAAAGGTCTTCCTTTCCTTGGTTCACTTCCCAAATAGCCGCTACAGCCAGAGCTGCGCCAATCTGAAGCCAGGAGCCAGGAGCTTCTTCCTGGTCTCCCATGTGGGTGCAGGGGCCCAAATGCCTGGGCCATTTTCTACTGCTTTCTCAGTCCATAACAGAGAGCTGGATTGGAAGTGGAGCAGCCAGGACTAGAACCGACGCCCATATGGGATGCCAGTGCTGCAGAAAGAGGATTAACCTACTGCGCCACAGCACCGGCACCGAGTAATACCATCTTGACGGTACAACAGACATCTATTTCTGAATCCCACTGGCATGGAAAAAAGCCAGATCTGTACTGCAGTCCCCTTATCCTTGGGGAATGTGTTCCAAGAATCCCTGGTAGACGCCTGAAACCATGGACAGTACCATATCTCATCAAACACTGCAATGCCATGATCTGACCACTACACTGGCTACTAAGTGTCTGACATGAATGGTGTGTGTTGCACAAAGGACAATTTACATACTGGGCAAGATTTCATCACACTGCTCAGAATGGCACACAATGTAAAACTTAGGGATGATTTATTACTGGAATTTTCCATTTATTTTTGGACCATGGGGGTCAGCATTGTAGTGTTGCAGGTTGAAGCCACTACTTGTGATGCCAGCATCCCATATGGGCAGCAATTCAAGTCCTGGCTGCTCTACTTCTGACCCAGCTCCTTGCTAATAGCCTGGGAAAAACAGAAGATGGCCCAAGTATCTGGGCCCCCGCCACCCACATCGGGGATCCAGATGAAGTTTCCAGCTCCTGGCTCCGGCTTGCCCCAGCCCTGGCTATTGCAGCCACCAGGGAAGTGAATCGGCAGATAGAAGATACCCCTCCCTCTCTCTCTGTACCTCTTTCAAATAAAATAAATAAATCTTTAAGTGCATATATGAATTTGGACCATGGTTGACTGCAGGTAACTGAAAGCGCAGAAGGTGAGGCCATATATAAGGGGGCGGAGCTACAGAACTCAGTCCATGGTGAGGGTGCTCTCTGAGAAATGAGGGAATGGTGTTGACAACATCTTCATGATACTATTCATTGTTCTAATTCTGATATTACATCAAGCACAGAAAATACAGTGAATGATAGGGAATATGAAAATCTCACTTTCAGGTATCAGGCGCTAACCTAAGCAGCCTGTTGCACAAAACTCTTTATTAACAAAGCCAGGGAAATACTGGTCCAAGTTCAGATAGGAGGCTAGCAGGAACAGGCAGGAAAAGAAAACAAATCATTCTGAATAAGACTGCTCCTGCTTCAGAGCCTGTTAAAACTGCTAGGTGGCTTCAGAATTACAGAAGCTGATAAGAAATGCTGCTTATCCTCAGTTTGAACAATTCAGCAATAATCAAAATCCTTCCACGGCAGAGTAGGTTTATCCTGTTCCCCAGTTCTCACGGGAAAGGCCAACGTGCCCAGCCTGTGCTTCCACCGAGCAAACTAAGGGTGTAGCCTGTATCCGCGAGATAAGTGCTATGTGCTTGCAAAGGCCAACATTCATGTGTCTAATGTGGTTCCTTTCTAAGTCAACAGGAAGATGATAAAGGCAGTGAGTGCCTGTGAGTAGAGAGCATCTTGGCCAAGGAGGACACCTGCTGGCTGGTGGAGAAGACAGAAATGCCTTAGTCTCTACACAGGATAAAACCATGAGATAGGACTTTTGGGCCTCAAACTAGCAAATGAGTTTTTCAACCACAACTCTGTTAGGGGGTGAGGAGGTTCTGGAGAAATCAAAGAATAAAGATGGCAGGCAGGGGCCACTTTTTTGCAGGACCATTAGGCCTGGCTATCAACAATCACTAGAATTTCATATGCGATGGAGTCAGAATTCCACTGTTAAGTTTTACCTTAATCAAGTTATTGAGGCAGGCGCCGTGGCACAGTAAGTCAATCCTCTGCCTGTGGCGCCGGCATCCCATATGGGTGCTGGTTCTAGTCTCGTCTGCTCCTCTCCCAATCCAGCTCTCTGCTGTGGCCTAGGAAAGCAGCAGAAAATGGACCGAGTCCTTGGGCCCCTGCACCCACATGGGAGACCAGGAAGAAGCATGTGGCTCCTGGCTTCAGATCGGTGCAGCTCCGGCCATTGCAGCCATTGGGGAGTCAACCAATGGACAGAAGACCTTTCTCACTGTTTCTCCCTCTCACTGTCTGTAACTCTACCTCTCAAATAAATAAATAAAATCTTAAAATACAGTTAATGGTTAATAAAATAGGGTTCATCCATGTATTTTGTTATGCACTAAACAGAGAATCAGTACATCACTTATTGATCACAAGAAAATAACTTCTTATATAAACATTTTGGTTTAAAAGTGGGAAAAGCCTCCCCAAAATAGATACCAAGCTATGAACAAGCAATCTCTGAGGAAGCACACAATTACGGCACGGCTTCCATTTCTACCTAGCTCTTCCAGCTTTCAAGGCAAACATTCTTAAATTTAGGTGCAAAAATTCAGAGATGGACATCTATATCTTAGCTATTGTGAACTGAGCTGCAATGAACTTGGAGTTATAGATAACTCTTTCTCTAATCTGTATTCTCACCATCTCCCCACAAGGGTGCCTTTCAAATAAATAAATAAATCTTAAAAAAAATAAATAAAAAATAAAAAGAGTCTAAAATGTGCACAAGAGAACCCCCACTTTCAGAGGATCTCCAATTAGTCTCACAGCTGACTTCTTATCAGAAACCCTATAGGCCAGGAGAGAACAGAGAGACATAGAATGAAGGTGAAATAAAGGCCTTCTATAACAAACAGAAATTGAAAAAATTTGTCATCACTCACCCAGCCTTACAAATGTGCTTAAGTATTTGATAAATAAATACAGAAATAGTCATCGTTATGAAAGAATGTGAAGGCAGAAAATCTCCCAGTAACAATGCAAAGGAAATCAATCCAAAGCAAACAATAGGAATAATTACAGGAAAATGGCAGAGCCAAGTCATTACTTATCAGTAATATCTTTGAATGTAAATGGCCTAAATTCTCTAATTAAAAGAAATGGATTAAAAAACAAGACCCATTTATTTGCTGCCTAAAAGAAACAGCTCTCACCGACAAAGATACACTCTGACTAAAAGTGAAAGGATGCAAAAAGATATCCCATGCTAAGACAAAATGGGGAAATTCAGCAAAACTTTGGCATAGGCGAGGACCTCCTGGGAAAGGCCAAACAAACAATAGGTCAAAGCAAAAAATAGACAAATGGGATTACATCAACCAATGGAACTTCTGTACTGCAAAGAAAATAAACACTCAGCAAAGTGAAGAGGCAACCAACAGAATGAGAGAAAATATTTGCAAACTATGTATCTGATAAAGGATTAACATCCAGAATTTATAATGAGCTCAAGAAATTCAACAAAACAAACAATCCATTTAAGAAACGAGCAAAGGACTTTAACAGGCATTTTACAAAGGATGAAATTCAAATGGCCTTGGAGCTGGTGCTGCAGTGTAGTAGGTTAAGCCTCCATCAGCAGTGCTGGTATCCCATATGGGCACGGTTCAAGTCTTGGGTGCTCCACTTTCCATCCAGCTTCCTGATAATGTGCCAGAAGATGGCCCAAGTCCTTGGACCCCTGCACCCATGTGCAAGACCCAGAAGAAGCTCCTGGCTTCAGATCAGCCCAGATCAAGCCACTGCGGCTGTTAGGTTTGGAATAGCTCAGGGCTCTGGCCTTTCGTACCTCCAAGGATGAGACAGAAAGAAGACAGAACTGATCAACAGAGACAGGTTACTTTATTAAAGAAAAGAGGGGTGGCAGTCTATTCTTACCAAAAGACTGTGCGCAGGGCGCGCTTAGAACTAAATTTTTATCCAGTTAAGGAGGAAATTTGCCACTATGGGGGCGGGGAGTGGCTAGAAGGCAGCTGTTAAGAGTAGAGGGCTCTTTGAAGCCTCTGGGATCTTTCCTGTTATCTGTTTCACAAGATGCCCTGTGCAGCTTATTTGCTTTGCAATGAGTCTGGAAGGGTCTGGTTCGGCACCAAGACCAAGAAAAGGGAAGAAATGGGGCAAGGGGAAAGGAGGAAGAGAGGAGGGGAAGGAAAGTATGATATATCCTTTAGTGGCCATTTGGGAACTGAACCAGAGGATGGAAGACCTCTCTCTCTCTCCCCTCCATATGTATCTCTGCCTTTCAAATAAATAAATCTTAAAAAAAAAAAAAAAGAAAAAAAAAAGAAAATAGAAAAAAAAAGAAATACAAATGGCTAACAGACCTGAAAAAATTTTCAGGATCACTAGCCATCAGGGAAATGCAAATAAAAATCACAATGAGGATTCACCTCACCCCAGTCAGAATGGCTCTCATACAGAACTCATGAAATAAATGCATAAATGCCAGCAGAATTGGCACTATGGCACAGTGGGTTAAAACCCCAGTCTGCAGTGCTGGCATCCCATATGGGGGCCAGCTCAGTCCCGGCTGCTTCACTTCTGATCCAGCTCCCTGCTGTGGCGTGGGAAAGCAGCAGAAAATGGCCCAAGTCTTGGGCCCCTGCACGCATGTGGGAGACCTGGAAGAGGTTCCTGGCTCCTGACTTCTGAATGGTTCGGCTCCAACCGTTGCAGCCATTTGGGGAGTGAACCAGTCAATAGAAAACCTCTCTCTGTTACTCTATCTCTCTACCTCCGTCTGTCAAACAAATAAAAAATAAATCTTTAAAAAAATAAAATAGATGCTGGCAAAGATGTGGGGAAAAATGCACCCTAGTCCACTGCTGGTGGGAATGTACACTAGTACAGCCTTTGTAGAAGAGAGCAGGGAGACACCTCAGAAAGATGAGAACAGATTCACCACGACCCTGCAACCCCACTCCTGGGAGCTTACCCAGAGGGAATTAAATCAGCATGTGAAAGAATTATCTTTATCCTTAGAGACTAGCGAGAAATCACAGGAACTGACTATAAGATTTTAGAAACAAAGAGAAGACAAGAATATTCTGTAAGCCCCTGGATCCTGCCATTCTTTGGAGTATCTGGTCTGCTCCTCGGCCCCTGACCACAGCCCATTTCAAATCTTCCCCCTCTTTTCCAATCCCTCCCTATTCCTGTCCCTTCACGTTCAGCAGATGACTGCACATCCTATGAGTAACAGACAGAGAGACAGAGAGACCAGGACTCCAGGTAGGAACAACACCACCTTCAGGTGTCTTCCACACTTTCCAACACACCCACGTTTACTCAGAAGAGTGACCGAGGGAGGGCTCTCTTACTTTGCTGTTACGACTACACCACATCACTGTCCCAAGGTCAACGAAGAAAAGACCTGCAGTAATACATTAGGACTTGACCAGGGGCTCAACCAATTTATTATAAATGAATTAGAAGGGTAGTGAAGGGGCTGGCATCATAGTGCAATGGGTTAAGTTGCTGCCTGGGATGCCAGCATCCCATATGAGTGCTGGTTTGGGTCCCAACCACTCCACTTCTGATCAAGCTCCCTGCTAATGTCCAGGGAAAAGCAGTAGAAGATGGCCCGAATGCTTGGGAACCTGCCATCCACATGGGAAACCCAGATGAATCTCCTGGCTCTTGGCTTCGGCCTGGCCTAGCCCTGGCTGCTGCCATTCTCTGGAGAATAAACCAGCAGATGGAGGACCTCTCTCCACCTCTCTCTGTAAGTCTTTCAAATAGATAAATCTTTCTAAGGTTTAAAAAAAAAAAAAAGTGGGTAAGTAAGCCAGACTGTCAGGTTAAGAGAAGATATGTAAATATTTTAGTAGACACAGTAAACATAGATGACTTTTTTACTTCATTTTTTAGATTTTTTTTTATTTTTTTTTATTTTTTTATTTTTTTTATTTTTGACAGGCAGAGTGGACAGTGAGAGAGAGAGACAGAGAGAGAAAGGTCTTCCTTTGCCGTTGGTTCACCCTCCAATGGCCGCCGCTGCAGCCGGCGCACCGCGCTGATCCGATGGCAGGAGCCAGGATCCAGGTGCTTTTTCCTGGTCTCCCATGGGGTGCAGGGCCCAAGCACCTGG
Organism: Oryctolagus cuniculus; assembly: GCF_964237555.1. NCBI lineage: Eukaryota > Metazoa > Chordata > Mammalia > Lagomorpha > Leporidae > Oryctolagus > Oryctolagus cuniculus. The sequence continues at coordinate 138,851,065 of NC_091434.1, read as the reverse complement.
GCCATCCTCCACTGCACTCCCGGGCCATAGCAGAGAGCTGGCCTGGAAGAGGGGCAACCGGGACAGAATCCGGAGCCCCGACCGGGACTAGAACCCGGTGTGCCGGCGCCGCAAGGTGGAGGATTAGCCTATTGAGCCACGGCGCCGGCTTCATTTTTTAGATTTTTAAAAATGTATTTATTGGGTCAGCGCTGCAGCTCACTTGGCTAATCCTCTGCCTGTAGCACCGGCACCCCGGGTTCTAGTCCCAGTCGGGGCGCCGGATTCTGTCCCGGTTGCCCCTCTTCCAGTCCAGCTCTCTGCTGTGGCCCGGGAGTGCAGTGGAGGATGGCCCAAGTGCTTGGGCCCTGCACCCCATGGGAGACCAGGAGGAAGCACCTGGCTCCTGCCTTCGGATCGGTGCAGCACGCCGGCCGTAGCGGCCATTTGAGGGTGAACCAATGGAAGGAAGACCTTTCTCTCTGTCTCTCTCTCTCACTGTCTAACTCTGCCTGTCAAAAAAAAAAAAAAGTATTTATTTGAGGGGCCGGCACTGTGGCACAGCGGGTTAAAGCCTTGGCCAGCAGCTCCTGCAACCCATATGGACACCAGTTCCAGACTTGGCTGCTCCACTTCTGATCCAGCTCTCTTCTAGCTTGGGAAAGCAGTAGAAAATGGCCCAGGTCCTTGGGTCCCTGTACTGGTGTCGGAGACCTGGAAGATGCTCCTGGCTCCTGGCTTCAAATCAGCTCAGCTCTGGCCACTACAGTCATTTGGGGAGTGATTCAGCAGATGGATGACCTCTCTCTCTGGCTCTACCTCTCTCTGTAACTCTTTCAAATAAATGAAATAAATCTTTTAAAAAAATATTTATTTGAAGCAGAAGGTAAGGGGATGGACAAAGGGGAAAAGAGAGACAGAAAGGGACAAAGACAGAACATCCATCCAGTGCTTTATAAATGCCCAAAACGGCAGCTGGGAGCCAGGAACTCCACATGGGTGGCAAGAACCCAGTCACTTGAGCCATCACTGCTGCTTTCCAGCGTCTGAGTTAGCAGGAAGCTGGAGCCAGGAGCTGGAACTAAGGATTGAACCCTAGCACTCCAATATTGGATGCAGGCATTCTAACTGGTATCTTTACTGCTAGGCTAAACACCAGCCCCAGATGACTTTATTTTTAGTTGCAGAGTAATCAACATATAGTAAATTGCACATATTTAAACCATGTAAGTTTTAAGATACAAGCCCATGACACTATCACCACATGCAAGAAAATGAATTTATAACCATCAAATGTTTCCTTCTGTCCCTTTATTATGTCTTCCTCCCATCACTCCTTACTGCAGGGACTGCATAAAATGAAAGCCTAGGGATAGGCATTTGGCCCAGCAGTTAAAATGCCCATGGCCCCTATCAATGTCTGCCTGGGTGCAAGACCTGTTTCCAGCTCCTGACTTCAGCTTCCTGCTAATGCAGATGCTGGGAAGCAACAGTGGTGGCTCAAGTGTTCGGGTTGCTGCCAGTCACATGGGAGACCTGGAATGAGTTCCTGGGTTTGGCCTCAGCCCAGCTCTAGGGATACAAACCAGTGATGGGAGTTGGAAGGAAAGAAGGAAAGAAGGGAGGAGAGAAGAGGGGAGAAAAGGGGAAGGGAGGAAAAGGGTGGGGAGGGGAGGGGAGGAGAAGGGAGGGGAGAACCCTAAGCTTGTCTGAATCCACACAGTCACTGAGTTCATCCTCTCCTTCCCTTCATTGTGACTAGCTGAATTCAGATCCCTATTTGTTAGCTGCATAATATGGCAACAGGCCTGGTCTCCAGTCTCATCTTTCTCTACCTACAATCCCCTTAAGGCAGCCTCTACATACAATTTCCCTGCTTACACTAAAGTCAAGTCAGATATTAAACATGTCCAACAGAGCTGTTCAGGATCAGATCTTGCCTGCTTGAGCCTTGTTTCTTATGTACCTGCTAGGTACAAAATGTGTGATGCCTTTCCAAAGCCTTTTCATAGCTGTTGTTTAGTTTGGAAGAAACCACCCCAGACCCTCTCCACTCCAGTAGATACCTATTCACCTGCTAGAATCTAGACAGTGTTCTTATCCAGAGGGGATACTGCCACTCAGGGGATATCTGACAGTGTCTGCAGGTTTTTTTTATTATCATCAGTGGGTAAGGAGGAGATGCTTCTCCTGTCACAATGTAGGGAGACACCTGGATCCTGCCAAACATCCTACAATGCACAGGATGGGGCAGGTGTCTGGTAGAGTGGTTAATATACACTGCATACTGGAGTTCCTGGTTCAAGTCCCAGCCCCTCTGCTTCTGATCCAAGTTTCTGCTAATGCATGCCCTAGAAAGCAGCAGGTGATGGCTCAGGTGCTTGGGTCCCTGTCCCCCTACATGGGACACCTTTATTGAGATCTGCACTCCTGGCTTTGTTCTAGCCCAGCCCTGGCTGTTCTGGGCTTTTGGAGAATGAACTAGCAAACAGAAGATCTCCCTTTGTCTCTCTGTCTTTCAAAGTAAAATGAAAATAAAGAAACAAAAATCTAAAATGTACAGGATAATCCTCATGATAAGGAACTTTCCAACCCAAAAAGTCAATAGTGCAGAGGTTGAGAGCCCTGATTTAAATTAAAACACAAGCATTGCATTTCATGCAAAAGCTTTCCTTGCTTTCTCTTCACAGCAAGTCCCATGCTTCTTGCCACCCAGACATAAAGCATGCCTCCATTTCAGCAACTTCTTCACTGTGGAGTAAGTTCAGATTTACTTGTCTCTTGGTCCCATTAAACTATCATTACTACAGGGGTGGTCTTACGGTCTAGCAGTTAAGAGGCCAGTTGAGATTTCTGCATCCCATGTAGGAGTGCCTAAGTTCCGTGTCCAGCTCTACCTCCTGATTCCAACTTCCTGCTAATGCAGACCATGGATGACAGCAGTGATTGGCTCAAGTCGTTGGGCCCCTGCCACCTACATACAAGAAAGGCATGGACTGAGTTCCTGGCTTCTAGCTTTGGCCTGGCTCAGCCCTGGCCATTGAGGATATTTGGAGAGTAAACAAAAAAGTGGGAGATGTTTGTCTTCAAATTAAAATTAAAATTGTATTTGCTTCAAAAGCAGAGACCATTGTTTATACCTAAATATTTCTGGTATGTAACAAAAAAAGCTCAGTCACTGTTTTGTCACTGCATTTTAAATAATATATACATATGTTTAATAACAAATAGGAGAAGATAAAAAGAAACATTTTTTAGATCTGTCATAAAAATATTTCAACTATTACATAAAAGTTACAGTTTGCTATAAAAACAGTAGGCAATACAAATAAACAAGACAAATACAAAACTAATTTTTGAAGATTGAAAGAAGCACCTTCTAAAGAGAGAAGTAAATCCTGCAAAGTACACCGGAAAGCTCTAAAGGTCAGTGCCGGGCTTTGACCCTCCCAGTCCCACCGTGGACTCCACTTACTTGAGAACAGCTATCTCCTGAACGGTGATAGCCCTTTTATCCTTGGTTCCCATGTAGGAGAATATGTTCGGCTTGACTCTGGAGAGACAAAAACCATCTGAAATCACATAACTTAGGGAAATCCCATTTCTCATCATTTCAGTTTCAAAATAAACACACTGAAAATTGTAACAGAAGGAAATTAAACAAAAACTATTTAAATATTTATGTAGGAAAACATAAATTAATATGAACACTAGGAAAGTATACGATGTCCAAACAATTCCTTTTAGCGCTGCTTGCCTTCAGCATTTACAGCTAACAGCAAATGACCGATGCGGCTGAGACCCGGCCAGCCAGTAGCAGAAAAGTAAACAAGGCCCCTGTGTTGACCACAGGCAATTCATTATGTTACACAGAGCTGTGGCAGTGAAGACGCATTCTGCAAACATAAAACAGCTCTCTGAAAATTTTGTATTCTCAATTTTTTACAAGTTGATGATGTGAATTTTTCTTAAATACACGTCTGTTTAAAAAAGACAAGCGTTACAGAGGGTTCTGAACAACTTTGGCATGAAGGCAAAGGTAAGCTTGTGAACTAGGAAGTAGTTCACAAACTCCAGGTGAATTCCTTCACCAACGATCTATTTCCATCAGCAACTGTCTGCCCCTGGGACTCAGGTCCTCATGCCATACCATGGACTCTTGCCCAGGGAGCTACTTAATTGAGCACTGTGTTGTTAGGGGTGAAATTATGCCCTCCCCTCTTCATCTGTTCAATCTCTGACCCCCCCAGTACCTCAGGGTATGACCTATTTGAAAATAGGGGCTTTATAGACATTACCAAGTTAAAATGAGAGAACATAGGAAATCTGGAGGCGTGGTGAGAAAAGTCGCCATCTGCAAGTCAGGAAAAGAGGCCTCAGGAAAGGACCAAATGTGCTGAGTCCCTGACCTTGGACTTGCCCCAGGCTATGGCATTTTGTTATGCAGCCTGAGTTAATACACTGTCACCATGTGTAAATTGAGTTAATTTAGATGAAAAATTTCCACAGCATCCAGATTTGCAATGGTGCCTGAAGCTGTTTCTGTTTAAACAGGCTGGTGCTGTGGAGTGGTAGGCTAAGTTTCCACCTGCAGGGCCGCATCCCATATGGGCACTGGTTCGTGTCCCAGCTGCTTCACTTCTGATCCAGCTCTCTACATATGGCCTGGGAAAGCAGCGGAAAGTGGCCCAAGCACTTGGGCCCTTTACCTGCAATGGGAGATCAGGAAGAAGCTCCTGGCTCCTGGCTCCTGGCTTCAGATCGGCCCAGTTCTGGCCATTGCAGCCATTTGGGGAGTGAACCAGCAGATGGTAGATCTTTCTCTCTATCTCTCCCTTTCTCTGTAGCTCTGCCTCTCAAATAAATCCAATCTTAAAAACAAACAAACAAACAAACCCTGAGCACCCAGTCCACCCTCAGAGACCACAGCTGCAGCTGGTACTGCACTCCCGTGAGAAAATCTGCCTGGTTTCAGGTTTCCAGCTAGCAGGTCTCCACCAACTGGGGCTCCCAGTTTGCTAAAGCCAAGCTCTGCAAACACATCAAAGGGTAGGCTTTCAAGGGAGAAAGTGAATTTTTGTTTCTCTGGATAGACTGGTAACTCTCACTGACTTCCAGGAGTTTCACCTTGAATTATTGCCACTATGAATGGACAAAAGGAATAGTAATAGTTTACCTACTGCCTAAAGAAATGGTTACGCTAGCTCTCTGCTGATCTGTGCTCCTTTCCACTAGCAAGGAGAAAGGAAAACACAATCCTGTCACTTTGGTTTTATACAGGCACAAGAACAAGCTACTAACCTTAGATATTTGGACAATACGTTAATAGCATCCATGGTGTCTTTATTTTCCTTGTATAGCACAAAGTGGCAGTAACTTCCCCTGGATTTTGGCCAATAATGCTTTCTTGGATCTTAAAAACAGAAAATTAAATGTTATATACACCACAGTAAAAGGTATTCTTACAAAACCCTGTAGGGTTCATTTTTGCTACAGAACCTTTGAGAAATCAGTTCTAGCCTGACAGGAATCCACAATATTAAACGTTCTGTGATTGGATGTGTCCACGCTGACAACCAAAGCTGACATGTAGGTGGTGTGACCGATGACTGGCACTAACCAGGGATGCCCTGATGGTTGGGGCCTGGCTTTCTGGAACACAGGCCATCCACAGAAACAGCAGTTAGGTCAGAACCCACAAGCCTGGCCTCCTACTCAGCTTTCACCCATCTTCAGGCTGGGGGCACCAGAGTAGAGGCATGAGACAAAGCCTGGGAGGAGTGGCCACAATGACACATTCAGAATTTCCAAAGGCCACTTCCATCACAAAAATTTAGCTACAAATGGCCTACAAATGTTGACCTGACAGAGACAGAAGCCCGCATTCCAGCCTCGTCACTCCTGGGAAATAGAAAAGTTTAAATGCTGGCTTCTGAGCTAGTGCTACTTTGTTCAACTCTTCAAACCTGCAGAAAAACCAAGTTTAAAAAGTATTCTCTTAATTGAATATTTCAATTATACTGCAATCTATAAACACATGTCCAAACATATATATAAATTAGGTTTAAGCTGCTCAGAGTTATTTTGAAAAATCAGTACTTTGGGGAAAATGACTCTGTAAGCGCAAGCGCACCTCACAGACACTTCAGAATAATATTTGTGAGTCTGTGTCAGAGCTGCTGCCATGAGCTGAGAACGCCTCTACCGCATCTGAGTTCTGGAACCCCATGAAAGAAAAACTGTGAAGAGATATTCCACGCAATTCCTAGAAAGAGTTCCCTTCTTTCAAAAATGTTCCTTTGTCTTTGTTCCTAAAATAATCCTGAATGAACTCTCGAATCCTCCACCTTCTGAGGCTTAAGCTCCTGGGATCAGTTACTTGGATACCTGTTTGATGGGTTAGTGATTTAAGCTACAGTGTTAGCAACAAGACTTAACAAATCAGCTCAGGAAAACACCACAGCACATGTACCCAGTGAGCCACTTTTCCTTCTTGATTTATACATGTGTCTTTTCTGTCACAGAAAGAAAGTATTACAAGTATTTCTTTTGGCACTGATCTGAATTTCTCATGCTCCCCTTAGAAAATGGTGAGTGGGAATATAATTTCTGGCTTTCCTTCCAGCTCACTACCAGGTGGGCAAAGCTATCTACATTGGTATTGTTGACAAAATCACTGGCATTTCATTTCATCTACACGAAACGCCAACCGCTCTTACCTGCTGCAGTTCTGACCTCTGTCCAAATGCACAGCAGAGAGAGCACAAGAGAGCAATGTTTAATTTACAGTCATATCCCAGTGCTTAGAGGTGAACATGCACATGACCGCATGGTGAGTGCACAGCAAGACTTTCATAGCACCTGGTAGTTATGTGGTGGGTTAACAGCCAGACATTGATGATGGAATGTCGCGGAGGTAAACGGGGAACACGGAGAAAACTCACCTAGAGGTGCCGCCTCCTGTCTCAGTCCTTTAGCAATGGGCACTGTCCGTTCTTCCTGCAAACTACACTGCACCCACGGGATGCAGCAAACGGTTCAGACTAGAGATCAAGTGCTTTCCCACACAGAGATCTGTTTTCCTTAAAATATGGCAGCACATGCGCCTAAATGTTATTTCTGATTCTCTTTCAGTAGTGAGGCTGCAAGTAATTACTGCTTTGCTGTGTGTTCTGTGTTTTATGAGTTTTCTACATTGGATTATACAGATTTTTTTTAGATTTATTTATTTATTTGAAAGGCTAAGTTACAGTGAGAGACAGAGACAGAGAGATCTTCCATCTGCTTGTTCACTCCCCAGATGACTGCAACAGTCAAGGCTTGGCCAGGCTGAAGCCAGGAGCCACAGAGGCTTCTTCCAAGTAGGTAACAGGAGCATAAGCACCCACGTCACATCCTCTGCTGCCTTCACAGGCACATTAGCCAAGAACTGGATAGGAAGTGGGGCACCAGGGACACAAACCAGCCCCAGATGGGATAATGGTGTCACAGGCAGCAGCTTAACCAGCTATGTCACAATGCTGGCCCGTATACAGACTTTTTAATTTGAAAAATGTTAAATGATTATTATAGAAAACAGTTCTCTAGTTTACAGAGCAAGAGCTCCAGGGTTGATTTTAGAAACTCATCAACTCAGTGCACAGTTCTGACCTTATTTTTATCATTATCTAAAGAAGCCAACTGTACATAAGGTATCTGAGGTGGTCGGGGGAAAAACTGAACAAGCAGTTGGTATTAGATATTAGGGAATTATTGTTTTTCTTTTTGTTCAATGTAAAAATGGTTTGGGGTTTCACTTGTTATGTTAAATACATTCAGAAACAGTTATGGGGGAAACCACGTGCTACGGAGTTTGCTTTACACACTGCAACAAGAAGAAAGAGGGTCAGTGCTGTGGCACAGTGGGTTAACGCCCTGGCCTGAAGCGCCGGCATCCCATATGGGCGCCGGTTCAAGACCCAGCTGCTCCACTTCCGATACAGCTCTCTGCTATGGCCTGGGAAAGCAGTGGAGGATGGCCCAAGTCCTTGGGCCCCTGCACCCATATGGGAGACCTGGAGGAAGCTCCTGGCTCCTGGCTTCGGATCAGCCTAGCTCCAGCCTTTGCGACCAACTGGGGAGTGAACCAGTGGATGGAAGACCTCTCTCTGCCTCTCCTTTCTCTGTGTAACTCTGACTTTCAAATAAATAAATAAATCTTAAAAAAAAAAAAAAAGAAGAAGAAGAAGAAAGAGGGAGGGACAGGTCAAAGAGCAGCAGCAGCAGCAGAACGCTGATCCTGAAGAGGGCTGCCAGGCACACACAGGCTTCCCCGTGCTACTGTCCCATTATGTGCACATCTGGAAATCTCCACGATAAAAAGGTTAAGAAAACATTCCTGACAAATGCTGCACAGTGTGACTACAGTTCTCCTTAACTACCCTTTCAGTGCACTCATGAGTATAATGGCAAAGAACAAGAGAAGCCACAGACCTAAGAACTAGGGAAGCCAAGATGGCTGCCTGTGAGTTTTGGCTCACAAGCATGCACATCCTGTGAGCAAACCCAAGCACTGTGAATGCATACACTGTCCCCTCTGCAAGTGACAGAGGCAAGCGCTCTAAGCAAGTATATGCATCAGTTAATTAGGGATATTTTAAATAACAGAAAATTGCTGAGCCTTGACTTACTTTGGGCAATTTGCTTGGCTTTATAAACTCTAACCCTTACAAGTAAGTAGCATATACTTAGCTTTACAATTTATGTGAATTTAAAGTGACTTTCAGGCGATTGGCGCTATGGCATAGCCTGCAATGCCGACATCCTATGTGTGTACTGGTTCGCGCCCTGGTTGCTCCACTTCTGGTCCTGTTCCTTGCTAATGTGCCTGGGAAGGCAGCAGAAAAAAGCCCAAGTGCTTGAGCCCCTGCACCCATATGAGGGACTCAGAGGGATCTCTTGGCTCTTGGATTTAGGTTGGCCCACCTCTGGCTGTTGTGGCCATTTGTGGAGTGAATGAGGGGATAGATCTCTCCCTCTCTCTCTCTGTAACTCTGCCTTTCAAATAAATTAAAAGATCGTAAAAAAAAAATAATAAAATGACTTTAATTTTTGAGACACTATGCTTTGTGATGCAAATGCAAAGAATTCTGAAGCGGGGAAATCTGCTTCCTATTTCCAGATAGTTCCTGCCACCTTTGTAGGGTCTGACCTGGCAGCCCCAAGCTAAAGAACCAGATGGAAACCAGACAAAAGGGGACAACAGTCAAGAAGCTGCAGGTACTGGACACAGATTCCCATGAGTGAGGAAGGAAAAATGCATGTAGCTCACAAAGAACGATGAGATGGGGTAGCATGCCGAACATTCTGTGCCCCTCACTCCAAGGCCACTCTCACCACTGTTTCCTGTACACCAACCTTTCGGCTTCCTTGGGAGTCCTGCTCTGTTCACTGCTTTATTGCCCTCCTCTCTGGACTTGCACCCTCTCTCTTTGGGTCCTTCCCTTCAGTATGTAAACACGCTCACAGCTCTTTCAGCTTAAAAACCAAACCTATGTTTCCTCTCCTTAACCACATTCCCTTCCTTTCTCCTCTTTTTAGAGCTTACGTGAAACAGTCATTTGTACAGACTGACTCATCTCAGCCTACTGGCTAAACTGGTTCCCGCCTTCTCATTCCACTGAAAATGCTCTGGCAAAAAGACACCAGCGATTTCCACATTGCTATGTGGATGAGTGCACTGCAAAGTTCTTATGTTGCTGGAGCTACGTGAAGATTTTCTCACTGCTGATTACTGGGATTTTCAGGAAAATACCATACATACACATTGGGAGTAAAGCACTGTGTCCTTTCAGACTGGCTTCACACACACACAAAATAATGTCAAAGTTTAAATGGTTGGCAACTCCTGATGTTTGGAGTCATAATTTAGAATCTTCCACATCTATGTTTTCTGATACATGGCTCTATTTAGGTTAAGAATATTGCTAATCTGCTAGATAATACAGAACACACCAACAACGTGTGTCAGGAGCTGAGAGTAAGGAAGCTTAAAGCTCTGCAACAAAGCTTTAAAAGCTAATTCACCCAAACACCAGGCAAGGCGGCCCAGGAGGACAAGCTGGCACTGCTACCGGTATCCACGTATATGGCCAGAAACAGTAGCCTCAGATACCAGCTCCCCTTCCCCAAACACAGGCTCCCAAGTGCCCAGGAGCAGACAATAGACAGCAGCTCAGATGCAGAGATTACTCCACCTTTCCTAAAAGGCCACAAAACCTTGAACCCAAGAGGGTTAGGTCTCTAGGTAAAGGTCACTCCAATCTGACCAGCCCCCCTGCTTCTTTTAAAGGGAGAAATTCCTGTTTTATTGCAGATCTTCAAAGGGAGGTGGAGAAGACTGGGTCACATGGCCCATAGCTCAGCATCTCACCTGGAAAATCTCAAGGAAATTTTCAGTCCAAAAAGTGAAAGAGAGATGTGGGCCTGGCCACTCAACGAAGGGCGAGGTGGGACAGGCTGCCATGACAATGTTGGCCTGCAAACAGCTCCCTCCCCTCAAACCCAGCAGCCCCCAAGAAATGACAACCCAAGAAGCAACCCTTCACGAAAGCCAGGGCTTGCCTTTTCCAGTCTGCTCCCTCCTAACCACACCAAGCATGAGACTTCGCCTTGTGACCCCTTAGGGCTGCTGGCACCACGCTGCTCATCAACGTGGGCTGCCTCTGCCAGGTACATCTCCCTAGTGGCCCTCCTATAGAAAGGAGGAAGGCCAAATGCCCTAGAGTTGAAGACCTCGCATGTGGGAAGCCACCTTCTCTCCTCAGCCTGGAGCTGGCTCTTTACCACCCTTGGGAGAATGGTGGCAACAACCAAACAAGTCACTTTCCACTGGGCTGGCTTCTTGCAAGCCACCTGTGCTGGAGAAAGGCAGCTAGGATGGTATTTGATATCGTGATCCAGATCCAGAACACACAGCAACCAGGTGCTGGTGTGGTCTGCAGACTGAAGAGTGAGCAACTCATGCTCGAAACAGTTCCAGAACACACCATTGCACCTCTCCTTTTCAGGGTCCACTGGGAGGTCGCCTGTGACCTCTGCCTTCTCCTCCCCAACTCTGCAGACTTGCTGACTTGACTAGGTCATTTTCTGAAACACAGCTAAAACAACTTCTGCATCCTTTTTTACTAGGCCCTCTCATTTTACTAGAACCATGTCCTATACACAAAGCCTCCTGTATTCACACTGTTATCTTTTAAATTAACCTAAGGGAATACCAACAAAGCCTTAATGACCTCAAGTCTTTTACTCACTAACAGGGCTGATCACTTGCAGGACAGGAGGGTATGGAAATCACTTTTTCCTCTTGTCAATGTCATTAAAATTTTATCTGCTGATTTGATAGGTAAAAGAAAAGTTACCTAAATTTTCTTGAAGATTATATGCAACAGAAATTTTCATGCTACAGAGAACACTTGAGAACATACCTATCAGTCTTCACTGACAGCACGGCCACTTCAAATAAACAATGACGCACAACGAACAGTGGCTTCCGTGGAAGGGGTGTCTTTCTGTACATCCCAGGATTTGTATACATGAGCCAAGGGGGTACCCACAGTTCAGAAGCAGCTGTCAATAGGAGACCTTGCAGGAAATGTGCCACTTGAATAGGAAACAAATATTCTCTGTTCAACTCCATTGTGAACATGGATTGGGCAATAATCCTTCCATTTTCTTCTTGAACTGCCAAACCCCGTTCTGCTTGTCAGAAACATACCAAGTTCCCAAGACACTCTCAGGCACCACTTTAACTTCAGCAAATCCTAACTCACATAAAAGACCAAATGCCCCCTATCAGACAGACTACAGGATTGTTCTGGCACACCAAGTGACAGCATCTACCCTCTCTGAAGGACTGATGTGATCAGCATCCTTCCCTGAACAACAGCAATGCAGGCCTTGAACATGAACAGGCAAGACAGATGAGAACTGCCAGGCAGGTGAAAGCAGGCCACACACTTACTTGCCAAGGCCTTTTTCCCGGCTGCGTGGTAGGCCACAATGTACTTCTTCCCCTCTCTGTCCTCTGTTTTGGTCTCTAATCCTGGAAACAGAGATTTGATAGCTTGGTGGATGACAGTTCTTTTTTCTTTGGTGTCCTCAACAACCTATTTAAAAAAAAAAAAAGATAGCAACACCACAAATTTAACAAACAATAAGCTGCGGAACAATACAGTGAACCAGTAAAAATACTGCTCATCTTACTGACCAGGAAAAATAAGTGTCTGGGCATGATTTCAGCAATATCCTGGAGCTTCCCAGTACGGCATGCCCAGGAGCTTATCCACCTACCAGGCACATACTCTGGATGATGAGGTGACCAAGGCTGAGAGAAACTGAGGAGTTCACTGTCAGCCTCCAAACCTCACCTAGCCTCACCCAATCTCACCATCTCCACCAAAACTTCCCCAAAGTATACGGCATTACAATTTCAGGTTTTTTCAATTACTAAATTTATCCACAGACAAAATCTTCACAGAAAATTCTGCGGACGGGGGAACATCGGTGCAGTGGTTAAGATGTCACTTGGGACACCTGCATCCATTATTACAGTGCTTGGATTTGAGTCCCAGCTTTGCTCCCAATTCTTGCTTCCTAATGCACACCCTAGGAGGCAGCAGTGACTTGGGTCTCTGCCTCCCACGTGGGAGACCCAGGTTCAGTTCCAGACTTCTGGCTTCAGCCTGGCTACCCTAACTGGTGTGGGCATTTGGGGGGTGAACCAGTGGGTGAAAGGTATCTCCCTTTCAAAAATAGTAATGGGGTATGTGCACATGCTATAACAAGCCTGATCTTAAAAACCATGGTTATGCCATGTGAAAAGTTTTTTAACTCTTCAGTGTACATAAACCACAGGTGTGGGGAGCAACTCGGACTAGACTAAGTTACTGGAATTAAGACTTATTCTATGCATCTGCTCTCCCACAATATGGCGCTGAGAAGGGAAACAGCTTCTACACAGCTGCCTCCAGTTCAACCAATAAACTGTAGGACCTACTCCTGATTGGAGGAGAGCAGCGTACTCGGCGTGTGGGTAGCAGAGTTGGGATTGGTGGAAGGACTATAAAGGAGGAGAGAGACAACATGCACCAGGAACATCTAAGAGGAACACCTGTGCAGCCCCCAAGAGAGCCGGCCGGCGGTGTGCCGCTCCCCCACGGAAGTGGGGAAAGTGGCTAGGGGGAACCGCCCTTCCACGGAGGTGGAAGGGACGGTAGCCAACCCGGGAAGAACCAGCAGCAAACCCGGGAAGGGCCGAGCAGACGAAAGAACAGCGCAGGGTCCTGTGTCGTTCCTCCACGAAGACGGGGAGCGACATAATGGTGCCGTGACTCGGATATGAAGCCTAGGCAGGGTTTAGTGTCGTTCCTCCATGAAGAGGGGGAGCAACACACAGGCAGGTTTACATCGTTTTTATGGTGATTTTTTCTTTATTGTAAACAACGTTGTAGAATTTCATTATACATTTATTTCATATAGAATAAATTTCAGTATGAGGTAGTTGTGGGTTGGACTGAGTGCAGAATTTCCTTTCAATTTGTATACCATAGTGATCTAAGACAAAGGTAATAAATGCTTCTCTTTTTTATGTTTCTTTTTCTTTTTTTTTTTTTTTTTTTTTTGACAGGCAGAGTGGACAGTGAGAGAGAGAGAGAGACAAAGAGAAAGGTCTTCCTTTTGCCGTTGGTTCACCTTCCAATGGCCGCTGTGGCCGGCGCGCTGCACTGATCCAAAGGCAGGAGCCAGGTGCTTCTCCTGGTCTCCCATGGGGTGCAGGGCCCAAGCACCTGGGCCATCCTCCACTGCACTCCCGGGCCATAGCAGAGAGCTGGCCTGGAAGAGGGACAACCGGGACTAGAACCCGGTGTGCCGGCGCCGCAAGGCGGAGGATTAGCCTATTGAGCTGCGGCACTGGCCCTTTTTTGTTTCTTTATTTGAAACGCAGCATGTAAGAAAGAGAAGAGAGAAAAAGAGCAGAACAAAATCAGAGATAGAAAGACCTCCCATTCGCTGATTCACTCCACAATTGCCTGCAACACCTGGGGCTGGGCCTGGCCAAACTCAAAAGCCAGGAGCTCCATCCAGGTCTCCCTCATGAGTGGAAAGGACTCCAGGACTTTGGCCATTATGTGCTGCCTCCCAGGGAGTACATCTGCAGCAACCTGGCTGGGGAACAGAGTAGAACCAAACACTCTGATGTATCTTGTGTGAACTCAGTAGCGACTCGCCCCATTGTGCTCAAATGCCCTCCTCCTTTTTTTTTTTTTTTTTCCTAATACTGTTTTAAAAGTGTAAGGACTAGCACTATGGTGCTGAAAGTTAAGTAGAAAGCTGTGAGGCTGACATCCCATGAGTGCCAGTTTGAATCCTGGCTGTTCCACTTCTGATCCAGCTCCCTGTGGCTGTGCCTGAGAAAGCAGCGGATAATGGCTCCAAGTGCTTGATTTCCTGTCCCCCAAAGTGGGAGACCTGGACAAAGTTCTAGGCTCCTGACTTTGGTCTGGCTCAGCCATTTGTAGAACCGGCAAGACAACAGACAGCTCTTTCACTCTCTCTCCCTCTCTGTCACAGTACCTTCAAATAAATTTTTAAAAGTTTACAAGTAAATAAATAAAGCATACAAATTTATTTATTTGATACTTATTTATTTGAGAGACAGATAAAGAGTTCCCATCCACTGATTCACTCCCCAAATGCCCACAAAGGTGCTGGGCAAAACCGGGAGCCAAGAACTCGATGTAGGTCTGCCACATGGATAGCAGGAAACCAATCACTTAAGCCTTCACTACTGCCCCTGAGGGCTACACATCTGATCAACAGGCAGCAGCAGCCACTATGTAACTGTCACTCCCGAGTTCTCTGTCATTCCTGAGTTCTACACAACAGGGAAAGCAGTAGATGATGGTCCAGGTCCTTGGGCCCTGTACCCGCATGGGAGACCCAGAAGCAGCTCCTGGCTCCTGGCTTTGGATCAGCACAGTTCTAGCCATTACGGCCATTTAGGGAGTGAACCAGTCAGTGGATGGAACATTGATCTCTCTCTCTCTCTGTAACTCAAATAAATAAAATAAATCTTTAAAACAAACAAAAAAAATTTCTCAATGCACTACTCTTCTAAACCAAATGGGGCAAGGTCACCCTTGTTAACCTTTAGTTAACCATTACAATTTCTTTAATAGACTTCATGGCATTCACCCAGAAAGAGGCAGCCAAACCCCCAAATCCCTAAAACCCTTCTGCCCCCCACCTACTTCCCCGACCAAAAAACCTCCTCTTTTTGCTCTAAGTACCTCGATGGCAACACTGGCTTCCTTATTTTTAAAAAGCTGGAGCTCTTCTAATCGCTGCTTATCTTCAGCTGTCAGAACTGTACATACATCTTCTGAAGGATCCTTTAAAACAAAGAGAACACACAATGAGTCACACACAGAACTCACAGCTACGCAAGCTCTGCATTGCCATGATCTCTATGGGCGTGATTTTTTTTATAGAAGGTGACTGAGAGCACTGCTACCTCCTCATCCACAGGGACCGATAAATCATCCAAATGGCTGACGCGCCCGTCTTTTCCTATTTCATGAACAACAAAGTCAGAGTACCTGATTGAAAGAAAACAGGAATTTTCAGAGAAAATTTTATTTTCTATTAATTTTAATATTTTCTATTAATTAAAGGATAAAGTTTACCAATAATAAAACCAAATTACTGTGTAAAACAAGGGATTTTTTTTAATCTTCAGCATAAATTCATATGAAGTTATGTTTTCTGGTATCTTAATGAATGCTAAGCCATACCCTGGCTCATGTTTCATACCAGAATTTTTTTCCAGAGAAATGCATTAATAAATAAAAGTTTCTGTAACCCTCTGATCATACAGACAGCCCATACTAAATTAAACCATAACAGATTAACTGGTTGATTGGATCAGAACCCAAAAGTCATGAGGTATTCTGAAATCCTCTCAACAACCCCAATGTGATGCTCAAGCCATTTCTCAGATAAGGAAACTCAGGTTCAGGGGAGGAAAGTACTAAGTGGCTGAAACAGACTCACACCCAGACCCATGTGGCTTCAAAGACCACTTTGCTTCTACTGTACATGTGACACGTTTGGATGAAAGCACTCAAGGTTATAAGAGAAATTCAGGAGAAAACTGGAAACCTTCTCAAAGAATTTACCTTCATAAAATGAAAAACACCCAACCACACAGTGACAATGCAGGCCACCAGGAAATTATTTTTACTTACTCCAACAACTTTGGGAAGGATCTTCCCTTGATCAACTATGGGGGCACGTGTTGGTGCACAGCAGGTTAAGTCACTGCTTGGTAAGCCAGCATCCCAACTGGAGTGCTGGGACTGAGTCCCACCTCCACTTCTGATCCAACTTCCTGCTAATGCACCTGCTGGAAAGCAATGTTGATGGCTCAAGTACCTGGGAGACCCATGTGGAGCTCCCAGCTCCCAACTTTGTTCTGGCCCAGTGACAGCTATTGTGGGTGTTTAGAGAGTGAATCAGCAAAGAGAAAGTCTCTCTCTGTGTCTGTGTCTCTCCCTCCCTCCCTCCTTCTCTCTTTCTCTTTTTTTTTAAAGATTTATTTATTTACTTATTTGAAAGAGTTACACAGAGAGAGAAGGAGAGGCAGAGAGAGAGAGAGGTCTTCCATCCGCTGGTTCACTCCCCAGTTGGCTGCAATGGCCAGAGCTGCGCTGATCCAAAGCCAGGAGCCAGAAGTTTTTTCCAGGTCTCCCATGTGGGTGCAGGGGCCCAAGGACTTGGGCCATGTTCTGCTGCTTCCCCAGGCCATAGCAGAAAACTGGATTGAAGTGGAGCAGCCAGGATACAAACCATTGCCCATATGGGATGCCAGCACTGCGGGCGGTGGCTTTCCTCACTACACCACAGTGCCAGCCCCTCTTTCTCTTTCAAATAGACAAAAAGAGAAACCAACCAGTACAACTGAAACAACTACACATAAATTACACATACCTTTCTTTTAAGATTCCTGAGAATCCTTGATGAGAACTTACAAACTTGGTAATGCCTACATCAAGCTCAGTAAGTCCATGTTTCATCATGTCTGCAAAACTTTCTGCTTCCTCCTCCTCCTCCTCTTCCTCTGAAAGGCCATCTTCTTCCTCCTCTTCCTCTTCTTCCAACTGAGTGTCAGAATTCTTGTTCCCTGTTCCAGTACTGACAGCTTCCGGGGGCCCAGGCGTGTTTCCACTGCCGGGTAGACCCTCACTCTCTGGCCCATCTGCACCTGCAGGCAGGCAGCACTCCGAGATTTTCTGTTTTTTGGCCTCCTCAACTGGGGTCGTATTATCCTCAACAACCACGCACCCACGTTTCAGGGACACTCCACTCATTTCTGTCATCTCCATCTTTAAAGCTCCAAGAAAACATTTAAGAGAACCTTTTAGGAAGAGAGGAGAGTACAAAGTAACAATCACTGAAAAAGAAGCGGCTTTCAGCACAGAGAGGCACAGTTAATTCTGTTGATAGGATGCTAAAATTCATGTACATAATTCTTCCTGACAATGGCATATACTTCTAGGAGAGGGTCTGGAGCCAGCAGGAGACTTGCTGCATTCACTGAATACCAATTGCAGCTGCTGGATTTTGTTTCATGCCTATGTAATTATCTTCTCAAAAACTGATGAAATAAAATAGTGTGTAAGCACATTTACTGATGCACACTCAAGGGCCAGCATTGTGGAGCAGAATGGGTTAAGCCTCCTCGTGTGATGTCAGCACTTTAAATCACATTTGAGAGCACAGGTTCAAGTCCTATTTACTCCACTTCTGATCCAGCTCTCTGCCAATACACCTGGAAAGCAGTGGAAGATGCCACAAGTGCTTGGGTCCCTGCAACCCATGTGGTAGACATGGATGGAGTTTTTGGCTCCTGGTTTCAGCCTGGCCCAGGCCTCACTGTTTCGGCCATTGGTAAGTGAACCAATGGATCACTCCCTCTGTCACTCTGCCTTTCACATAAATCTTTAAAAAATAATAATATGGCCGGCGCCGTGGCTCAATAGGCTAATCCTCCGCCTTGCGGCACCGGCACACCCGGTTCTAGTCCTGGTCGGGGCGCCGGATTCTGTCCTGGTTGCCCCTCTTCCAGGCCAGCTCTCTGCTGTGGCCCAGGAGTGCAGTGGAGGATGGCCCAAGTGCTTGAGCCCTGCACCCGCATGGGAGACCAGGAGAAGCACCTGGCTCCTGCCTTCGGATCAGCGCGGTGCGCTGGCCGCAGCGCGCCGGTCACGGCAGCCATTGGAGGGTGAACCAAAGGCAAAAGGAAGACCTTTCTCTCTGTCTCTCTCTCACTGTCCACTCTGCCTATCAAATAATAATAATAATAAGCACAGGGGCTGGTGCCACGGCTCACTTGGCTAATCCTCCACCTGCGGTGCCGGCACCCTGGGTTCTAGTCCCGGTTGGGGCACCAGGTTCTAGTCCCGGTTGCTCCTCTTCCAGTCCAGGAGGGCAGCGGAGGATGGCCCAAGTCCTTGGGCCCTGCACCTGCATGGGAGACCGGGAGGAACCACCTGGCTCCTGGCTTCGGATCGGTGCAGCACCAGCTATAGCGGCATTTGGGGGAGTGAACCAATGGAAGGAAGACCTTTCTCTCTCTCTCTCTCTCTCTCTCACTATCTAAAATCTTAAAAAAAAAAAAAAAAAGATACCCATGTTCCATGCTGGAATATCTGCATTCAAGTCCCAGCCCTGGCTCCTGACTCCACCTTTCTGATAATGCAGAATCTGTAAGACACCAGTCATGCCTCAAGCGCCCGCCACCCTACCACCCACATGGGAAACCTGGATTGAGTTCTCAGCTTTGAGGAGTGAAACAGTGAATAAGAGCTCTCTCTCAAAAAACAAACAAACAAACAAACAAACAAAAAAAAACACCCACCACCAAAACCCAACAGTTGATCATTTAACTAGCCCATACACAATGTACTAAGCAAAAGGACCAAGCATTAGACAGGTACTATTGGAACACAGAAGACAAAAGAGATGACAGAGCAAGAGTGTCAGAGAAAAGCTTAACGGAAGATTAAAAATGGACACCTGAGCCAGTTTTGAAGCTCAGGGAAGAGAAAGAGCATGGAAAAGTGGAGAAGGGTGTCTGGGGTCAAGGGCACAGCATGTGCAAGGGTATGGGAAAGCACAGACACTGGGTGAACCCCATAATGCATATCACTCATTGTACAGCTTTAGTAAAACACACAAAGAACAAGCCTGCAGGTAAAACTAGGAAGGCAGGCAGAAGCCACATCAGGCTAAAGAGAAGGAATTGCATCCTAAAAACCAAATCACGACTGGATTCTAGAGTTTGAAAGATATCATGGCACCTCATTAAAGAGAAAGTGGGGCTCAGCTGTAGTCTAGGCAAGAAATTAGCATACCTTGATCTAAGGTTAAAGCAAGGGAGACGGAACAGGGAGAACATTAAAAAACATTTAGTAAGTGGTGGGGACGGATTTGGGTGACAAACGTGGAGCAAAGAGGAAATAACGCCAGCATGACTCAGGTTTTCTGCCTTGGGAATCTGAGAGGTCTGCAGAGATCTTCCTGATATGAGAGGAGTGGGTGCTGGGAGAAGACAAGCCCATCTATGGCCCTGCAGTGTTACAGGTCCCTGAGGACAACCCAATGACATCCTGTAGGCAGCTGTCAACTGTGTCACATATACTCTTGCCCAAAACCCACAAGGCTCCTGGCCGGCATGAGTCTACCAGATCATCCTGCCTTTTCAGGGACCAGAAGCCACAGCAGGAGGGAAAGGCTAGCTTCCTAGAGCCACATGTGCAGCTTGGCTCAGGAACTTCAGGCCCAGCAGAGTACCCACCTCTGTGCCCGATGCAGAGAAAACATACTCAACAACCTCGGAGAAGATCTAGCTTTGCCATTTACTAAGCGGGTCACTCGTCCTCTCCTGGCTCAGTTTCTTTCTCTGTAAAGCTGAAATATGATGACTTGGTCAGAGGTCTATTACAGCTCCTTCTCTTCAACTGTTGATCATTAATATTTATTATTGATGACTTACACAATAGAACTCTATTGCTGAATCTGGGAAAGTAAAAACAAAAACACTCCTATGCCTGTTTTGTTTTCTGAGCTAATGACTAATCATGCTTTTCTCTTTTAAATACTTCTAAAGTTTTAATAATAAACAAACAGGACTTTAGGTTGACAGTCTTTTTCTTAATATTTGTGGACACTAATTAGATCTCTTGTCTTGATATATCTAATTCCAAGAAAAGCATATTAACTAATCTCACTTTAGTATTTCCAATGAAATTTTATATTTTTAAGTCAATGGCCCTATACTATATATTAACTAGGCAGTGGGCAATGGTTCAAGTACATGGGTCCCTGCCACCCATGTGAGAGACGTGGAGTGAGTTCTGAACTTTCAGCTTCAAACTGGCCCTGGCCCAGCCCCAGCTACTGCGGGCATTTGAGGAATGAGCCAGCAGATGGACGATCTCTTTCAAAAAAAAAAATAATGAAGATAAATAATTTTAAAACATAAAATGATTGCTTTTAACATACATAGCACCTATAATTTATAATTATTGGAGTATAAATTATTAATCAGTTACTATGTTTTGCTCACTTTTGCCCTTTATGCCTAAAAGCTGAGAACACGTTTACTAAAACAGCTCTGCAAACTTCTAGACCATGGGAGACAGAACTCAAATTAGTGTCTTCATAAGCAAGGACTGTATGAAAAGGAAGACTGAAATGAAATGCAATTTTTAGGATAGGAGGAGAGGAGACGTGATCTTGTGAAAATGAAACAAGCCCAAAAGAATTCAATCAGAAATATAAAAACAATCCAGAATGACCCAAGTTGAGAGGCTTAGGGAAATCAGTTTTACATTCAGGAAAATCCAAAAATACATATGCAAGCACTCTAACCTGAAGATGTAAAGTGATGGGTTTAAGAAGCTTTATGAACTTTTGTTGTATTTTTTTAAAGAAATGTCATATTACTACTCTCAACAGGAATGACAGAAGAAGGTGCAAGTATCATGAATACAAAAAATAAAGTACACGAAAAAAGTCATCACAATAATTTCCTCTGAATGACAAAAATTAAATAAATTATTAACTGTCAAATAAAAATCTCCATAGGACAGAAGCCAGATTCTAACTACCAGAAAGAGAATGAACACCATTCATACTTTCCCTTGAACTTAAAAGTCCTAATGATTTTTGGGGGGTATAGTAAAATAATGGGTTTTATTCCCTCTACATTCCAAACTAGCCAAATGAGAACAGAAATGTTACTAAATTTTTAACTCTATTTAAAAATCTTTTTCATTAGCTCCACTACAAATACATCTTTTCTTTCTTTCTTTCTTTTTTTTTTTTTTAATTTGAGAGACAGAGAGCTCCTATCTGCCCAAATTCCCAACACAGCCAGGCCTGGGCCAGGGTGGAAGGTGGAACCAAAGAACTCAATCCAGATCTCCTACAGGAGGTGTGGCAGGGCCCAGGTACTTGAGCCATCAGTGCTGCCTTTTAGCTGCCATTTAGCAGGGAGCCAGTGTTGGGATTTGAACCCAGACATACTGATGTGGGACACAGACAGGCATCCCATATGAGGTTTATTCACTAGGCCAATGCCTGCCCCCACCTAAGTTTTTAAAATCCTCTATACTTAAAACAGGTATTTGATACCTTGGTCAAGACACCACTTGGGATGCCTACATTCTCTATTACAGCGTTTGGGTTCAAGTCCCAGCTCAGCTTCTGATTAGCACCCTGCTAATGTACACCCTGAGAGGTGGCAGATGATGGGTCAAGTAGCTGGGTCCCTGCTACTCACATGAGAGACCTGGATTGAGTTCTGGGCTTCTGGCTTTGGCCTGGCCCAGCCCCAGCTGTTGTGGGCATTAGGGTAGTGAACCAGTCTTCCATCTGGAAGACCTGTCTCTTTTCAAGTAAATAAAAAAAATTTGTAAATAAATATTAGAAAATATTTATAATACTTTATACTCAAAACAAAGTTTGACACTTTTACTCAAAACATAGTTTAGGGGCCGGCACTGTGATGCAGTGGGTGAAAGCTGTCACCTACAGTGCTGACATCCCATGTGGGCACCAGTTCAAGTCCCGGCTGCTCCACTCCCAATCCAGTTCCCTGGCTATGGCTTGGGAAAGCAGTAGAAGATGGTTCAAGTCCTTGGGACCCTGCACCTGCATGGTAGGCCTGGAGGAGGCTCCTGGCTTCGGATGGGCACAGCTCCAACCGTAGCGGCCAATTGGGAAGTGAACCAGAGGATGGAAGACCGCTCTCTCTCTCTGCCTTTCCTTCTCTGTGTCACTCTGACTTTCAAATAAATAAATAAATCTTTAAAAAAATTATTTAACATTTACACTCAAAATGAAGTTTAACATTTTGAAAATGTTAATACATTGACAATAGTCCTGTAACATTATTTCCTCCAAAATGATTATCTGAAAGAGCTTAATAGTTGTATTTCAGAACCATCAACAACTGCCACTTTTTTTTTTTTTTATTTGACAGGTAGAGTTGTAGACAGTGAGAGAGAGACAGAGAGAAAGGTCTTCCTTCCATTGGTTCACCCCCTAAATGGCCAGTACGGCCGGCACTGCACTGATCCGAAGCCAGGAGCCAGGTGCTTATCCTGGTCTCCCATGTGGGTGCAGGACCAAAGCACCTGGGCCATCATCCACTGCCCTCCCGGGCCACAGCAGAGAGCTGGACTGGAAGAGGAGCAACTGGGACTAGAACTTGGTGCCCATATGGGATTCCGGCACCACAGGCAGAGGATTAACAAAGTGAGCCACTGCGCCGGCCAACAACTGCCACTTTTATAATGTGTCTGTCATCACCTGTCAGCTGCCAACAATCTCTAGTGCATGCTACATTCCAATATGTAAAATGGTTAAGTCTATCAGAGTTGTTCATTCCACAAATACTTATTGAGCAAATATTTGTCTGGCACTGTGATAGTCCTGGGGAAAAATGAAGTATCCCCTACTGTCACACAGTTTACATTCTAATTTGAGTGTGTATCCAAGAACAAAATAAAAACTGCTATTAGAATCAAGCTCCAAAGAAACAAAGCAGAGTAAGAGGGCTGAGAGTAGGAGGGGTGCTCTTCAGAGACGCCTCTGTAAGAAGATCTGGAGCAAAGATCTGAAGGAAGAACTAGACGTGAAAGATGTATGTGAGAGCCAGGCACTCCCAAGGGCGCATGTAAAGGGCTTATGGTCCCAGCACACCTGAGTCACCCCTAAAGCTGTACTGTGATTTCTCCAACTTGGGTGCAAAAGCTGTGTCTCAAATTAATACCTGTACTGTCCCAGCCTCCAGCAAAAGACAAGTTCAAAAGGATTTGTCAAATAATAAACACAGGAGCTAGCACCTTGGTGCTGCAAAGGCCCGCGTTCCCTATCACAGCAGCTTCCGGTGAATATGCCTGGGAAAGCAGAAGATGGCCTAAGTGCTTGGGCTCCTGCCACCCACGTGGGAGACCCAGAGAGTTCCAATAGTGTGTGTTCCCACTCTGTGCCACTCTGTAAAATAAATCCTTTATTTTTAAATTAATAAATCCAAGTTGTTGGACGTTTTCCTCATAACTGGATATGACTGCCTATGCACCTCTTTTTTCAATACTGCTGTACACGCTGATTTCTGACAGATCGCCTCCATTATTTCCAAAACGATTAGCAGTTGGGGGGCAGTGTTAACCCTTAGTAACCCTGTATGTTCAGAACGCAAAAAAGTAATCTGATAATGGGACCGAGTATCTGAAAAAGGCAACTTTTCCCAGACCCTATTCTCATCAGGCACTAGGTTTTCGAACCTCGCGTGCAGGGCTGGAGTTCAGGATCCCCGTGCCACTCGCGAACCACGCACGGTGCTCGGGAGCGTGGAAAGCTTCGAGCCCCAATCCGCTCGCTGCCCCTCGGGGATCTGTCCCCGCACGCCTGCTCCGCATGCAGCAGACGAGAGCCCGCGGGTCGAGCCCGGGGCCCGGCCATGAAGTGCTTAGGGGAAAAAAAAAAAAGCAAGCTGGTTTTCTCGCTCAGGAAAGGAGAAGAGCTCAACGGACGTCTAAAGCCAGGCGAAGAAACGCGGGCGTGGGACGAGGCGCCTCGGGCTGACAGCGCCGCGGGCGGACAAGGGAGAGCACGCAGGGCGCTGCGCCCCCAGACGCCTGGCCCGGCTCAAGAGCGGGACCCACCAGCCCGGCCGTAATGGAGGCCCCGCGGGCTCAGTCGGCACTACCATCCCGGGTGGGGCCCCTGAGGCCGGAGCTCTGGGCCGCAGTACTTACCCAGAGCCTGGGAACTTGGGCGTGGAGCGAGCCGGCAGGTTAGGGAGCCGGCGCTCCGCTCAGGGAGCAGGAGGGTGGCGCCGAGGCGGAGCACGCTGAGGAAGCTGCCGCGAGCTGGGCCGGACATAAGCAGCGCGCAGCGCGCGGGACCGACTCCCCGCCGCCGGGCTCGCACACGTGCGGCGCAGCGACGCGCCGCAGCCCGGCCGGCCCCGCCCCGGGGCGGAGCCCAACGCGGAGGAGGGCACGCCCACTGGCGCTCGGAGGCGGGAACAGGCTGGAACCCGCCGAGGCCGCCGCTCCGCCCCGATCTCCCGGCGCTTCCGGGCGCTGCCACCGGGCCTGCGCATGCGCAGAATGACCTAGAGGACTGCGTGGGAAACAGCGATTGCCCCCTGATTTGTTAGCTGTGTCCTGGTAAATACCTCGAACACCTGGTTGGGGCCTTTTCTCCTGCGCTGTACCCTGCAGGTTACTATGGTGAAAAGAGAAAGCGCTTTGGGAATCTACTATTCTACCTGGGATTCCTTCCATGTCGTGGATCCAAGAGCATCGTTTTCCCCTTTCCTATCATTGGGCGACTTCCCAAGGGGATCTGCATCAAGAAACCTGATGCAAAGATTGATTTATGCTTTTGTGTAAAGAAAAATTATTCATTCCCCTTTCTAATGCTCTTCACGTAGCAGATATTTATTGACCAACTCCAAGCTCCTAATAGTTTTCAAATTAATATTTTGCTGAATTTCAACCCTGAGTGAAAAACCAGTATGTTGTGTCAAGTCCTTAAGTTGGTGCTAGATTTATTATTTTTTAAAGATTTATTTATTTATTTGAAAGGCAAAATTACAGAGAGTCAGAGAGAGATCTACCATCTGCTGATTCACTCCCCAAATGGCCACAATGGCCAGAGTTGGACCGATCAGGAGCCAGAAGCTTCTTCTGGGTCTTCCAGGTCAGCGCTGGGGCCCAAGGACTTGGGCCATCGTCTATTGCTTTCCCAGACCTTAGCAGAGAGCTGGATTGGAAGAGCAACTAGGATTTGAACTGGTGCCCATATGGGATGCCGGCGCTGCAGGGGGCAGCTTTACCCACTACGCCACAGTGCCGGACCTGGCACTAGATTTATTTTCGATATGTGGTTATCATGTGAGATCAACTGAGTGAGACATAATTTGCTCAGACTGTTGAAGTTCTATACTGCTTTCCTCTAATTATTCACCTAAGTACCTCAAACAATTTTGTCCTAATCATTGCACAATCACTTGTCCTTGAGCTATAGTTAGTGTTCCAGTGACAGCAAGTGCAAAAAATTTTACCACTTCCATGCAGTAATTATTCAATTCTAAAATCTTTATTTTTTTAAAAAAATTATTTCTTTATTTATTTGAAAGTCAGAGTCACACAGAGAAAGGGAGACACAGAAAGAGATCTCTCATCTGCTGATTCATTCCCCAAATGCCCACAACAGCCAGGGCAGGGCCAGGCTGAAGCCAGGAGCCTGGAACTCCATTTGGGTCTCCCACATGGGTGAGATGAGTCCAAGTACTTGGGCCATCCTCTGCTGTCTTCCCTAGGCACATTGACAGGAAACTGGATTGAAAGTGGAGGAGCCAGGACTCTAATCGGCACTGCAATATGGGATGATGTCAACACTGCAAGAGGCAGCTCACTTGCTGCATGGCAGTGTGGGCCCCTCAATTTTTATGTACTGTACTTTCTTTTTGTTCTTTTTAAGAATGATCTTTCCTGCCCAGGCACATCAACATGCTATTTTTTTTTTTATAAAAAAATATTTATTTATTTACAGAGAGAGGTAGAGCCAGAGAGAGAGAAACGCCTTCCATCCGCTGGTTCACTCCCCAAATGACCGCAATGGCCAGAGCTGTGCTGATCTGAAGCCAGAAGTCAGGAGCTTCTTCCAGGTCTCCCACGCAGGTGCAGAGGCCCAAGGCCTTGGGCCATCTTCTACTGCTTTCCCAGGCCATAGCACAGAGCTAGATCGGAAGTGGAGCAGCTGGGACTGGAACCTGGCACCCATATGGGATGCCAGCACTGCAGGCCAGGGCTTTAACCCACTGAGCCAGGCACCTATACTATGCAAAAATATTTTCTCAGTGTCCTGAATTTGGGCCAATCTAATAGATGTGCAGTGGTATCTTTTTGTTTCAATTTGCAAACACCAAGTGCTGGCAAGGGTGGGGAGCAACAGGAGCTGTCTTTCATTACTTATAGGAATGCAAATTGTATAGCCATTTTGGAAGACCGTTTGGTGGCTTTTTTTTTTTATAAAACTATACATACTTTTACTATACTATCCAACAATAGTGTTCCCTGGTATTTACCCAAAAGATCTGAAAACAAGGTTTAAGTGAAAACCTACACACACCTATTTATAGCAACATTATTCATAATTTCCTAAACTTGTAAGAACTGAGATGTCCTCGGTGGGTGAATGGGTAAGCTATGATTCATCCAGACAATGGAATATTATTTGGTATTAAAAAGGAATGAGCTAGCAAGCCACGAAAAGACATGGAGGAAATGGGGCTGGGAGTTAGAGATGAATAGGTGAAGCACAAGAGACTTTTTAATGCAGTGAAGGCTTTGTATGACCCTTTGATGGTGCATACATGTCATTATACATTTGTCCATGGAATGTGCAACAGTCAGAGTGAACCCTAACATAAACTGTGAGCTTTGGGGAATAATTATTGTCAGCGTAGGTTCGTTAATTTGTGCCAGTCTGCGGAGGATATTGATAATGAGACAGGTTGTACATAGCCCGGAGGAGAGCAAGAAGTTTGTGGGAAGGTCTCTGTATCCTCCTCTCAATTTTGCTGTAACTTAAAAAAGACAAAGGTTTTGAAAAGTCTTCTCTGACATAGTAGCCCAATTCCTTAGAAACACATTTAGAGACGAGATCTTTCACATTACTTTGGCCAGTAGCTGGGTCCATGGTCAAAATTTACCCTTTGGGTATTTCAGCCTGAATGGCCTTAGAAAAAAAATCTATGTGAAACATATATTTTCTGAAATGGGACTCTCTTTATGGGCTCTTATGGTTAAAATGACCCAGAAATGTTCAAAGCTTCTCCCTCATTCCAACTCCCACTAATAAACAGTTAACAGGTAAATTAGAAGTCCATCCTAACAGGTGCATCATATTCAATGTGCAGTACCTTATTTTTTTTTTTAAGATTTATTTATTTATTTGAAAGGCAGAGTTACAGAGATGCAGAGCAAGTGAGCAAGCGAGCAAAAGAGAGAGAGAGAGAAAGTCTTCATCCACTGATTCATTACCCAAAGGGCCACAATGGCCAGAGCTGGGCCAATCCCAAACCAGGAGCCAGGAGCTTCTTCAGAGTCTCCCACATGGATGCAGGGGCCCAAGAACTTGGGCCATCTTCTGCTTTCCCAGGCTATAGTAGAGAGCTGGATCTGAAGTGGAGCAGCTGGGACTCGAACCAGCGCCTATATGGGATGCCAGTACTGCGGCTGGTGGCCTTACCTACTACATCACAGTGCCAGCCCCAGTACCTTGCTTTTAACCCTGCATCAGTGCTAGGGATTGCTAAGTGCTGACATACACAATTTATCTGTTCTTGCCTCCTTATTCTTGCCTCTGATGTGTCCAAATAAGCAGTAGAAGATGGCCCAAGTGCTTGAGCCTCTGCACCCATGTGGGAGACCCAGAAGAAGCTCCTGGCTCCTGGCTTCAGATCAGGGTAGCTCCAGCCGTTGCGGTCAACTGGGGAGTGAGCCAGCAGATGGAAGACCTCTCTCTGCCTCTCCTCTCTCTGAAACTCTTTCAAATAAACAAATAAATCTTTAAAAAAAATACTGTGTTCATCTTAGATGCCTTTCTCCACACTCCCTGACAGTAATTCATTGTTCTCTATGCTGCTTTGGTCATTGCAAACATTTCTGTTATTGAACCTATATACTGAATCATTGAATCTTAAATTATTTATTTTTATATCTTTTTTTTTTACCAAACTGAATTTTTCAGAGGGAAAAGCTTGGGTTTAAGGTAACCTTTTTTCCCCTTTGATTTTACTTTTAAATCTTTATCAGATTTGTACACGTCAGTAATTCTCTAGAAGCTTCATAAAGTTTGTCATGAAACAGCAGGGATTTTATAATCACCCTTCCATTTAGCTGTTTCCTCCTTCTCTGTATTTCTTTTGCTTGAAATTTTAATTTTTTTAAAAATTTATTTGAAAGGCATAGAGAGAAAGAGACAGAGACAGTAAGGTCTTCCATTTGCTGGTTCCCTCCCCCAACGGCTGAGCCTAGGCAAACCTGAAGCCAGGAGCCTGGAATTCCATCCACATCTCCCATGTAGTTGGCAGGGACTCAACTCCCTGAGCTGTTACCTGCAACCTCCCGGGGTGCACGTTAGCAGGAAACTGGAGTAGGGAGCTGGTCTCAAACCCAGGCATTCTGAGATGGCATGTAGGTATCCCAAGCAGCTTCTCTTTCATAACCGTTGTGCCAAATGCCTGCCCCTTCAACTTCACACAGTCATTTCACTTGTTGCAATTGACTATTTTGGCATTTCCCACCATCTTTCTGTGGGAGGATGCTTGAAAAAGTTCATAGTGTGTGGGGGATGCTGAATCCTGAGAGGCCTAGAGGAACTTCCTGAGCCTGCCTTGAATTTGAAAACCTGACTTTAAGTTTCAAATCCCTGGTAGCAAACACCCCAGCCCCAGGGCGCTTCTGCCTAAGGATCCTTAGGTGGTATAATAGAAGTGGCTAGGACCTTTTTGCATCACAACACCCCACCCCTTGCCCGCATCCGCTCATCCTCTCTGTACCATCCACTCTGTACCTCAGCTATATATACACCTCCCTTTTACAATAAAGTGAGACCCTGCTTCGGCTGGGCTCCACACCGCGCCTGATTGTCCCCCGGGTTTGGGGAAGGCTGAGTGGCGGGTGGGACACTTTCCCCTCCTCGGTCAAGGCAAGCTGCGGGCAGCCTGCCTAATTTTCCGGCGGTGGCGAGGAACAGTCACCGCCATAGTGTGGCAGGTGTTTGGCCTAGAAGCTAAGAAAGAGGCTAGTTTAGATGGTCATGTCTTACACCGGTGTGGCTGGGTTTGATTCCCAGCTCTGGCCCTTAACTCCAGCTTCCTGCTAACGTAGACCCTAGGAGGCAACAGTGATGGCTTCAGTAACTGGTTCCTGCTACCTGTGTGGGAGACCTGTACTGAGTTTCTGGCTCTGGCACCTGCTCAAAGCCCAGTCATTGCAGGGATTTAGGGAATGAACCAGCCATAGGAGATTACTCTCTCTTTGTCTTTGTCCTTTATCTCTCTCTGGTTCTCAAATAAGCAAAAATTTAAAGAAAAAGGAAAAGAACAGTTGTGGAAAACTTGAATTAAAAGCTAGGTTTATTTTGGGACTGGTATTGTGGCACAGTGGGTGAAGCCTCCACCAGCAGTACTGGCATCCCCATATCAGGTTGTAGTCCTGGCTGCTGGCTTCCCATCCAGCTCCTTGCTAATATGCCCTGGAAAAGCAGTGGAAGACAGCCGAAGTCCTTGAGCCCCTGCCACCTATGTGGGAAAGCAAAATGGAGTTCCTGCCTCCTGGCTTTGGCCTGATTCTCCCAAGGCTGTGGTAGTCAAAAGGGGAGTAACCTAGCAGATGGAAGATTCTGCTACTCTGCCTTTCAAATAGCTAAATCTTTTTTTTTTTTTTTTTTTTTTTGACAGGCAGAGTGGACAGAGAGAGAGAGACAGAGAGAAAGGTCTTCCTTTGCCGTTGCTTCACCCTCCAATGGCTGCCGCGGCCGGCGTGCTGCGGCCGGCGCACCACGCTGATCCAAAGGCAGGAGCCAGGTACTTATCCTGGTCTCCCATGGGGTGCAGAGCCCAAGCACTTGGGCCATCCTCCACTGCACTCCCTGGCCACAGCAGAGAGCTGGCCTGGAAGAGGGGCAACTGGGACAGAATCCGGCACCCCGACCGGGACTAGAACCCGGTGTGCCGGCGCTGCGAGGCGGAGGATTAGCCTAGTGAGCCACGGCGCCGGCCAATAACTAAATCTTAAAAAAAAAAAAAAAAAAAGTTGCATTTTGATGGAAAAAAGTTTTGAAATCTATGCACACATTAAAAAATACCATTAATTTTCCACGAGTTTTTTTTTTGTTTTTGGAAGATTCCTCCTGGTTTGAGTATATTTAGTTTTATTCTCACTGAATGGCTTCTGTTTTCCTAGGCTTTCTGTTTATTCTTATTCTCCCTCCCCTCCTTTTCTTGTCTATTTCGGTCTTTATGGTACCACTTTACTTGGCAGTTTGTTTCTGAGATTGTCAAATACGGGGGCCCATGCCTTACTTCCCGCTAACTCTTGTTCCTCCTCCTTAGCTGAAGATAGGGCTTATTTAGGGAGTCTGGACTGAGCACGGGGCTTGGTGGGCGCTGAGTCCTCTTCTTCATTCAGCAACCAGAACGCTGACCATCCAGCCAGGACATTGGAGAGTGATCCTTAGGGAACTGACCAGCGGTAAAGATCTAGAGATGGTTACATTCATCGGCAATCCCACAATTAAATAGGCGATAAAATACACCTACCTAGTCACTGCCGCTCACCAAGCGCACTCATTTTCAGAACATCTCGATGTCGTCTGAAGCATAAATGTAAATGATTCACTTTGAATTTATGCCGTGAAAGAAGGAGTACCTTCAAGATCCACAATGAAGAGCTCCAATGCTTAGAGAGAGGGGGTACGGGCCCAGCCTTCTCTGGGCTGCCTTGGGGGCGGGGGCTCTCTTCCTGGGCCGCAGTTCCAACCTCCGGCCTGCAGGGGGAGACGGCGCTCAGAAGGCTGCTCGCGGGAAGGACCGCTCTGGCCAAGAGGAAGGAACCCGAGAGAGGCGAGAGGAAGTCGCGGTGTCACCAAGTCCCTTAGCCGCTGAGGCGCGCTGGTTTCTGTCGCTGACCGGAGCGGGACTCCACCAGCCACGCTGGCTGCGAATGGAGCCGAGGACTCGCGCGGAGGCGGGATGCCCCCGATCGGCGATGCGCCGGGAGCTCCGGTGAGTCGTCTCTGGCGACTCGGGGAGGTGACACAAACCTCCCGGTTGTCTTGGTGAGGTGGCGCTGGAGGCTTGTGAGGGTGGTTCCCGCGGCGCAGGTTCGAGTCCCTCGCGGCATTCCCAGGGGTCGTGGTCCCAGTGAGATGACTGATCTCTCCAGGGAGGTGGCTCCGGTGGCCGGGCGAGGGTGGCACAGACTCCTGGGAGGGGTGGCACCAGGGAGGTAGCCCTTTTTCGAAACCTGTATCCGACCGCCCTGGGACTTTGGGCAGATCCCTGTCGGTTCCTTTGGGAGCCCTGTGTTAAGTTCCATCTGCTCCTTTAACGTCAGTGTTTTTGTCACCTTGTTCTTCCAGTGCTGCCCTGAAAGTGGCGCAGAAACGGAGAGCATCGTGGAGGAGAGCAAGCAGGCTGCATCCGCCGTAGCGCTTTGTGTCCCGGCGTCTCTCCCAAACTCAGCCTTCCAGGGTAGGCGGCAGGGAAAGGCGATCTTAGCCTGTTAGCTTTGAGATGAGCTGTTTCTGCGCACTATGCTTATGTAGTACCAAGTATTAACTGGTCTTATATGTGTATGTTTGTCTACAATTGTATAACACGGGTGCTCTCCAGAAGGGCCAGAGCCGGGAATCGAACCCAGGTATTGCAGCGTAGGACGCAGCTGCTAAACTCCCAGGCTACACACCTACCCTCAAAGGTTTTGTTGCACCACAGGAAACTTTTCATTCCATTTTTCCATGAACTTTTTCAGATACCTATATGTATGTAGTATGTTCTTCCATTATTAACTTTTGTATGTTTTTATAATTCCTTTAATTCCCCAGTCCTTAATGGTGTTGAGTAATTGTTATTCTTTTATTTTAGGTGACATAAATAATGTAGCTCTTGTTGAAAGTGAACATGTCAGTGAAAATATAGATAATAGTGAGCTTTCGGCTTACGTGTCTGCATTCATAGAAAAGGAAGTTGGAAATGACCTTCAGTCTTTGAAGAAACTTGATAAACTCATAGAACAAATGACAAAAAATAAAATACAGTTAGAAGAACAGGCAAGTATAATATATATGCATCTTTATTAATATAAACATAGCTAATATTGTGTATAAAATTGTGAAGGTATAGATTGTGACATTTTAAACTGCTTAATGAGTTTTCTTCCCACTCCCTGCTTAAAAAGTTTTTTTTTGCTCAATAAGCTTTAAGGATTTACAGTGTGCTATGTATTTTATAAACTATATAAAAGGGTTCTTACTGTATGATTTATGTCTTTAAAAACGATAACATTTTCATGGCTTTTTATACAGACTTAGAGACTGCTTTAAAAAAAAAAGATTTATTTATTTACTTAGAAAGAGTTACACAGACAGAGAAAGAGAGGCAGACAGAGAGAGAGAGAGGTCTTCCATCCGCTGGTTCATTCCCCAGATGGCTGCAACGGCTGGAGCTGAGCCGATCCGAAGCCCGGAGCCAGGAGCTTCTTCCAGGTCTTCCATGTGGGTGCAGGGCCCCAAGCACTTAGGCCATCTTCTACTGCTTTCTCAGGCCATAGCAGAGAGTTGGATTGGAAGTGGGCAGCTGGGTCTCCAACTGGCGTCCATATGGGATGCTGGCACTGCAGGTGGTGGCTTTGCCACAGCGCTGGCCCCAGAAACTGCTTTTACAAGTAAATTTATGGTAAACAAAAAAAGTTTAAACACCATCATCCCAAATTTTTATAAATGCACACATAGAGGAGAAACATGAAAAGTGTAACATTATAATGGTTTCTTGTAGGTGGTTGGTTGACAGGTGATTTTTTTTCATTTTATGTTTTATTACATATTACTTAAAAGAATTTTTTAAAAACCCAATGAATGTAATCTTAAACAAGTAAGTCCCTATACTTGCAATAATGTCTTTGTTAAAAGATTGTTATTGTGTAACCACCAAAGTAGGTTAAAGTAAGCTCTGTGGGAAGTGGGTATATTTTCTCCAGGTTGTCAGTCCTCTTGTGTTCTCCCATCCAGTCACCTTGGCCCTCCACATCTTCCTGTCTTTTTACCACATCTACTCCACTGCTAGTTTCAAGATTTTGCTAGGCCCTGATGGCCTTTTCTGTACCTGTAGGCAGGCTGTTGTGAGCCCCGTGGGAGGAGGTCACCCATGCAGGGGGAGGGATGCCACCCAAATGTCCGGTTGCCTTCCTGGCTGAGTCTTCAGCCCCACCTAGTGGTCCTTCCGTAGGAATGTGGGCCCTCTGCTGCTCCCCTCAGCTGTGCTTCCAGATTTTCCCGGAGACACTAGAGCTGGCCATTCTGCCCTTTCCCTTTCCCACACAGAAAATACTGAGGCATCTCGCATGAATCGGTCTCCCCCACATGGCACAAACCTGTTTGTAAACATTTTTACCTCTTAATTCAGTGGAAGCATCAACCTAAAGCTGTCTTTGTGTCTCAGCTCATGCCTGCCACCTTAGCGGACTTAACATCACTCCTCAGCCAGTCCTGTTCCCTCTGCTTATGGACATACGCATGACTTTTTCATACAACCCAAACCAACAAGCAAAACTTTCCTCTCATCTTTCAGTGGGAGCTGGCACTTTCCTTTGACTGTCAGTCTGAAGAGTCATCATGTGTCTGCCTTCACTTTCTGATTTGCCATTCGGTCTTTGACTCCCTGTAATCAGGCTTGTTTCCCTACAGACCACAGAAACTTATGCCAAAGTCCCTCATTGAACCTTTAATCCAGCATGTCCACAGCCGTGGATTCCTTTCGGAAAGGCTTCTCTGCCCTGGATAATGGCACCTCCATTTATCTGCCTGTCACTCTGCAACCTCCTAGCTTCCTCCTCCTCACTCCCTACCGCTGTCACCAAGTCATCTGAGTCCTGCCTCCTCGCCATCTCTGGGATCCTTCCCCACTTTCCCACGCCTGCTACTACCACCTCAGTATAGGCCCTCATTCTGTCTTGTGTTTGATGATAGCTTACTGATCTTCTGTTTTCTTTATTTTGCCACAAGAGCTATCTTTTTTATTCCTTATAGAAATTTTCTGCTATCTATCTATCTATCTATCTATATCAGTGCTTTGATCTGTGTTCCCTGTATTGCTCAGCTTTCTGCTGTTCTCTGATCATGTCTGAGCTGTTCCTTCTCCTTGGAAAATCCTTTCCTTTCAGAGTTTCCTAGAAAATTCCCACTCATCCTAGATGAGTGGTCTGTGTATGAGCCATGCTAGCTGAATTGACTTGGGCTTCAGAACCTTACTTTTAGAGAATGAGGGTTAGAAATGCAGGCCGTACAGTACAGATTGGGAGCTTGATGGAAACGCAGACTTTCAGTGCTCACCTCAGACTGACTGAGTCAAATTTGCATTGTAACAAAGTGTCTAGGTGTTCCCACACACATTCAAGTTTGGGAAGCACTCCCTTGGTACCCCATTATACCTAGAGTATCTCTTAGTGCCTGGATCCCAACTATCAGAATTGCTTGCATTCATCTCCCTTTACCAGACAGCTTAAGGATGCATAATGTGTCTTATTTACCTCTATGTCCCTGACCCAGCCCAGCGTTCAGAATAAGTAACCAATGTGATCTGACGGAATTGAAATTCCTCTAATACTCTGTATACTATCCTGATGCACAATATAATATTCTTCTATGCTTTCCCATTTATCTTAAGAAAAATCCATTTAATAAATGCCATATCTAAAGGCATTAACTGGATATTATCCTGCTAAAGTCAGTGATTTTCAGCCAGGGCTTATATGGGAATCATCTTGGAACTTGAATAAAATACAGATGCTGAGCCTTTTAGAATCAGAGCTTCATCTGCTTTTTTTTTTTTTTTTTTTTTTTTTTTTGACAGAGTTAGTGAGAGAGAGAGAGACAGAGAGAAAGGTCTTCCTTCCATTGGTTCACCCCCCAAATGGCCACCACGGCCAGAGCTGCTCTGATCCGAAGCCAGGAGCCAGGTGCCTCCTCCTGGTCTCCCATGCAGGTGCAGGGGCCCAAGCACTTGGGCCATCCTCCACAGCCTTCCCGGGCCACAGCAGAGAGCTGGACTGGAAGAGGAGCAACCGGGACTAGAACCTAGCCCCCATATGGGATTCTGGCACCGCAGGCAGATTAACCAAGTGAGCCACGGCGCTGACCCCTCATCTGCTTTTGAAGGAAAATGTTTAGTGTACCCTCTGGGAGGGCCGAACCCAGGATCCTTGGATGCTTGCTGGGGACTGGTATGGTAGGCCCCTCGCTACACATGTATGTACATATATGTATATGTGCTTCACATAACACCATTTATGTTTGGTTTTGGCACAAAACTAGAGAAATCAAACCTTTCTTCTGAAGTTTTTAATGGACAATTTTCAGTTCTGTTGGAACAAACAAATATTTTAAAGGGAATGAACTAAGAAAAAAGGCTGTGAAAATTGTATCTGATTGCTGCTAGATTTTGTTTTGTTTTGTTTTTGGTATGGCCAGGTACTTACAATTTCATCTGAAATACCTAAACGAATTCAGAGTGCCTTAGAAAATGCAAAAGAGTCAAAGCAATTCCTCAATCAGTTTCTGGAGCAAGAAACGCATCTCTTGCACTCCATCAACAGCCATTTACTGGCCTCTCAGCCCTGGATGGACGGGCTTGGGGCCATGATTAACCAAATTGAAGAGATTGAACGGCATCTTGCTTACCTTAAGTGGATTTCACAAATTGAAGAACTAAGGTAAAATAAGCCTCTTTGTTCTCATAATTATTATTTTCCTTTGAGGTATCTGTCTTAGAAAGTGCATGTGCACCATTAAATAATTGAGTTAATTAAGGATTATAATAATGTAGTTATACTAGTTGTTATGAAAATAGCATTATGATAATGATTCTTCTCCTTTACTGTGAATGAACATAAACTTTTCAGGGAGCTTAATTTGCATTTGAAAGAAAGTAATCTAAGTTAAAATTTTAAGTCTCATAGTTAAACACATGATAAAAACTGTTATTTATAATGCTAAGTAATGAACTCTCAGTTGTAATAATAGGTATTCCTGAATACTTTAAGTGTAAGAAATGCTCAGTTAATGAAATGGATTGGTTTCTTTATCATTTGATTTTTAAAAGTTTTTTCTAAGATTTACTTTATTTGAAAGACAGAGTCATGGGGAAGGAGAAACAGAGAATGAAAATCTTTCTACTTTTTTTTTTTAAGAATTACTATTATTATTTTTATTTCTTTGAAAGAGTTACAGAGACAGGTAGAGCCAGAGAAAGGTTCACTCCCCAAATGACCGCAATGGCCAGAGCTGAGCTGATCTGAAGCCAGGAGTCAGGAGCTTCTTCCAGGTTTCCCACGCAGGTGCAGGGGCCCGAAGACTTGGGCCATCTTCTACCACCTTCCCAGGCCATAGCAGAGAGTTAGATTGGAAGTAGAACAGCTGGGACTAGAACCGGTGCCCATATGTGATGCTGGCACTGCAGCCTGGGGCTTTAACCCACTGTGCCACAGCACCGGCCCCTGAAATCTTTCATCCATTGGTTCACTCCCCACATGACTGCAAGGGCCAGGACTAGGCCCCTGTGGAAACCAGATGCCCAAAACTTCATTCAGGTCTTTGACATGGTGGCAGGGGTCCTAATACTTCTGCTTTCTCAGGCACATTATCAAGGAGCTGGATTGGAAGTGGAAAAGCCAGGACTCAAACCTGCTATGATATGGGATGATGGTATCACAAGTGGTGACTAAACCTGCTATGCTACACTGTCAGCCCCTATCATTTGATTTTTTTTTTAAAGATTTATTTATTTATTTGAAAGTCAGAATGACAGAGAAGGGAGGCACAGAGAGAGATCATCCATCTGCTGATTCACTCCCCAAATGTGATTAAAAGTCAAGACTGGGCCAGGCTGAAGCCAGGAGCCCAGAACTCCATCCAGGTTTCCCATGTGGGTGGTAGGGGCCCTAGCACTTGGGCCTTTTCCTCTGCCTCCCAGGATGCATTAGCAGGAAGCTGGATCTGAAGTGGAGTAGCTGCAACTCAAACAGGCACTCTGGACATGGGATATAGGCATCCCAAGTGGTGGTAAAACTTGCTGCACCAGAATGCCTGTCCCTAAGATTTGAATGTAGTTTTTTTTTCTTTTTTAAAGATTTATTTTATTTATTTGAAAGAGTTTCAGAGAGAGGAGAGGCAGAGAGAGAGGTCTTCTATCCGCTGGTTCACTCCCCAGTTGGCCACAATGGCCGGAGCTGCACTGATCCGAAGGCAGGAGCCAGGAGCTTCTTCTGGGTCTCCCACACAGGTGCAGGGGCCCAAGGACTTGGGCCATCTTCTACTGCTTTCCCAGGCCATAGCACAGAGCTGGATCAGAAGAGGAGCAGCTGGGACTAGAACCAACGTCCATATGGGATGCCGGCGTTTCAGGTCAGGGCTTTAACCTGCTGTGCTACAGCGCTGACCCCAAATAAATAAATAAATCTTAAAAAACAAAAAATTTATTTGAGAGAGAGACAGGTGAGAAAGCTCCTATCTACTGGTTCACTCCCGTAATGCCCACAATGGCTAGAACTGGGCTGGGCTGCAACCAGAAGCTAAGAACGCAGTCCAGGTATTCTACATGGGTGGGAGGAACCCAACCATTACTTGCTGCCTCTCAGGGCCCACTGTGGCAGCAAGCTGGAATCAGGAGTCAGAGCTGGGAATTGAATCCAGGCACTTCATGATGGAATGTGGGTATCTTAGCCAGTGTCTTCTCCACTAGGCCCATCCCCTGCCCATAGTTCCTTTTGAGTTGCACATATAACACTTATGGTTAGTATCTGGTAGAATGGCCTTTGCAACAAACTAAATTTCCACCTAAATTGGCAGATTATTTGGCTTCATTCTATGGTACGGCAGCCTCTCCAAATTAAAATGTCCCATCTTTGCTTTGTTTTAACCCTTCTTGGTGCAAAGCTCTCAGCAACCATTAATGTTGCCTGGAAAACCTGACAGAGAAATATCATTCAGGAGTCATACAGTCTGATATTAAGTTTATGATGGTTAACACATTTAATGTTATGTTATACATATACTACATATACCTTTGTCTGGTAAATGTTTCCAGAATTTTAAAGAATTGTACATCAGTACAGTAAGAAAATTTGTATTTTACATATATGAGTAGTTTTACATTTATAGTTATATGCTTAAAATTGTAGTGTTACCAGTGATTCTAGAAATTGACATCGGCTTTTTAGAACATCCCATTCTTGTTTATAAAATTTGAAGGAATTTTAATATATTTATTTGAAAGGCAGAGAGTGAGAGAGATAGGCAGAGAGAGAGAAACAGATCTTTTACCTGCTGGTTTATCCCCCAAATGCCCATACTAGCCAAAGCTGGGCCAGGTCAAACCAGGAGCCTAGACCTCCATCCAGGTCTCTCATGAGGGTGGCAGGGACCCAAGTACTTGAGCCATCATATCCTGCCTTCCAGGATGTTTATTAGCAGGAATTTGGATCAGCAGTGTGAATCTGGAACTTGAACCAGGTACTTCAAATGGAAAGTGGGGGCTGGCACTGGTGAAGCTGCTGCCTGCAGTGCCGTCATCCCATATGGGTGCTGGTTCAAGTCCCAGCTGTTCCACTTCTGCTCTAGCTCTCTGCTATGGCCTGGGAAAGCAGTAGAAGATGGCCCAATTCCTTGGGCCCCTGCACCTGTGTGGGAGACCAGGCAGAAGCTCTTGGCTCTGGCTTCGGATCGGCACAGCTCTGGCCCTTGGGGCCATTCGGGGAGTGAACCAGTGGATGGAAGACCTCTATCTGTCTCTCTGCCTCTGCCTCTCCACAATTCTGACGTTCAAATAAATAAATAAATATTTTTTAAAAAATGAAACAAGTCACAAGACATTTAAAAAAAAAATGGAATGTGGGCATTCTAGGCAGCAGCTTAAAAGTACTATGCCAAATGCTAACCTCAATAAATTGTTTTAAAAAGCCTCTTATGGTAGCCAACGTAATAGATTAACTAGATTAGGGCTATAGTTACTAATAATCTTTTCTGACATCTGAATTGTTTAAAAGGGAAATATGCCCAGGGAGTCATTTCAGAAATAGGAATCAAATTCATAGTCAACCAGAGCACAATCATTTCTCTCTGTTTAATAATATGTTCTTTCCCTTAGGTCTTTTGTAATAACATCTCTATTTCTAACTGCTGAGATTTTCCTCATTTCCAAATTTCCCTCCAATGGCCTGTTTTTAATTTGGTAGTACTTCCTCTCTTTTAAAAAGTAGTTTCTTCTTGCTAGAGCTAGCGTCTCTTTATTGGCTGTTTCTTGAATACTACAGTGCAGTAATGTCACTCTGAATAAACCATTACTCTGGCTTTTCCTATGCTCTCAGTGTCATTTATGCTTCGGTGTTGTGTGGATAGAGATCTATTTTATTCCATCTTCAAAAGCAATACTTCTATATTCTGTGGTTACTTTTACATTTTATATTCTTTTGTAACATTTGTACATTTCCTAGACATGGTAGTCTTTGTTTTCACATAATACAACTCTTGGTTGGGAATTCTGTTTCTTTGAAGTTGGAAGTCAAGTTCAGCTGGGCAAATCTGGACAAGCTGAAGACTATCACACTTGACCTTACCAGATGCTACCAGTTATTCCCTTGGATTAAGATACTGAAAGCTTCTGCAAAGGCAGACTTACCAGACATGAGTGGGGCCTGAGGGAATGTGACATAGGACGTCTGTTGTATTGGGAAGACTGGTAAAGGAAGAATAGAGGGAAGCGTCTTGAACATGGGCTGCTGCTCTTAGAAGGGTTCTAAACAGAGAGACTTGGGCATCAGCAAAAAAGCCACCTCAGGGTGGTGCTTCCTACTTGGATATACCTTTATATAAAACATGGCTGAGAAGCAATTTTTCTGAAAATCTGAATTTGAAATGATTCTGAACTCTTCTTAAAGTTGACTTTGTTTTGCAGTGATAACATTCAGCAATATCTAATGACCAATAATGTGCCAGAGGCAGCCTCTACTCTGGTGTCTATGGCAGAACTTGACATCAAGCTTAAGGAATCATCCTGTTCTCATCTTCTTGGTTTCATGAGAGCCACCGTTAAATTCTGGCATAAAATTCTCAAGGACAAGCTTACAAGGTGGAGAATTTATCCTTATTTCATCATAATTGCTTTCAGATGGATATTTGACAGTAGCATACTGACATGTGTTTTTTTTTATGTTCCAGTGATTTTGAAGAAGTTTTAGCGCAGCTTAATTGGCCATTCATCGTACCCCCCCAGTCTCAAGCTGTTGGCTTAAATCGACCTGCTAGTGCCCCTGAAACTTACAGCAACCTGGAGACACTCTTCTGTCAACTTCTGAAACTACAAACCTCGTATCTTTGTCAGATTTGGAAACTTGACAACACTTCTAGCTAGAGTATATTTTTTGGCTACTTAGTAAAAGGTTTTGAAAGTGGCCAGGGAGCCACCTGGGAGTCCTAGCTTTGGATTTGATCGGTAAATGCCTATTGAGTGGTACACTGTTGTCTTGTGGAGTACACTGTGCATGTTGCGAGGGCTGTGAGGAAGAGTGCCGAGATATGACTGACTGACACATGTTCAAATCCCATGTAGGTTTCTTGAGACAACAGAACAAATGGGCAGTTGGGAGGAAAACTTAGCAATGCAGTGTTAATTTTATCAAATGTTTACTTAAGTTTATTTCCTTATTGCTATTCTTCATCTTAAATATTTACAAATTAATAACAATTTTTTAGTATTTTACTGGACTCATTTAATTTAGAATACTTAGTAGTATTATAATTAACTTAGTGTCTGGTACATTTGTTGGAAAAATTTGTTGTGTGTGTATGCATAAATGTGTGTGTGTGCATGTAGTGTTCATATGTCTCTGGATCCTTTTCCGTGACTTGACTATGTCAGAGATGAATTACTTACAGAGCCAAAACAACTCCCAGAGAAGTATGCCCTTCCTGCCTCCCCTTCTATCATCCTGCCGATCCAGATCATGCTGACACCCCTTCAGAAGAGGTTCAGATATCACTTCAGAGGCAACCGGCAAACTAATGTCATGAGTAAGGTGAGCTTTGCCAACTCTTGTCCTTGGTTTTTATTAGTAGCAAATAGTAAAGATTTCTATACTTTTGCTGTTTTAAGTTAAAATCTGGCTCTGTTTGCATTTGTTTTTTCTCTGTTCATATTTCTATTCTTTCCTGTTTTGTCACTGCCTTATAGATGTAACTGGAGATTTGTGTGTTGAAATGTTGTAGGAATCAGCCTACTCATTAGAACTTCCTCTGGCCTGTTTCCCAAGTTTGCCTTTGGGTGTGCTGGAGCATTGGCTGTGGCAGTTTTGTCTACAACTGAGTCCACATGCGTTTCACATCCAGATCACTTCTTAGATTTATGCAGATGGCTCCTCCATATTCCATGAGTTCTGCATCTGTGAATTAACCAACTGTGGATTCAAAATGTTTCACTGCTGCTACATGTACAATGTAGCCGCATCTACAACATTTGCATCTGTCATGAAATGTAGACTTCTTTTGTTGTTATTATTCTCTAAGTAATACAACACTTTATATAACATTTGTGTTATATTAGTTATTATAAGTAATAGAAAGATGACTTAAAGTATATAAGATGTGCATAGATTGAACACAAGTACTAGGCCATTTTAAATAAGGAACCTGAGCATCCACAGATTTTGGTATCCCTGAGGGTCTTGGAACCAAACCCTGGCATATACCAAGGGATAAACATATTCATATGACACAAGAGGCAGTCAGGAGGCTGGCACTGTGGCATAGCAGGTAAAGCTGCTGCTTGTAATACCAGCATTCCATATGGGCATCAGTTTGAGTTCTGGCTGCGTCACTTCCAATCCAGCTCTCTGCTAATGTGCCTGGGATGGCA
Organism: Oryctolagus cuniculus; assembly: GCF_964237555.1. Taxonomy (NCBI): domain Eukaryota; kingdom Metazoa; phylum Chordata; class Mammalia; order Lagomorpha; family Leporidae; genus Oryctolagus; species Oryctolagus cuniculus. The sequence continues at coordinate 138,808,773 of NC_091434.1, read as the reverse complement.
GTAGAAGATGGCCCAAGTGCTTATGCCTCTGCACTGATGCAGGAATCAAGAAGAAGCTCCTGGCTCCTAGCTGTTAGGGCAATTTGGAGAGTGAATGAGCACATGGACGCTCTATCTCTCTGCTCTGTGCCTTTCAAGTAAATAAAATAAATCTTTAAAAAAGAGAAAAAAAGGAAAGTCAAGAGATAGAAAAACATTAGCTTTTGAATAGAGGTGCTGATACTAAAATGATTTATAGCTTTGCAAGCGATTATGTGAATAAATGATGGAATAGTTGTGAGGAAGTTATCACATTTTAATTGAAGCACTATACGGAGTTTATTGGGCATATTATTGAGATTTGTCTTTAATTTGACTTGGAAAACAATTACAGGCATCTGTTTTCAATGAAATTTGATAGAATTTGTTGAAAATTATAATCTTGGGAATTGCTAAGAGGAGGGTACTACCTTATGTATCCTTTGGTTTGCCACAGCTAACATAGTGCGTGGAACAGGGATTCAGTAAGTATTTTCAATTCAGTGTTTTTAAGTACCATGTTATACCAAGCATTGCATGTGTCATATATTAAGGAACTTAGAGGGTTTATAGACTTTTAAAGAAATCAAGGGATAGGCAACTGTTTGCACAGGAAGGAACAGAGTACCAAGGATTTCTAGTTGGATTTTACTTTATGGGTCTCCTTTTTTAGATGGGGTTTGGTAGAGAATAGGAGCACTTAGTAGTTACTGAGACAAAGCAGTAAGCCTAGAGTTGGGTCATGTAGTAATGATTTGAGGTAAGAATATTTTGAGTTATGTTGCCAGCTTTTTCACATGTAATGGCAGTGAAATTGGCGTTCTGCCATTAAGCCACAACTTTGCAGCCCTTAAGATTAGAGGCTGGGACCAGTGCTGTGGTGTAGCAGGTTAAGCCACTGTCTGAAGTGCCGGCATCCCATATGGGTGCCAGTTTGAGTCCCTGCTAATGCACCTGGAAAAGCAGCAGCAGATGGCCCAAGTGCTTGGGACCCTGCACCCATGTAAGAGCCCTGGAGGAAGCTCCTGGCTCCTAGCTTCGGATCAACCCAGCTCCGGCTATTGTGGGCATTTGAGGAGTGAACCAGTGGATGGAAGATCTCCCTCTCTCTGTAACTAAGCCTTTTGAATAAATTTTTTTAAAAAAGATTTTTTCAAATAAAAAAAAAGATTAGAGGCTGCCCTTATTCATTTTTTTATTTCCAGCATCTAACATACAACAGGGATTAACCACTCAAAAAATGCTTTTGAATCCCTGTCTGTCAAAACTTGGAATGCTCGCAGAATCATCTGCAATGACAATTTAAAATGTTGTGTATCCACATTTCCTTTTCTGTACCTAGAAGTATACCTGCTATATTTTGTAATACAGACCAGCATGGTGCTTAAAATTTATTTTGGAATGCTGTTTCAAAAAACAATATAGAGGTCATTGGTTCTTTGTAATACTCATCATTTTATATATTACTGTAAAGTGCTAGGTTTTAAATGTTTATGGCATTGTACATTTATGATTGTTGACTTAAGTTACATTTTTGAAATTTGTTGGGAGTGCATTTGGAAACTTTTGATTGGTAAACTTTGCATGAATTTATGGTCTTAGATATAGAAATCTTTATCTAATTGATATAACATTTTGTGCGTATAATTAAATCAAACAATTTAATCCTAACTTTCTAGTTGAAATAACTAAAGAATACAAACCATTTCACCTCCTTCCCTAGCCTGAATGGTACTTGGCTCAGGTACTTATGTGGATTGGAAACCACACTCAATTCCTGGATGAGAAGATTCAGCCAATATTAGACAAAGCAGGCTGTTCAGTAAATGCAAGGGTAAGAACTCAGTCTTAAGTGTTTCAGTTTTGGAGTTACATGTATAGCTAAATAACACGTTATTTATATACTTCATGTTTATATGTTTCTTTCAGCTTGAATTTTCACGGGGTCTGATGATGCTTGTTCTTGAGAAGTTAGCTGCTGACATTCCTTGTCTACTCTATGATGACAATCTCTTCTGCCATTTGGTGGATGAAGTGCTCTTGTTTGAAAGGGAGCTACACAGTGTTCATGGCTATCCTGGCACCTTTGCTAACTGTATGCATATTCTGTCAGAGGAAACTTGTTTTCAGAGGTGGTTGACTGTGGAGAGAAAATGTAAGTGCTAACGTGGCCATAGGGTAGGAAGAAATGTCTGTTATTGTGCACATAACTTTTGGTGTTTTCCTCCTCCAATTCTGGGTAGGAACTATAGCTAACAAAATTTTGTTTGGCCAGGGTTTCCTTTTTTCTTCTCATGAAACTTCAGTTTTTCCTGGAATTGTACGCTTCATGTTTCTACAGTGGACTAATCAAGCCAGTGAGGTGTATAACTGTGTTGTAGGTTTTCACCACATGGTATTTCTGCTGTTGGTAAGATCTTTCTGGTTGTAGTTTTTATTAGTCCACTTTTTGTTACATTAACTAAAATACCTGAGAGGAACTTCCTGGCAAAGAGAAGGTTTATTTTAGTATACAGTTTGGAAGTTACAGTTGAGGCAGTCCCATAGCCTGGTGTATGATGACAGGTGTGGTGGAGTGATCGCATGGTGAGCCAGGGAACAGAGACAGAACAGCTAAGCAGAACTTGAACTCAAATAATCAACACTCTCGGAGAACCACACTTTGAGAACATCGCATCCCTGTCTAAACACTTCCCACCCCTCAGATGCCACAATTGGATCAAGTCTCCACTCAGCCTGTCAGCTGTTAGCAGTAAGACATCAGTGTTTAAACATCTGCTGAGTTTGGGACAGACAGGTCCTACTTAGCCTGTACCATAGTTTGTCTAGTCAGCATAACACTTTGGAGTTTTGGGGTTAGGAGGAGTAAAATATCTGTTTAAAACACAGCATGATAAATATACTCCAATTAATGTGAGATTGTTTGTAGAAAGTTATCATTGATTAAGACATTGTGAGCTGAAAAATTAGGAATTCCTGCAACTACCTATTTAGCATAATCTTTTTTTCTTCATGTCAGTTGCTCTTCAAAAAATGGACTCAATGCTTTCATCCGAAGCTGCCTGGGTATCCCAATATAAGGATATCACTGATGTGGATGAAATGAAAGTTCCAGACTGTGCAGAAACTTTTATGACTCTACTCCTGGTTATAACTGGTAAGTATACATTTTTATTTTTAAAAAATTTTGATAGGTGGAGGGACAGAGAAAGTGTTCTCATGTGATGATTACTTCCCAAATGCCCTCAATGGCTGGGATTAGGCCAAGCACAAAGCTAAGAGCCGGGAACTAAATCCAGGTCTCTAGAATTGTAGCAGGAATCCACTTGAGCCATTGTTGTTGCCTCCCAGGAGCTACTTTTTTTTTTTTTTTTTTTAAAGATTTATTTATTTATTTGAAAGGCAAAGGCAAGAGAGAGAGAAAAGTCCTCTGGTTCATTCCCCACATGGCTGCAATGGCCAGAGCTAGGCTGGTCTGAAGCCAGGAGCTTCTGGGTCTCCCATATGGGTGCAGGGGCCCAAGCACTTGGGCTATCATCCACTGCTTTCCCAGGCACATTAGTAGGGAGCTGGATCAGAAGTGGAACAGCCAGGAATCAAACCGGCACCCAAATGAGATGACAGCACCGCAGGCAGTGGCTTTACTCACTACGCCACAGCGCCAAGCTTATATAATTTTTTAAAAATTCATTTATTTGAAAGACAAAATGACAGAGAGGAGGGAGGGAGAGAGAAAGATCTTCCATCCAGTGGTTCACTTCCCAAATGGACACAGCAGCTAGGTCTGGCCAGGCTGAAATGAGGAGCCTGGAACTCCACCTGGGTCTGGTACTTGGGCCATTTTCAGCTGCTTCCCCAGGTGTGATAACAGGGAACTGGATCAGAAGCAGAACAGCTGGGATTCATACTGGCATCCCTATATGGGATGTTGCCATCACAAGCAGTGGTTTAACCTGCTGCACCAGAGTGCCAACCCTCTTTTAAATTGTTTCTTAAATATTCTATATAATTTTTCATGTATCTTTAAAAAAATGAGGTTTAGGGGCTGGCGCTGTGGCATAGCGAGTAAAACAGCTGCCTGCAATGCCAGCATCCCATATGGGCGCCGGTTTGAGTCCTGGCTGCTCCACTTAAAATCCCGCTCTCTGCTGTGGCCTGGGAAAGCAGTTGAAGATGGCCCAAGCCCTTGGGCCCCTGCACCCACGTGGGAGACTCGTAAAAAGCTCCTGGCTCCTGGATTCAGATCAGCACAGGTCTGGCTGTTGGGGCCATTTGGGGAGTGAACCAGCGGATGGAAGACCTCTCTCTCTCTCTCTCTCTCTCTCTCTGCCTCTCCTCTTTATGTAACTCTTTCAAATGAATAAATAAATCTTTAAAGAAAAATCAGTCAAAAATATTTAAAAAATTAAAAAATGAGGTTTAACTTATATAAGGTGAAATGCACAGAAATTAAGTATACTCTTCAATGAGTTTTAACAAATATATGTACTTGTGAAACCCATATTCTTAGAGAGTCAGAATTGGGAAAATGGGCCCATACTTGAATGACTTTTTTTTTTTTGGTTAGGCATTAACGCAGGTCAATAGGAAAAATCTGTAACTGTGCCTTGGATCAAAAGTCTTCATAAGTCATAACTTTCTCCACAGACAGGTATAAAAATCTTCCCATGGCTTCCCGTAAGCTGGAGTTCTTGGAGTTACAGAAGGACTTAGTAGATGATTTTAGGATACGGTTAACACAAGTGATGAAAGAAGAGACTAGAGCTTCCCTTGGCTTTCGATACTGTGCGATTCTTAATGCCGTGAACTACATCTCAACTGTACTAGCAGACTGGGCTGACAATGTTGTGAGTTAATGTGCTTTATTAAGTAATACATTAGTAATTTGAACTGTTTTCCCTTTCAAATGTTGAATCTCTTGAAAGCAAAATATGTTACAATCACAATGATGCCAAACTTAAAAAGTATGATTGAAGTACATTATTTTGCTTAATCAACCTCAAATAGTTAAACAATCCTAAAATTTTAGAGTACTTAAGCACTGTAAAAAAGCAGAAGCCGTTCATGAAAAACTTTATACAATGAACCTTTTGCCTCTGTGGACTTCACATGTGGGAAATATTCATGCATGGCAATCACTGACAAGGCTAAGATTAAATCATGATGTCAAAGTCAATAAAATTCAAAACTTTAAGGAAAATAGAATAATACTTCATACCTCTCGGATGTGTTCATAATATAACAAATTATGAAGAATCATAAATATATTAATTTATGTATCTTATATTCAAATATATACAAATATAAATAGAATAGGAAAATGAACCCATTTGGCTATTACCTAGCTTCTTCTTTTTTTTTTTTTTTTGACAGGCAGAGTGGACAGTGAGAGAGACAGACAGAGAGAAAGGTCTTCCTTTTGCCGTTGGTTCACCCTCCAATGGCCGCCGCGGCCGGCGCGCTGCAGCCAGCGCACCGTGCTGATCCGATGGCAGGAGCCAGGAGCCAGGTGCTTTTCCTGGTCTCCCATGGGGTGCAGGGCCCAAGCACCTGGGCCATCCTCCACTGCACTCCCTGGCCACAGCAGAGGGCTGGCCTGGAAGAGGGGCAACCGGGACAGAATCCGGCGCCCCGACCGGGACTAGAACCTGGTGTGCCGGTGCCGCTAGGCGGAGGATTAGCCTAGTGAGCCGCGGCGCCGGCCCTATTACCTAGCTTCTTACAAAAATTTTGTATTTTTTTTTTAACATTATTTATTTACTTGAAAGGCAGAGTTACAGGAACGAGGTAAGAGAGAGAGAGAGAAAGAAAGATCTGTACCTGCTGGTGTGCTCTTCAAATGGCCACAACAGCCCAGGCTGAGGCTAGGAGCCAGGAACTGCATCCAGGTCTCCCACATGGGCGGCAGGGGCTCAAGCACTTAGGTCATCTTCCACTGCTTTTCCAGGCACGTTAGCAGGGAGATGGGTCAGAAGTGGAACAGCCGAGACTTAAATCAACACCCATATGGTCCCAGGTGGCAGCTTAACCCACTGCACCAAAATGTCAGCCCCCAAGTTCGTTTCTTTGCATCTCTCTGCCACCACCTAAACTTGATTACTTTGAAGCAGATCTGAGACATGATATTCCATAGTAACATTTTAGTTTTATCTCTAACAGATAACTCCTTTGTAAAAAATCATAAGCACAGTACTATGATAACATCCACAAAATGCCTCCAGGACCGTCCTCTTGGACAGGTCGTACTCAGGTTTGGGATCACTGATCTAAGTTCCACTGTGAAGATACAAATAGCTTGATGGGGTGGGTGTTTGGCGCAGTGGTTAAAATGCTACTTGGGATGCCCACAGCCCATTATCAGACTGTTTGGGTTTGAATTCCAGCTCTGCTTCTGATTCCAGCTGCCTGCTAATGTACACCACTCTAGAAGGCAGCCGGTGATGGCTCAAGTAAGTACTTGGGTTCTTGTCACCCATGTGGGAGACCAAGAATGAATTAGTAACTCCTTTTAAATTTTTTTTCAAGATTTACTAATGTATTTTGAAAGAGTTACAGCAAGAGAGGGAGTGACAGAGGAAGACAGGGATGTTCCATCTGGTGGCTTGTTTCCCATATAGCTGCAATGGCCAGCACTGGGCCAGGGGCCAGAAGCTTCATCTGGGCCTCCCACATGGGTGACCATCTTCCACTGCTCTTCCCAGGTCATTAGCAGGGAGCTTGACTGGAAGTGGAGTGGCTAGGAGACAAACTGGCACCCATATGGGATGCTGGCATTATAGGCAGTGATTTTACCCTCTATACCACAACACCAGCCCCAGTAACTCCTTTTTTAAAAAAATAAAACCACAGGGGCTGGCACTGTGGTGTAGTGAGCTAAGCTTCTACCTGTGGTGTTGGCATCTCATATGGGTGCCAGTTCATCTTCAGGATGTTCCTCTTCCAATCTAGCTCTCTGCTATGGCCTGGGAAAGCAGCAGAAGATGGCTCACGTGCTTGGGACCCTGCACCTGTGTGGGAGACCTTGAAGAAGCTCCTGACTCCTGGCTTCGGATTGGCCCAGCTCCGGCCTTTGCAGCCATTTGGGCAGTGAACCAGAGGATGGAAGACCTTTCTCTCTGTCTCTCCCTCTTTCTGTCTGTCTGTAACTCTACCTCTCAAGTAAATAAATAAATAAATCTTTAAAAAATAAATAAATATAACCACAGTACCATGACAACAGACTCTTGGCTTTGGCCTGGCCCAGCTCCTGCCATTGTGAACATTTAGGCAGTGAACCAACAGAGGAGAGATTCTGTCGGTCTCTGTCTCTCTATCCTTCTCTCTCATCCTTTCAAATAGAAAAAAGAAAAAATCAGCTTGGGTTATATCACTCCAATCCATAAAGTAGATTTGATGACAGAAAGCATTAATAGAACAATGATGACCACAGAATGGTAAAATATACATTAAACAGTGAAAAATCTGACAGTGTTGAATAAATGGGATAATGCAAATGAGTCTACATTATAAATATAAAATGTTATAGAATTCTGTCACAAAATGAAAATAGTAAAGTAAAACAGCAGAAGAGATTTTAATTTAACCAAAGACTTAAAATAGAACCATTCTTGGGGCCGGCACTGTGGCGCAGCAGGTTAATGCCCTGGCCTGAAGCGGCGGCATCCCATATGGGCGCTGGTTCTAGTCCCAGATGCTCCTCTCCTCTTCTGATCCAGCTCTCTGCTATGGCCTGGGAAAGCAGTAGAAGATGGCCCCAGTCCTTGGCCCCTGCACCCATGTGGGAGTCCTGGAGGAAGCTCCTGGCTCCTGGCTATGGATCTGGCAGCTCATTGCAGCCAATTGGGGAGTGAACCAGCAGATGGAAGATTTCTCTCTCTCTGCCTCTCCTCTCTCTGTGTAACTCTGACTTTATCAAATAAATACATAAATCTTTAAAATATATATATATATAATCACTCTTAAAACATGATAAAGTCAATATTTAAAAATTATAGCTGAGGACTGATCATAAAATTGCAGTATACTAAGCAAAAAGAGTTTCCAAGTGTGGCCATGTGAGCCAAACATTAAGCAATTATTAAAATTTTTGCACAGTATCAAAAATTTTAAAAAGATTATTTAGGTAGAAAGTAGAGTGACAGAGAGAAGACAGATATTTTATCCTCTGGTTCACTCCCCAAATGCCCACAACAGCCAGTGCAAGGTCAAGCTGAAGCTGGAAGCCTGGAGCTCTGTTTGATTTGCTTGGGATGCCTGCATCCATATCAAAGTGCCTTTTGGAGTCCCAGCTCCACTTCCAATCCAGCTTCCTGGTAATGCAGCTGGGAAGGCAGCAGATGGCGGCCCAAATCTTTGGGTCCCTGACACCATGTGCAAGACTCAAATAGCTGGTTTGGGTGGGTGTCCCAAATGGTGACTTAATTACTACACTACATTGCCTGCCCCTAATTTTTATTCATTTGAAATGAGAGAGAGATCAACACACACACACAGAAATGGATATCTTCATCTCCGGATTTACTTCCCAAAAACCTACAATAACTGGGGGTGGTCCAAGCCAAAGCTAGGAGCTCAGAACTCAATTTGGCTCTCTCACTCGGGTGGTAGGGACCTAAGTACTTGAGCCATTACCTACAACCCTTGAATGTGTACATTAGCAGGAAGCTGGAATCAGAAGTGGGTCTGGACAAATAAATAAATCTTTTTTAAAAATAAAAAAAAAAAAGTAGGTCTGGGACTCGCACCCAGGCACTCCTTTATATAATGCTGGAATCTTGCCTCAAGAACATATTTAAATTATAGTTGAAGACAAAAATTTGTAGTATAGTGCTAACACATTATATGCATATAATTTTTTTTTTGACAGAGTTAGACAGTGAGAGAGAGAGAGAGAGAGACAGAGAGAAAGGTCTTCCTTCCGTTGGTTCACCCCCCAAATGGCTGCTATGGCCGGCGCGCTGCGCTGATCTGAAACCAGGAGCCAGGTACTTCTTCCTGGTCTCCCATGGGGTGCAGGGGCCCAAGCACCTGGGCCATCCTCCCCTGCACTCCCAGGCCACAGCAGAGAGCTGGACTGGAAGAGGAGCAACCGGGACTAGAACTGGTGCCCATATGGGATGCCGGTGCCACAGGCAGAGGATTAACCAAGTGAGCCATGACACCGGCCCCTATTTAAAGCTTTTTTAAGAATGCTGAAATCCATGTGTATAATGTCCTGCTGAGCAAGGAAAATAAAATATCTCATAGAAGGAATATAGTATGCAGTGTAATGATGAATGCATTTATCTCTATGAAGTCTACTAATCAGCATACATTCATTTTGTATTTTTCTGTGTGGTGTTTCTAATTTTAGTTAAGTATTTTATTCTTACAGCCCCCATAGTGCTCCATTTTCTGCTAGGCTTTTTCAATGGCATCAAACGAAAATTATCATTCTTGATTCTTGTGCCAGATGATCTAATAAGAGACTCATTCAGGGCCAGGTTTTTAGCTTCAGTGAAATTATTTATGGAGCGTCATTAACTACTTTACTTGGTGCTGCAGTCTCTTAACAAAGATGAATTAGCATCATCCTTATCCTTAGAAAACTTATCATCTGATGCTGAATTAACTTAGTCTTTCTGTCAACAGAGAAATAACCAGATTTCAGAGTTGACTTTTCAAGTGGTGAATGAATTCTGTGGCCTAGCATTAATTATAGTACAATTTCTGTCCTAATGTCAAAAGTCCTTTCATCATGGTCCTTCAGCCTGTGAATGCTTTAATTAGAAATCCTTAAAGCTCTTGAGTATCATGTAGTTAGGAAAAGACGGAAGGAAAGGACACAAATCTGCTTCTGCACATTTCAGATTCTCCACTGTTAACTGCTGTCCATTGCCATATTGTACCAAGCCCATAATTCAGAATGAGGAGTTTTTTAGCTGTAGGTAACAGATTGGCCTAAGTTGGAGAGCGGGGGTGGTTGAGGGGTTTGATTACATCACTTTCTGGATTCAGCATTCGATTGACTGCTCTAAAGTTGATTATTTCGGGTGTCAGTCTCAGGCTGGTTCTGGGTGTGGCCATAACGGGCTTCAGGCTTATATGGTCTATCCACAGTCTCGAAAGGCAGTGCTTCTTCCTCTCAGTGGTCATTTCAGCAGGAAAGGTGGTCTCTCACACGTCTGTCCCTGCACAATCAATAGTGTGGCCAAGGTATAGCATTACCAAGTTAGGTGTGCATCCTTGGCCCCAAGGGTAGGGTCACACCACCTGAATCAGATTGTCTCAGAGTAGGGAACAGGTGGTTCCCCAAAGGAAAGTTAGTAGTACTGTTCCAAAGAATGGGGAGAAACATGTTAGTTAAAAGCGGCCTGAAGGGGACTGGTGTGGAGCGGTTAAGCTGCTGCTTGTGATGCTGGCATCCATACTGGAGTGCCAGTTTCAGTCCCAGCTTTTTTTTTTTTTAAATTTTTTTATTTTTATTTATTTATTTATTTATTTATTTTGACAGGCAGAGTGGACAGTGAGAGAGAGAGAGACAGAGAGAAAGGTCTTCCTTTGCCGTTGGTTCACCCTCCAATGGCCGCTGTGGCCGGTGCGCTGCAGCCGGTGCACCGCGCTGATTTGAAGGCAGGAGCCAGGTGCTTCTCCTGGTCTCCCATGGGGTGCAGGGCCCACGCACTTGGGCCATCCTCCACTGACTCCCTGGCCATAGTAGAGAGCTGGCCTGGAAGAGGGGCAACTGGGACAGAATCCAGCGCCCTGACCGGGACTAGAACCCGGTGTGCCGGCGCTGCAAGGCGGAGGATTAGCCTGTTGAGCCACAGCGCCGGCCCCAGCTTTTCTTCAGTGCACCTGGGAAGGCAGTGGAAGATGGCCCAAGTATTTCAGCCCCTGCTACCCATGTGGGAGACCAGAATAGAGTTCCTGGCTCTTGGCTTCAGCCTGTCCCAGACTTGGTTCCTGGGTTCATTTGCAGGGATGAACCAGTGGATAGAAGATCATCTCTCTCATTCTCTTTCTCGTCCTTTCAAATAAATACATACTTTTTTTTCTTTTTTTTTTTTTTTTTTTATTTTGACAGGCAGAGTGGACAGTGAGAGAGAGAGAGACAGAGAGAAAGGTCTTCCTTTGCTGTTGGTTCACCCCCAAATGGCTGCTGCGGCCGGTGTGCTGCGACCAGCGCACCACGCTGATCTGAAGCCGGAAGCCAGGTGCTTCTGGTCTCCCATGCAGGTGCAGGGTCCAAGCACTTTGGCCATCCTCCACTGCACTCCCGGGCCACAGCAGAGAGCTGGACTGGAAGAGGAGCGACCGGGACAGAATCCGGCGCCCCAACCGGGACTAGAACCCGCTGTGCCGGTGCTGCAGGTGGAGGATTAGCCTATTGAGCCACGGCGCCAGCCTACATACTTTTTTTAAAGCAGTTTGATGCCCATGACATATCACCATGCAAAAAGATTAGGAAGAGAGAGACAGACACACAGATATGGTCTAGATTGATATTGGGTAGTCTAAATTTTAGTAGTAAATGTATTAAAAAATTGACTACCAGGCTTAATTTATGTTCTTATTTGAAAGGCAGAGAAACAGAGATATTCCGTCTTCTGTTTCACTCCCCAGATATTCACAACAGCAAGCACTAGGCCAGGCTGAAGCTAGGAGGCAGGAACCCAAACACTTGAGCCATTACTTGCTGCTTCCCAGGCTGTGTATTAGCAGGAAGCTGGAATTAGAAGTGGAGCTGGGACTGAAACCTAGGCACTCAGATATAGGATACGTCTTAACTGTTGCACCAAATCCTTGTTGCTAGGGTTTGCCTGTTTTGTCCATTATCTGTGAAGTCGTTGAGAAAACTCTAAATGGCTTTTAGATGTTATTCCTTAATGAATTTCATTCCAAGGACTTTAAAAAGCAACTAAAAATTCCTAAGAGTAACCAAGTGTTTAATGCCCTGAACATGCCTAATGTGATCTATTTATTGCTGAATTCTATCCAGTTTTGATAAAACAAAAACAAAAACAAAAACACCTTGACAAGATGATTTAGTGCTCTGTAATTTATTTTGGGAAAAAATTTATTTTAAAGATTTATTTATTTATTTGAAAGGCAAAGTTAGAGAGAGGCAGAGGCAAAGAGAGAGAAGTCTTCCATCCTCTGGTTCACTTCCTAAATGGCCACAGTGGCCGGAGCTGGGCCATTCCAAACCCAGTAACCAGGAGCTTCTTTCAGGTCTCCCACGTGGGTGCAGGGGCCCAAGTCCTTGGGCCATTTTCTTACTGCTTTCCCAGGCTACTGCAGAGAGGTGGATCAGAAGAGGAGCAGCTGGGACTTGAACTGGTACACTTATGGGATGCTGACACTGCAGGCAGCGGCTTTACCTGCTATGCCACAGGGCCAGCCCCCTGCCTCCACTTCTGATCCAGCTTTTTTTTTTTTTTTTTTTTTTTTTTTTTTTTGACAGGCAGAGTGGATAGTGAGAGAGAGACAGAGAGAGAAAGGTCTTCCTTTTGCCGTTGGTTCACCCTCCAATGGCCGCCGCTGCAGCCGGCGCACCGCGCTGATCCGATGGCAGGAGCCAGGATCCAGGTGCTTTTCCTGGTCTCCCATGGGGTGCAGGGCCCAAGCACCTGGGCCATCCTCCACTGCACTCCCTGGCCATAGCAGAGAGCTGGCCTGGAAGAGGGGCAACCGGGACAGAATCCGGCGCCCCGACCGGGACTAGAACCCGGTGTGCCGGCGCCGCAAGGTGGAGGATTAGCCTATTGAGCCACGGCGCCGGCTTGATCCAGCTTTTTGCTACTGCACCTGGGAGACAGCAGATAATGATCCAAGTACTTGGGTTCCTGACCCCTTGTGAGAGACCTGGATTAAAAATGGTACTACAAACGTTAACATGGATAGAGAAATTTGAATGCTCATATATAGCCTGTGAGGATATAAGGTTGTGCAGCTGCAATGGAAAACAGTCTAGCAGCTCCTCCAACATATGATCCAGCAGTTCTGCTCCGAGGTATATATCAAGAGAAATGAAAACATGTCCACATAAGAACTTGTAATAAATATTCATAGCAGCATTCATTTTTTATAGTAGACAAAAAGTAGAACTAACCCTAATGTCTCTAAGCTGTTGATTGGATAAAGAGTGGTATTTCCATGTAAAGGAATATTATTTGACAATAAGAAGTTAAGTACTACATGATAAAATGTGGACAGATCCTGAAAATATACTAAGTGAAAGAAGCCAATCACAAAGAACCACATGTTGTAGAATTCCATTTACATAAATGCCTAGAATAGCCAAATCCATAGAGACAGAAAGTAGATTAGTGACTGCCTGGGACTGGGGGGACTGGGGCTGAAAGATAAGTCTTTTGGGGGAGGGTAATGACAGTGTTCTAAACTTATGGTGACAGATACACAGCTCTGAATATACTAAAAGCCACTGAGTTGTGCACTTTAAATGGTGAATTGTATGTCATATGAATTCTGTTTCAAGCTGTTAAAAAAGAATGCTACTAAACCTGCTAACATGTTTTTGCTTTCAGTTCTTTCTACAACTGCAACAGGCAGCATTGGAAGTCTTTGCAGAGAATAATACTCTTAGTAAACTGCAGCTGGGACAGCTTGCCTCTATGGAGAGCTCTGTCTTTGATGATATGATTAACCTCTTAGAGCGCCTGAAGCATGACATGCTGACCCGTCAGGTAGACCATGTTTTTAGAGAAGTTAAAGATGCTGCAAAATTGTATAAAAAAGAAAGGTATGTCCTCTATGTAAATTAACTTTTAATACCAGCTTGGTAAAGCTAAGATAGTAGGTTCATGAAGTCAGATTCCCAGGGTTTCTAGATAAAGCAGCATTGGGCCTTCTGTACTCCAGACTTGAACTGTGTCTCATGGACATCTTTGTGAAATATTCTTTGGGACATTCTTAATAAGAATAAACTGATCATAATTTAGTCTTCAACTGTTGGTAAAGAAAGCTGTTGTGGCCGGCGCCGTGGCTCACTAGGCTAATCCTCCGCCTTGCGGCACCGGCACACCGGGTTCTAGTCCCAGTCGGGGTGCCGGATTCTGTCCCAGTTGCCCCTCTTCCAGGCCAGCTCTCTGCTGTGGCCAGGGAGTGCAGTGGAGGATGGCCCAAGTGCTTGGGCCCTGCACCCCATGGGAGACCAGGATAAGTACCTGGCTCCTGCCATCGGATCAGCACTGTGCGCCAGCTGCAACGGCCATTGGAGGGTGAACCAACGGCAAAGGAAGACCTTTCTCTCTGTCTCTCTCTCTCTCACTGTCTACTCTGCCTGTCAAAAAAAAAGAAAAAAAAAAAAAAAAAGCTGTTGTATGACCTGGGGTTGAATAGCTTAGCCTGTCACTCATTTTATAAAATAAGGTGCTTTATGGCGGTGTTTGGCCTGGGAGTTAGGTGCTCCTTGGGATGCCAGCATCGCATACCGTGCCTATACCCAGCTCTGGCTCTTGACTCCAGCTTCCTGCCTGTGCAGATTGTGGAGGCAGCTATGACAAATCAAGTGGTTGGATTCCCAGCTCTGGCTTCAGCCCCAGCTGAGAGGCATTGCAGGCCTTCGGGAAATGAGCCAGCGGATGGGAGTTAGCTGTCTTTGCCTCTCAAATAGTTTGAAAAATTAAGAAAAAGTTGACAGTGCCAGGTATCAGTTCCTAATGAATGCAAATCTTTACTTAAGCAATGGAATAGTAACAACAGTTATGTAAGTTAGACTGTTTAAATAAAATGGCATTTGTTGATTCCACATGGTAAAGAAAGTATCCTGATAGTATTATGTTAATTGCTAATTTTTAATAAGAAAAATACAGCCTTACAAGGTTTCTGTTAGAAAGTTTCTATTTATACACCCTACATGAATCTGATTTGGATAGGTGATGAACAAAAGGAAGTAGGGTAGACAATACATGTCAGGATAGTGAATAGTTATAATATGTCTTTGGTATCAAGAAACTGCTGTGTTGTACTATAATGTTTTTATGTTCGTTGAAAGCAATTTTCTTTGATAAACAATGAGAGTTTTTTTTATTTGGATCAGAAATGATGAGTTTTCCTAAAGTTAGTGGAAAATGCATATTATGGAAAAAAAAGAAAAGACTATTCATGGATTTCAATGTTCCTCCTCCAAAATAAACTTAGTTTTGAACTCCTTTAAAAAAAAAGTTTAATTTTTACAAATTATAATACCTTGTTCATGCTTGCATTGTACAATTTATTCCACTATCATAATTCCCATGGACACCTTTGGTACCCCCAAGAATGAGACATGCTTGAGAGCAGGCAATGTGTGTTTATCCTAGCACAGCCAGAGTACAAATGCTCCCCCAGTTATGATGAGGTTACATCCCGATAAGCCCATTCTAAGTTGGAAATACTAAGTTGGAAATAAGTTAAAAATGCATTTAATATACTTATCCTACTAAACATCATAGCTTAGCAACACAGTACACAGTAGAGTATCTGTTATATACCCTCCTGATGGCAGCTGTCACTGTCTAGTGTTATGCTACTCTCATTGGGAAGATTAGATTCAAAGTGTGCTTTTACTGAATCCACACTGCTTTCACATCATTATAAAATTGCAAAATTCTAAGTCAAACTATGTTTTTAAAAAGATTTATTTATTAGAAAGGCAGAGTTAGAGAGAGGGGGAGAGAGAGAGAACTTCCTTCTGCTGGCTCACTCCCCAAATGACCACACAACTGGGGCTGGGCCAGGCTGAAGCCAGGAGCCTAGAGCTTCACCCAGGTCACCCACATGAGTGGGAAGGGGCCCAAGTACCTGGGCTGTCTTCCACTGCCTTCTCAGACACGTTAGCAGGGGGGTGGATCACAATTGGAGCAACTTGGATTCAAACTGGTACTCATGTAGTGTTGCAAGCAGCAGCCTAACTCACTGCCCCACAACACTGGCCCCTAAAGGTCAACCATTTAAGTCAGGACCTCTGTATGTATGGTCATTTCAGAGGTGTTACTAGTCCTCATTGCTTTTACTGAAAATCAGAGTATAAAAGTAGTTATGTCTTAAAATATACATTTAAAATTTTAAATTTTATATCAAGTCATTAAAATATGGGCATTTTCTAGGAACACTTATCCTCACTAAATAAAAGGAAATTTAATTGAGAGTTAAAATATAAATAGAAGTACATATGTTTTCCGATAGAGCATTTAATGTTGGACTTATTTTCTTTTAAAGATTTATTTATTTATTTGAAAGGCAGACTACACAGAGAGAAAGGAGAGGCAGAGAAAGAGAGAGGTTTTCCATCTGCTGGTTCACTCCCCAATTGGCCTCAACAGCCAGAGCTGTGCCAATCCAAAGCCAGGAGCCAGGAGCTTCTTTCAGGACTCCCATGCTTTCTACCGCTTTCCCAGGCCATAGCAGAGGGCTGGCAGCTGGGACTTGAACCGGCACCCATAGGAGAGACCAGCGCTGCAGGTGGTAGCTTTACCTGCTACGCCACAGTGCTCGCCCCTTACATTTTTTTCTTATCCACCATTGCCCAGGACAGTATACTTCCCCAGATTTAAAATGATATGTTAACACTTTAAAAATACAGGCCAGCGCCGCCATAGCTCAATAGACTAATCCTCCGCCTGCGGCACCGGCACACCGGGTTCTAGTCCCAGTTGGGGCGCCGGATTCTGTCCCGGTCACTCCTCTTCCAGTCCAGCTCTCTGCTGTGGCCCGGGAGTGCAGTGGAGGATGGCCCAAGTGCTTGGGCCCTGTACCCGCATGGGAGACCAGGAGAAGCGCCTGGCTCCTGGCTTCGGATCAGCGTTGTGCGCCGGCTGTAGTGCACCAGCCGCAGCGGCCATTGTGGGGGGTGAACCAACAGCAAAGGAAGACCTTTCTCTCTGTCTCTCTCTCTCACTGTCCACTCTGCCTGTCAAAATAAATAAATAAATAAATAAAATAAAATAAAATAAAATAAATAAAATAAATACAAAGAAGATGGGACTGGCATTGTGGCATAGCAGGTAAGGCCTCCACCTGTGACGCTGGCATCCCATTTGGGTTCCGGTTTGAGGCCCAGCAGCTCCACTTCTGATCCTGGGAAAGCAACAGCAGATGACTCAAGAGCTTGGGCCCCTGCACTCGTGTGGGAGACCTGAAAGAAGCTCTGGGATCCCGGCTCCAGCCTGCTCCAGCCCCGGATGTTGAGGCCATTTGGGGAGTGAACCAGCAGATGGAAGATCTCTCTTTTTCTCTCTCCTTCTAACTGTGCCTTTCAAATAAGTAAATAAATCTTAAAAAAAAAAATACAAAAGGGTGAAAGCTGTTTTGGTAAAAAGGAGTGTTTCTTCCAGGTGGCTGTCTTTGCCCTCGCAGTCGGAGCAGGCGGTCATGTCCCTGTCCAGTTCTGCCTGCCCTCTACTGCTTACGTTACGAGACCGCTTACTTCAGCTGGAGCAGCAGCTTTGTTTCTCCCTATTCAAAACTTTCTGGCAAATGCTTGTAGAGAAGCTGGACGTATACATCTACCAAGAAGTAAGTAAGCATAGGCTGTATCTGGTGCCTGCGATTATAAGGCAACTGGTAAAGGCAATTTTCTTTGTTTCAGATCATTCTTGCTAATCACTTCAACGAAGGAGGAGCAGCCCAGTTGCAGTTTGATATGACCCGGAATCTCTTCCCATTGTTTTCTCACTATTGCAAGAGGCCAGAAAATTATTTTAAACAGTAAGTTTAGTATTAACAATGCATGTTGATATATTAAATTGTTAACAACTTTAGGGTTCCAAGATGTTTGGTAGAATGAGGCCAATTAAAAAAATTTTTTTTGAAGTGAAAAATTTAAAACATTGTGGCTGGCGCTGCGGCTCACTAGGCTAATCCTCCGCCTTGCGGCGCCGGCACACCGGGTTCTAGTCCCGGTCGGGGCACCGGATTCTGTCCCGGTTGCTCCTCTTCCAGTCCAGCCCTCTGCTGTGGCCCGGGAGTGCAGTGGAGGATGGCCCAAGTGCTTGGGCCCTGCGCCTGCATGGAAGAAACAGGAGAAGCACCTGGCTCCTGGCTTCGGATCAGCGCAGTGCACCAGCTGCAGCGCACCAGCCGCAGCGGCCATTGAGGAGTGAACCAACGGAAAAGGAAGACCTTTCTCTCTCTCACTGACCACTCTGCCTGTCAAAAAAAAAAAAAATTTTTTTTTTTAAAACATTGTATATCTAATGTATGTTCAGAGCACAGTGGAGACATAAAAATAATACATGACCTGTGATCTCAAAATATTTACCAGAACTCACTGTAAAATATGTTGGACTTAGTTTCTTTTATTTTTATTTATTTGAAATGCAGAGTGACAGAGGGAGAGATAGCTATCTTCTATCTGCTGTGTCATTCCTCAGCTGGCTGCAACAGGTCTGAAACCAGGACTTGGAACGCCATCTCTTGTCACCCATGTAGGTGACAGGAACCCAAGCAAGCACTTGGGCCACCTCCACTGCCTTCTCAGGCTTGTTAGCAGGGAGCTGGGTAGAAAGTACAGCATCCAGGACTGAACTGGCGCTCATATGGGGTGCCAGTGTCACAGGCAGTAGCTTAACCCACTGTACCACAATGCTGGCCCCAGAGTTTTGTTTCTTAGCATATGTTTTATTGCTTCTGTTTGCCTAATACTGCAGGAATAAATAGAAAAAGACAGCAAGTGCCATATTCAGTAAATGTAAGAAATTAGGTCAGGCCTAAATAAAGTTAATTAAACAATTCATATTAATCTTAGTTCTAACTGTATTTATAAACGTATGTCAGAGTAAAATTCTTAGAAATATTTTCACAATTTGTTGATTTAAAGTTAGGTACAAGGTTTGTGAGATTTTAAAGCATCCCTTTTGAGCTTACTATAAAATGAACATGTTTGCTTGTTTTAGAAAGGTATACCTATTTTGTGTTTTTTCTTTATTTTAGTATTCTACCTTTGTGCTGCTTTCCCTTAATTTTTCCTCTTCTCATGTCCTAATCTGCCTAAAGTGGTAACCACACCTGATAGACTGTTAGTATCAAGTGTTGTATTTGGGGAAGCAGTGGATCCTTATTGAAAGCAATGATCCTTTACCTTATAGTAACTGAGTGCACCCTAAACTCTGCATGCTGTGGTCCCAGCACATTGAAAGAGCCAAATAACAAATCCATAAACAGTTCTTATAGAGGCCATGTGGGCCAACAGTGAGGGAAGGTGTCTGTCAGAATGAAATTGTTCTTGGGTCACACAGAGAACCATAATCTCATTTGCCTCCTTTCCCTTCCCCCTGAAACAGTGTCAAAGAAGCCTGTATTGTTCTGAATTTGAACATTGGTTCTGCACTGCTCCTGAAAGACGTGCTGCAGTCGGCCTCCGGACAGCTTCCCGCTACCGCGGCGTTAAATGAACTTGGGATTTACAAACTGGCTCAACAAGATGTTGAGATTCTACTTAACTTGAGGACAAACTGGCCCAACACTGGAAAATAATGTGTCTTCAGAAAAAAAATTTTTTTAAACAAAGAGGAAGCCTGTTGGCTTTCTAATTATATGATAAAGTTCTGAATTAATGAAACTGGACAACTGAAAACTTTACAGAATCATTATTATCATGGATTCAGGGTGTTATTAAAATGATGACCATATTTCCAGAGTCCTCTTGTTCCTAAGAAAACAAAAACAAAAACTCATGAAAAATCAGAATAATTCCACTTTCAAATATAAATGCTGAATGTGTCATCGAGGAAAGCACAAGAGCAGAGAAAATAAATTATAACCAACTTCAGTTTCCTTTGCTAATTAAGAAAAACTATTGTGAATAATCAAACACAACCAATACAGTTGTTTTTTTTTTTTTTTTAAATCACTATATAATGCACGTTTGTAATTGAGGTTCCTATATCTACTTTGGGAATTCAATGTATTGCCATAGAAAACACATAAGAACTGGGGAATAAGTTAGGATTATTCTCATTCTCCACAGATGTCCTCCTTTTAAAATACTTCCTAGTTCCAGCCTCCTTTACAGTAGCATCCTTCTCTCTCTGGGTGAGACTCTGCCTCTGCCTTCCCCCAGGGTGGGAAGATAGCTAAACACTTTGGTTTAGTATTTATGTGACTGATGATGAGATGAAAAACTCAGCTTTCCTTTTTCTAACTTTTCCTTGGCCTTGGCTGTACTAAATAATGGTTTCTTGGTTCACAGATCCTCGTGGAACCAGATACAAGGTCTGCCTGGTACCCACGTCCTTGGCTTTGCTTCAGGAAGGAATTCAGGAGTGAGTTGGAGATTAGCAAAGAGTGAGCAACAAGCGTTTTACTGAGAAAGAAATGGTGCCCACTGCACAGAGAAGGGCCTACTTGGCGGAGCGTGGCCCTGTCTCTGAACTGTGTTTAACAACAGATGGGGCATCTAATGAAAGGGAAGGGTACATTCATGGTTTTTCTGGGAAGTAGGCAGAGATTTCCTGGAACCTACCCATAACCCCTTTTCACTCTTTACATGGTCTGATACTTGCTGTCATGGTGGCTAGCTGGTGAGTCATTTAGCATGCTAAGGAATTAATAATGAGTCTGTAGTGAACTGTAGTCAGTCTTGGCCAGCTTTGGCCTCCTAAGCTGGGGTGAGCCTGCCCAAGCATGGGGTCTGTTTATCTTCAGAGCAATATCAGAACTGTTATCTCCAGGTGGCTCTACTGCTTGCCTGTCTCAGAGCAAAATTAAACAGACTGAGCTAGGTTTAGCTGGCGGCCTTCTACAACTATCAAATGTTATTCCAGTGACTTTTTTGTTTTCTGACTTAGCATTTACTTAGCACTATTGCTATAATACCTCAAGTCCAAAATTGTCAGGCCACAAGTAACCTATACTGTTGCTAAACATTTACTTTGCAATAAACAATTCTGAAGAAATATTTTTTAGATAAATTCTGTGACTATACAGAGATTTCCCAACTAGTGTTGGGAAAGCCTTTTTGTTGGTTCTCTTAGCAGGCTGGGGCATCTTCACCTCATTCTTGAGAATTACTGAAGTTTCCCTCTGAGAAGAGGAGGACGCACCCTCTGGAACTTCCCAGCTCCATGATTTCCATGCTCCTCTTCCCGGGCTTAGCGCCTGTACTGTCTGCCTTCCCTGTCCTCACTTTGTAGTCAGCCGAGTTCCCAGGTAATGAAATGTTCCTCCCAAAAGCTAGGAACTTGTTTTTAGTGGTATTAATATTTAAAAATCATGCCATGTAATTAAAATACTCATTTAAAAGTAGACTTACACTTCATCCCTGAATTGATCCAAAGTTACTATGTGTCCTTCACCTTTTAAAACTTCATCTGCAGTACACAGACCCAGGGTTTTTAGGGCTGTAAAAGTCAGAAGACAAGAGTATTTACAAAGTGAATTATTTTCAGAATGATATGGGTACAGCAGTACTTGTCTCCCCAAAATTCATGCAGATCTCTTAATGGTGATGGATTAGCAGTGAAGACTGGAACTAACTATGGCCTCTGAGATGGATCTTGTGAGACGACTGGTCATTTTGAGTCCGAGCTCTACCTAGCAGTTCTCCCTGCTCCCTGGCCTAACACGTGACCATTCTTCCACACCCACTAAGCCCAGCCTTCATCAGATCCAGACCAAGGGGCCTCCTGATGCTGCACTGTAACCTCCAGCCTATAAACTTCCCCAAGAAGTGCATCTGGGTATCTTATAGTGATGACAAGTGGACCAACCACAGACTGTTAGCTCAACCTGCAGGAGATACTGACCTTCTTTATACTGCACAAACGATATGGCGCCTCTGCCTGCAGAGTCCATCATCTCAAACATGGCCACAATGTTCGAGTTGTCCATAAAGAAAGGAAAAGCTATGCCTGTTTCTTTGGCAATTCTCAGACGTTCCAACAGAGTTATTAAGTAGTCTCTTGGTTTTTCTGCAAAACAGTAGTTTGAAATCTTTCTGATACAAAGGTAAAATGTGTCACAAGTGGAAGCAGCCATTTAACAATTATTAAGCACCCACGTGCAAGGTGTTCTAGGCAATGGGAAACAGGACTTCCTTTCTTGTCTAGCAGAAAAATAACACAGCGAACGATCAATTTACAAGTGCCCTACCTCAAATAGTGATAGAAAAGTCCAGGAACTGGTAATTCTAGTTTGCAGCCAGGGTTGAAAAAAACAAACAACAGCAAAAAGGACAGCAAGATGCAGGGAAGAAGTTGGCCAGCTAAACAAAGGGATACAGAAACTTAGGTAAGCACAGTCTTCTAGCTGGGAATCATGAATGTTTGTTTCTAACAGAAAAGCAGTGTTTGGGATAAACAAGCTTGCATTTAAGCAATTTTGTAGACAATCAAGATCAATGCACTTTCCAGGAGTAGCACAGGACAATCGTGATGATGCCAGAAGAAACAAAGATGCAGCCCTTGAGACTAACTGCGGTTCCCACTGCGCCGTCATGTTGTTTCAATCCTGGGCTTTACTCATATATTTTTTCATTCTTTTTAAAGAACTTTATATACACACACACACAAGTGTATGTGTGTGTTTTGAAAGGCAGAGAGACACAGAAACATCTACCTGCAACAGCAGAGCCCGGGCCAGGATTGAAGCTTGGAATTGGGAATTCAATCTGGGTCTCCCATGTGGGTGACAGGGACTAAACACTTGAGCCATCACCGGCTGCCAGCAGGAAGCTGGAATCGGAAGTGGAGCTGGGACTCAACGCAGGTACTCTGATATGGGATGTGGGTGCCTCAATCACAGTATTCACAATGTATAATTAACCCATCAACAACTTCAACTGTTAGAATTGTGGCCAATCTTATTTCATGATAACCTCATCCACTGTTCCTATATTATTTCAGATCTAATCAAAGCAATCATATTTTATTAATAAATATTTGCATGCACTTCTATAAAAAATGACTTTTTTGTTTTCCATATTACCATAATGCCACTACTATAATACCACTCACTTCCAAGAAAGGTTTAGTATACTCAAATAGGTAAAATTCAAATTTCCAATTGTTTTACAAATGTCAGATTTTAAACATTTTTCTGTAAAGATTTTATTTGAAAGGCAGAGTTACAGAGAGGCAGAGAGAGAGAGAGAGAGAGAGAGGTCTTCCATCCGCTAGTTCTCTCCCTAGATGGTTGCCACAGCCAGAGCTATGATCCAGGAGCTTCTTCCGGGTCTCCCATGCGGGTGCAGGGGCCCAAGGACTTGGGCCATCCTCTAGTGCTTTCCCATAGCAGAAAGCTGGATCAGAAGTGAAGCAGCTGGGACTCAAACCAGCGCCCATTTGGATGCCAGCACTGCAGGTGGCGGCGGTACCCGCTACCTCATAGCGCTCCCCCTTAAACTTTAAAAATCAGTATTAAAGGGGCCAGCACTGGCATAGCTGCTTCACTTCCGATCCAGCTCTCTGCTATGGCCCAGGAAAGCAGCAGAAGATGGCCCAAGTCGTTGGGCCCCTGCACCTGCATGGGAGACCTGAAAGAAGCTCCTGGCTCCTGGCTTTAGATTGGTGCAGCTCCGGCTGTTGTGGCCATCTGAGGAGTGAACAAGTGGAAGAGGAGCAGCTGGAACTAGAACCGGTGCCCATATGGGATGCCGGCTCTTCAGGCCAGGGCTTTAACCCGCTGCATCACAGCACCGGCCTCAAAAGAGAGATAGATCTTCCATCCACTGGTTCACTCCCCAGATGGCTACAACGACCAGGGTGGGGCTAATGGACTAAAAGTCCATATTCTCTCCTTTAGCACAGAACTGTCGCTGGGAACTGGCTGCTCAGACATCGACTTATGTATCCTAATACAGCCATCCTAGATAAGGCCAGATTTCCCCACCAAATGACTTCAGCCTTTGGTGTTAGGCTCATGAAAATCTGCGGCTTTTCAGAGCATTTTGGAAGCGAGGTGTGGGACTGTGGACTCGCTCTCTCAACAGCATACCTCAAGCAGTCCGTCTAGTCTGATTTTCTGTAACTCCCCTACGATTCCAAGGTTTTCTTTCTTTTTCTTTTTTAAAAAGATTTATTTATTTATTTGAAACTCTGCATGCCAGCATCATGCGTTAGATTTTCCTCCTTGTCCTAGGTCAGTGATTCCACAGCTCTGGCTTTCCCTCCTCACCTCTGGAGTTCACATGTTTAAATGTGAGAACAGCATCTTAATGTTGAAAATATTAGGGGCCGGCACTGTGGCATAGTGAGTAAAGCCACCATCTGCAGTGCTGGGATCCCATAAGGGCACTGGTTCGAGTCCTGGCTGCTCTACTTCTGATCCAGCTCTCTGCTGTGGTCTGGGAAAGCAGTGGAAGATGGCCCAAGTCCTTGGGCCCCTGCACCCACATGGGAAACCCGGAGGAAGCTCCTGGCTCCTGACTTCGGATTGGTGCAGCTCTGATGGTTGCAGCTATTTGGGGAGTGAACCAGCAGATGGAAGACACCCCCTCCACCCCCGCCACTCCTCTCTCTGTGTAACTCTTTCAAATAAATAAATAAATCTTGGGCCGGCGCCATGGCTCACTTGGCTAATCCTCCTCCTTTGGCGCCGGCATCCCATGTGGGCGCCAGGTTCTAGTCCTGGTTCCTCCTCTTCCAGTCCAGCTCTCTGCTGTGGCCCGGGAGGGCAGTGCAGGATGGCCCAAGTGTTTGGGCCCCTGCACCCCATGGGAGACCAGGAGGAATCACCTGGCTCCTGGCTTCGGACTGGTGCAGCACTGGCCATAGCGGCCATTGAGGGGTGAACCAACGGAAGGAAGACCTTTCTCTTCTTGCACTAACTCTGTCAAAAAAAAAAAAAATCTTAAAAAAAAAAAAAAAGGGAGGGAGGGAGGGAGGGAGAAAGGAAGGAAGAGGGTTGAGGGATAGATAAGGGGAGAGAAGGAGATCTGGTTATCTTCTTGAAATTGTACCCATGAAATATATGCAATCTGTTCTCTTTATATTAAAAAAAAGTAAACAGTTTGGCAAATCCTCAATATAATATTTGGCAGATGTGTTGTTTTCTTTTCTTTCTTTCTTTTTTTTTTTTTTTTTTTTTTTGACAGGCAGAGTGGACAGTGAGAGAGAGAGACAGAGAGAAAGGTCTTCCTGTGCTGTTGGTTCACCCTCCAATGGCCGGCACGGCCGGCGCACCGTGCTGATCCGATGGCAGGAGCCAGGTACTTATCCTGGTCTCCCATGGGGTGCAGGGCCCAGGTACTTGGGCCATCCTCCACTGCACTCCTGGGCCACAGCAGAGAGCTGGCCTGGAAGAGGGGCAACCGGGACAGAATCCGGTGCCCCGACCGGGACTAGAACCCGGTGTGCCGGTGCCGCAAGGCGGAGGATTAGCCTAGTGAGCTGCGGTGCGGCCTGTTTTCTGATCAAATTATATAGCATATCAAGATGTCAAGAAAATTAAAGAATGGGGACAGGATATACAATATCTAACTAGTAACAATTTCAGAAAGGAAGAAAGAAATAAGTTAGGAAAGCAAGAAAGAGATGTACCAGACCTGAAAGAAAATAGTCTACCAGTTTAAAAAGACCACAAAATATCTAGTACAATAAACTAAAAACAACAACAAAACTACTGCAGGCATTTAAATTTTTAGAACACTAGGGGTAAGATAAAAATTTCACAATCCTAAAAAACTTCCAGAAAGATAAAACATGTCTCATACACAATCAAGAATCTGATGGTGGAGTTGGTATTGTGGCACACTGGGTAAAGCTGTCGCCTGCAAAAATGGCATCACATATGGGTGTTGGTTTGTGTCCTGGCTACTCTACTTCTAATCCTCTTCCCTGCTAATGGCCTGCAAAAGGCCCAGCAGAGATGGCCCTAATGTTTGGGCCCCTGACACCCATGTGGAAGACCTGGATGAAGTTCCTGGCTTTGGCCTGGCCCCACCCTGGTCGTTGTAGCCATCTGGGGAGTGAACCAGTGGATGGAAGATCTCTCTCTCTTTTGAGGCCGGTGCTGTGATGCAGCGGGTAAAAGCCCTGGCCTGAAGTGCCGGCATCCCATATGGGCGCCGGTTCTAGTCCCAGCTGCTCCTCTTCTGATCCAGCTCTCTGCTATGGCCTGGGAAAGCAGTAGAAGATGGCCCAAGTCCTTGGGCCCCTGCACCCGCATGGGAGACCCGGAAGAAGCTCCTGGCTCCTGGCTTTGGATCAGCTCAGCTCTGGCCATTGTGGTCATGTGAAGAGTGAATCAGCGGAATGGAAGATCTCTCTCTCTCTCTCTCTCTCTCTCTCTCTGGCTCTACCTCTCTCTGTAACTTTGTCTTTCAAATAATTAAAATAATTCTAAAAAAAAAATCTATCTTTCCTTCTCCCTCTAACTCTGACTTTCAAAATAAATAAATCTTTAGAACAAAGACAAAGAAACAATGCCCTCAAAATTCTGTCAGCCGTATATCCCAACCTAGAATTCTATCCATTCCAGTTAGCAAATTTTGAGTGTAGGATAAGACATTTTAATTTCAATGTTAACTTAGTTGAGAATCAGAGAGAGCCAGAAACAGACAGTGACTGTCCCCTCAACGCCTGCAACAGCTGGGGCTGGGCCAGGTTGAAGCCAAGTGCCTAGAGTTCAATTCAGGTCTCTCATGTGGGGACCCGAGTACTTGAGCTACCATTTGCTGCTTCCCAGGGCCTGCGTTAGCAGGAAGCTGAAATTGGAAGCAGAGCCAGGCCTTGAATTCAGGTACTCAGATATGCGAAGCAACCATCCCAAGCAGTGTCTTAACTGCTGTGATAAACACCTATTCCCTTCTCAAAAGTAGGCTTTTAAAATTTAATTTGAAGGGCCGGCGCTGTGGCACAGAGAGTTAAAGCCCTGGCCTGAACTGCCAGCATCCCATATGGGTGCCGGTTCCAGTCAGGCTGCTTGTCTTCCAATCCAGCTCTCTGCTGTGGCCTGGGAAAACAGTAGAAGATGGCCTAAGTGCTTAGGCCCCTGTACCTGTGTAGGAGACCCAGAGGAAGCTCCCGGCTCCCGGCCTTGGATCAGCCAGCTCCAGCCATTTCAGCCATTTGGGGAGTGAACCAGCAGGTGGAAGACCTGTCTGTCTGTCTGTCTCTCTCTCTCTGCAACTCTGCTTTTCAAATAAAATAAATAAATCTTTAAAAATATTTAATTTGAGCAGTGGCCATGGTGACGCAGAGGGTTAAGCCACTGCCTGCAACTCCAGCATCCTCTGTGAATGCTGCTGCAAGTCCTGGCTGCTCCCCTTCCCATCCAGCACTCTGCTAATGCACCTGGGAAGGCAGTGGAAGATGGCCCGAGTGCCTGGGTCTCCAGACTCCTGGCTTCTGTCTGGCATAATCCCAGAGGTTTCTGCCATTTAGGGAGTGGATCAGCAAAGCAAAGACTCCCCCCACCCCCACAAACACTGCCTTCCAAATAAATAAATGTTTCAATAATTTTCTTTATCACTTCAAAAGAACTGACAAACACGTTATCATCCTATTCAGATCACATTGGTTAGGGGGCTGATGGCAAAGTCAGAATGTTCAGTATTTCCATTTCCTTCCACAGAAGCCAGTGAACCCTCTGGCATTTGGGCACTCCATATGACAAGTGACAATTCTGCAAGTGACACATGAAACTATTTTCAGGGCTGGTGCTGTGGCGCAGCGGGTTAACGCCCTGGCCTGAAGCGCCAGCATCCCATACGGGTGCCGGTTCGAGACCCAGCCGCTCCATTTCCAGTCCAGCTCTCTGCTGTGGCCTGGGAAGGCAGTAGGAGATGGCCCAAGTCCTTGGGCCCCTGCACCCATGTGGGAGACCCGCAAGAAGCACCTGGCTCCTGGCTTCGGATGGACGCGGCTCCGGCTGTTGTGGCCATCTGGGAGTGAGCCAGTGGATGGAAGACCTCTCTCTCTCTCTCTCTCTCTCTCTCTCTATCTCTCTATCTCTCTGCCTCTCCTCTCTCTGTGTAACCCTGACTTTCAAATAAATATTTTTAAAAAAATAAAACTATTTTCACCTTCACAGAACTTCTTAATCACACCCCACACAAAAAGGATGGGATGATTCAAACTCTGTAAGGGGTTTAGTCGTGTCAAGGATAGCAGTCTCCTTCGGCGAGCTTCGATTTCACCCTACCACTAGGAAGTTCCCGTACTGCTTGAGAGCAGGGCTAGCACCTAACAGGTGATAAGGCTACACCGTATATTCCTCATTCAGTCTCCCCGACTCTCCCCCGAAATGAGTACCCTCACGGTCTCCCTTTCCCACCAGAGGACGCAGAAACTCAGGGTCTGGCCCTTAGACACCTGGCCCTAAGGGGTGGAGCTAGGCACCTCTTTCGCAAGCCTGCCGCAGCTGGCACAGAGACCGTTCGCTAAGTACTCGCTTAACTGAAAGTCACAGAGTTAATCAGCAGCAGGAGGGCGAGGAGGACCGGGGTTGGGGGTGCAGGGGGGAAAGTGTGTGAGAGCGGAGGAGGGGGCACTCGCGCGGCAGATGCTGGGGGTCTGGGGGCGCGAGCGAGCAGGGACTGCTCACGTAAGGAGGCGGCCGGAGCGGAAAGCCAAGCGAGACGCAAGACCCCTACCTGGCCGGAAAAAGAGGAGGACGCTGGTGAGGTGGTTCAGCAACTCCATGATCCGATGTTTCTCCAGATAATCCCTTGCTTGGCGCTCCCTGCTGCCGGCGCCCTCCATCTCGCCGCGTCTGGCCGTTGCTAGGTGACCAGCGGGCGCGGAGACCGGTTGGCTCCGCCCCCCACGCCCAGCGTGGTCACGTGAGGCACCTCCCCGCGCCGACGACTCGACTTCCGCTGCGGCGGGGCGGAGGCCTGGGTGGGTGTGGCGAGCGGTTAGGCGCAGGGGAGGCGCATCGCTCGTGGGCCGGTGTCACTGTCCTGCTGTGGGGGACGGCCTGATTGCCTTTTCTAGCCTGTGTCTCAGTCGTTGATCCAACGCTAAGGCTTCAAGTGTTAGTCCTGCCACCCGGCCCATTCCTAATGCCTTTGATATGGCCATTGGAGGGCCCCAGTCTCTCCCCTGGCTTACGGGTCCTCTTTCTTCACTGCCTGCCTTTCAAATAAATAAATACATCTTAGAGACAAATTCAACTCCTTACTAAAGATTAACTCACTAAATGAAAACCTGGCCCAAAGGACCCCAGAATGCAAGACTCAAAATTCAGCCATCACCTCCATAGCTAATACCCTAACGCTAGACTTTATTTTGCGATGTTTTATAGCAACTTCCAGCCCTGATCAAAGAAATAACCGGCCTACAGAGGCCCCTGAGGGATGGCAGCCACTTTATCCTTACAGAATCTTGAGACGATTTGTCCTCAGTCTGGAGGGGGCATTCCAAGGAGGGCAGGAGCTGACTCCCTGAAAAGACCGGGGAACACTGCCCACACCTGTCATGCTGGTGTGGGTTTATAAGAAGCAAGGTCTTTCACAGGGAGGTGGGAGAGTGCTCTGCAAACTTTTTAGCAGAAAAAAGAAAAAACAGGTGGGATTCCCCATCTGCCTCTCCCCCAACAGACAGACGGAAGGAGCGGCAGGTTGGGGCGCACATAGAATGGCACAGGTGTGTGTATGATCCGTGCACTTTTATTTGTACTGTTCTCACAGAGGCGCGGCTGGGTGGTCCTGGTGACAGAGTTCACTGGCGCCTGACCCAGGGGACACAGCGAGGCAGACAAAGCAGATACATTACTCCAGAGTCTGTGGATCCCAGGACCCTCTCTGACTCTGGTTCCTCGTGGTTTCTGCGGAGAATCAGAAAACTATCAACGTGGGTGTTACTGCTCAGGTGTGCTTTGTTTTCTTCGATCCACTTCCCTGGGCTCTGGCTTTATGTTCCGTGGTAGAAGGAGGCAGTGAAACACCAACAGGAGAGCTGAAATCATGCATCCCCTACTCGTGCTTGAGCCTTCAGGGTTGACCAAAGACCTGGGGTCACCTGGGAGAGCAACTGTGGCTCTACTTACGGCGGCCTTTAAATGAGTGGCCCAAAGCCAGGGTAGCCTGGGTTAAAGCAAAACCCAACAGGCAAGGAACATCCCTTCATGCGGGAAGGGGGCGCGGGGTGCCTGCCGGAGTCACTGACTCTGAACAAACGCTCTGCTCTTTGCACTGCGAAGGAAGGCTCAAGTTGCCACCATCTAATCTCGGAGGGCGCGCTGGGCCCGCCTCCCATCGTCCCCTGTTGCAGGTGGTTTTCGCTTCTCTCGAGTCTGCAGACATTCCTCATCCAGGGAACGAGGTAGGGAGCCGAGCCAGGCCCAGAAGCGACCGGTCAGAAATCAGCGAGAGAGAAGTGTCCAGGTGCCACCTAGTGGACTTGGCCGTCTTTCACCCGCGCCACCTCCGTCCTCAGCACCATGGCAGCGGCGGCCACTCCTTGTCCATCCCCCCACCCCTCGCACTCTTTCCGGGGAGGGGCGGTGTCAGCAATTTACTGGACCGAAGGCGTGGGGGCCCGGGCCGGGCAGAACAGGGACGCGGTACTGTGGAGATAGTGGCCTGGATGTTGGACGTCCCTCTCGTGCCTGGGCTGAGCAGCTCCTTGTGCCTGTCCGTGGAGAACGCAAAAGTCCGCACCCTCCAGGTCGGCGCCCCCGGGGCAAGCCGGCCTCCGGGCAGAAGCCTGGACTGGACGGTGCTGATGGCGGCGCCTCTCAGGCTCGGCGGGCTGAGCCGGCACTTCTCATGGCTCGGGTGATGGTGGCCGCTCCCAGGTCACTGAGCTTGGGTGAGCACGTGCACATCGGGCTCCACGTTGCCCGGTTGGTCACTGACTTCCACGACCATCTCGGGCTTCTGCGTGTTCACGTCCTTGCAGGTGGCTGCCACTGTGCGCCTGCGCAGGCTCGGGTGGGGGGTGGGGGGGTGGACGTCTGTCCGGCAGGTGCAGCCTGGGTGGGGTCGCACACTAGCCTCAGCTGAGGTCCTCAGGAGGCACCGATGCTGAGGTGCCAGGCCAGAGCCCTGACATGAACTTCGTGGCTTGGACACTGCAGGATTTGTTATTGCTCTTTTGACAGGTTTATAGAGATATAATTAACATTTAACAAACTG
This sequence comes from Oryctolagus cuniculus, assembly GCF_964237555.1. NCBI lineage: Eukaryota > Metazoa > Chordata > Mammalia > Lagomorpha > Leporidae > Oryctolagus > Oryctolagus cuniculus. The sequence continues at coordinate 138,777,752 of NC_091434.1, read as the reverse complement.
CACATTAAAAAAAAAAGTGTACTGTTTTTGGGGGCTGGCCTTTGGCTCCGTGGTGAGGATGCCCCCTGGAACTCTATCCCATATTAGAGAGACTGGCTCCGAGTCTCTCTCCTGACTCCAGCTTCCTGCTAATGTGCACCCTGGGAGGTAGTGGGCGATGGCTGGGTCCCTGTTACTTCTGTGGGAGACCTGGACTGAGTTCCTGTCTCCCAACTTCAACTTGGCCCAGCCCTGGTCATTGTGGGCATTTGGGGAGTGAGCCAGCAGATGAGAGCTGTCTCTCTGCCTCTCAAATAAACAAATTAATAAAGAGTCAACTCTCTTAATCCCTCGCGGGTTCTGTGAATTGAGTGTTAGCAGCCTCTTTGCTCTGTGCATTACAAAATAAATACTTTCTTCCACCACCCACCCCGGAGTCTGGGATTGGCTTGCTGTGTGCAGGATCACTGCACCTAGGTTTTGGCGTGCTACATGCATTCAAGTAAACATGAAATATACATGGTTTTTAGAATGAAAAAGTCCCAGCATGTCAACGGAACCAAATGCTTATGCACCCCAAGATTACAAAATCTCTCCTGGGAGAATTCCCCTATGAAGAAAATTGCTTTTAAGGCCATCCCATGCCAGAGAGGAGTACACAGCTTTTCACTATACTTAATTATATTTGACTACTTTCAAGTTTTCTGATCCTGTAGCCATCCAGTCTTTTTTCTTTTTTTTAATTTATTTATTTAAGGGGGGTGGAGAGGGGGAGAGAGAGAGCGAGCGAGCGAGCGAGAGATAGTGCATTCCCATTAGTTGGATCACTCCCCAAATGCTCAAAATGGCCATGGTTGGGCCAGGGCTGAAGCTGAGAGGAACTCAACCCAGGTCTTCCAAGCGGGTAGCAGAAGAAACTGAATTACCTGAGCCATCATTGCTGCCTCCAGGGGTTAGCAGGAAGCTGGAGTCAGGTGCCAGAGCTGGGTATCAAATCCAGGTACTCCAGTTTGGACTCTGAGTATCCCTAGTAACGTAGTAATGTCTTTTTTTTTTTTTTTTTTAATTTTTTAGGTTTATTTTATTTGAGAGGCAGAGTTAGAAAGAAAGTGGGGGAGAAACAGAGAGAGATGTCTTCCATCTGCTGGTTCATTCCCCAAATGGCCACAACAGCTGGGGCTGGGCCACCGTAAAACTGGGGGCCAGGAGTTTCATTCGGGTCTCCCACGTGGGTGGCAGGGGCCCGAGCACTTAGACCATCCTCTGCTGCTTTCCCAGGCACATTAGCATGGAGCTGGATTGGAAGTGGGGCAGCCAGGATAGAACCAGTGCCCATATGGGTTGCCAGCACTGCAGGTGGCAGCTTAACCCACTAGGCACTTGTTCCTATCCAGTCTTTTTAAGCTGCAAAGTCCAGAGCCAGTTACATACTCTGGCTGTCATGAAGGTAATCAGGGTACTTCACAGATGTTATAGGAAAATAGATTTAAGGATGAGAGTTTAAGCCAGCAGTTGAGACCCAGTGCCCTGCATCAGAGTGCTTAGGTTCCAGATCCAGCTTTGCTCCCCACTTGCTGCTAATGCAGACCGGGAGGGCAGCGGCGATGGCTCAGGTAGTTGGGTCCCTGCCCTCCCCCACATGGAAGATGTGGATTGAGTTCCCCGTTCTCAGCTGTGGTCAAAGCCTGACCCTCGCCCAGCCCTAGTTGTTGTGGGCATCTGGGGAGTGAACCAATAGGTGGGAGCTCACTTTCTCTCTCATCTCTCTTCTATCAAATAGATAAAAGTGGAATTAAAAAGTGGAATTAAATAAGCTTATTTTGGTGCAAACATTGGTTTGAAATTTTGAAATCCATTTATAGGTTTCTCATAACCTGCATTTCACATGTACTTTGGGGATGATCCCTCATATTTACGGATTCAGGCTTCCTGATGTTATCTAAGTTTTAAGAAAAATAAAGCAATACATGAAGGCCGGTGCCGTGGCTCACTAGGCTAATCCTCTACCTTGCGGTGCCGGCATACCGGGTTCTAGTCCCGGTCGGGGCACCGGATTCTGTCCCGGTTGCCCCCCTTCCAGGCCAGCTCTCTGCTGTGGCCTGGGAGTGCAGTGGAGGATGACCCAAGTGCTTGGGCCCGGCACCCGATGGGAGACCAGGAGAAGTACCTGGCTCCTGCCATCGGATCAGCGCAGTGCACGGGCCGTGGCGGCCATTGGAGGGTGAACCAACGGCAAAGGAAGACCTTTCTCTCTGTCTCTCTCTCACTGTCCACTCTGCCTGTCAAAAAAAAAAAAAAAAAAAAAAAAAAAAAAGGCAATACATGCGAATTGTATCATATTAGAGTTCCTCATGTTTCATGCCCCCCTTCACTCCCACCCTGTGATAACTTTCTCTGCTGGTATCCTTCTACCTGAACCTCTCGGTGTCTCATTTAATGTCTCCGGAAAATAGGGGTGTGTGTTTGATGCCACGGTTAAGATGCCACTTGAGGGGCCTGCGCTGTGGTGTAGTGGGTTAAGCCGCCGTCTACAGCACATGCATCCCATATGGGCGCTGGTTCCTGTCCCAGCTGCTCCACTTCTGATCCAGCTCCCTGCTAATGTGCCTGGGAAAGCAGCAGAAGATGGCCCAAGTGCTTGCACTTTTGTAGATATTCCTTTCTATTCCTCTCTCTCTGTAACTCTGATTTCAAATAAAGAGACCAATCTGTTAAAAAAAAAAAAAAAAAGACGCCATTCGAGACATCTACACCTCATCTCAGAGTTTCTTTCTTTTTATAAAAATTATTTATTTGAAAATCAGAGTTACAGAGATAGAGATCTTGCATCTACTGGTTCACTCCCAAGGTCTGGCCAGGTTTAAGCCAGGAGTCTGAAGCTTCCTCTGGGTCTCCCACAGGGGTGCCAGGGGCCCAAGCACTTGGGCCATCCTCCACTTCTTTTCCCAGGCCATTAGCAGGAAGCTGGATCAGAAGTGGAGCAGCCGGGGCACAAACTGGCACCCACATGGGATGCTGGCACTGCAGGCAGCAGCTTTACCTCCTATACTACAATGCAGGCCCCGTGTGTGAGTTTCCGAATTGGATTCCTGGCTCCACCCCTGACTCCAGTTTCCTTGTAATGTGTTCTCTGGAAGGCAGAAGGTGATGGTTCAAGTAGTTGGACCTGTGCCTCCATGTGGGAGACCTTGACTGGATTCCTGGCTTCTGGCTTTGGCCTGGCTCTGTCCCAGCTGTTACAGGAGTTTGGAGAAAAAACCAGTGGATGGGAGTTCTCTCTCTCTCTCTCTCCCTCTCCCTCTCCCTCTCCCTCTCCCTCTCCCTCTCCCTCTCCCTCCCTCTGTGTGTGTGTGTGTGTGTGTGTGTGTCTTTTTCTCTTTGTCTCTCTGCTCTTTAAAGTGAATAAAGGCCGGCGCCGCGGCTCACTAGGCTAATCCTCCGCCTAGCGGCGCCGGCACACCGGGTTCTAGTCCCGGTCGGGGCGCCGGATTCTGTCCCGGTTGCCCCTCTTCCAGGCCAGCCCTCTGCTGTGGCCAGGGAGTGCAGTGGAGGATGGCCCAGGTGCTTGGGCCCTGCACCCCATGGGAGACTAGGAAAAGCACCTGGCTCCTGGCTCCTGCCATCGGATCAGCGCGGTGCGCCGGCCGCAGCGCGCCGGCCGCGGCGGCCATTGGAGGGTGAACCAACGGCAAAAGGAAGACCTTTCTCTCTGTCTCTCTCTCTCACTGTCCACTCTGCCTGACAAAAAAAAAAAAAAAAAAAAAAAAAAAATAAAGTGAATAAAAACCGTGAAATACAACAGTTAATTTCTCCAGCAGGTAACCATAACTGGAGCCTAGGGAGGGGGGAGGAGCCACTTGGTATTACGTTGGGGTGGGAGTGGAGGGGGCGGGGTTTTGGCAGGTCCAGTGCCCCCGGGGGAGACTTTCACCCCTGCCCGCTTGCTTCACCCCTCCCCTGTGGTACTGCCTGCCTCTGGGAGACAGGGCGGGGGAAAAGGGGCTTCTCATCAGTATTCACCTTGGAAACTCTCTTCTTTCTGCTAAGACAATTATCTCAAGTCTGCCACGCACCTTCTGCGTGTGCGCATGTGCTTCGGAGTGCACGCGGCAGGATGAATGTGATAGCTGCACAGTCTGATTAACGATTTCACAAATGATCAGATCCATTTAACAAGTTCCCAGGTCAAGATCCAGAACATTCCAGCACTCCAGGAACCGCCCTTCTGCCCCCCAAAGGCAACAGCGATTACGAATCCAATCGGTCCCTTTGTATTCACAGGCTGCTCATTCACCAAGGTTCCTTTGAAAGCCAATTCATTCATTAAAATGTTCTACAAGGCTGGGCTCGATGTGGAGCTGGCAGGAGCATCCCACAAACACCTGAAGATGAGCGCGGGCCTGGAGCTGCCCTCTCTGGGTGTCCCCAACAGCAGGTCAGCCAATTCTCCTCTCAGTATCGGGGATCCGATCCAAATCAAAACTTCCCCAGTTTATTGATCTGGAGAGAGGGAACGGACTCATAAAACTTGAAACCAAAAACGTGCATCTGATTTCTTTCCAATAGAGAAGGCAGCCCCTGAATCCCAATTATTTTCCCTCTCATTCTCTTTGCTGCCATGGGGCTCTGCCTTTGTCCTAATGCAGTACTGCACTAGAAGTGTTACCGTCTGCCCTCTCCCAGCTCGGTCTCTGAAATGCTCAGAGCCACTGAGAACATCCAGGGGATGGGAGGAGATTGTGGTGATGAGATGGGCGAGGCAGCAGCCCAACCCACTGTGCCACAGTGCAGACCCCATGCCTGCTTTCATTAAAAATTCAGGGACAGGGCCCGGTGCTGTGGCACGGTGGGTTAAAGCCCTTGCCTGGGGTGCCGGCATCCTATATGGCTGCCAGTTCTGGTCCAGGCTGCTCCTCTTCTGATCCAGCTCTCTGCTGTGGCCTGGGAGGGCAGTGGAGGATGGCCCAAGTCCTTGGGCTCCTGCACCCACATGGGAGACCTGGAGGAGGCTCCTGGCTCCTGGCTTCGGATCGGCACCACTCTGGCTTTTGTGGCCATCTGGAGAGTGAACCAGCAGATGGAAGACCTCTCTCTCTGTCTCTGCCTCTCTCTGTAACTCTTTCAAATAAATAAAATAAATCTTGAAAAAAAAAAAAAAAGTCAGGGACATGGTGGTGGGCGTTGCTGTTGTTGTGGCTCAGTGGTTAAGATGCTGCTTGAGGGGCCGGTGCTGTGGTGTAGCAGGTAAAGCCGCCACCTGCAGTGCTGCCATCCCATGTGGGTGCTGGTTCGAGTCCCAGCTGCTCCACTTCTGATCCAGCTCTCTGCTATGGCCAGGGAAAGCAGAGGAAGATGGCCCAAGTGCTTGGGCCCCTGCACCCACGTGAGACATGCAGAAGCAGCTCCAGGCTCCTTGCTTCTGATGGAGCAAGGCCGTTGCAGCCATTTGGGGAGTGAACCAGCAGATGGAAGACCTCTCTCTCTGCCTCTCAAATAAGTCATTTATTTATTTAATTTACATTTATTTATTTATTTATTTTTTAAAGATGCTGCTTGGAACACCAGCATCCCGTATCAGAGTGCCCAGGTTTGAGTCCTGGCCCCGCTTGCAGTCTAGCCTCCTGTTGATGTGCACCCTGGGAGGCAGGAGATGATGAGTCAGGTGTTTGTGCCACTCATGTAGGAGACCCAGATGGAGTCCTGAGTCCCTCACTTTGGCCTGGTCCAGTCCTGAGCATTTGGGGAATAAACCAGTGGGTGTAAGATCTCTCTCTCTCTCTCTCCCTCTCGCTCTCCTGCACTGTCTCTCTCCCTTATTGCAGTGTCTGTGTTCAAGTCCCAGCTCTGCTTTTGATCCAGCTTCCTGCTAGTGCTCACACTGGGAGGCAGCAGGGGATGGCTCACGTGCTTGGGTCCCTGCAATCCATGTGGGAGAGCCAGGTGGCATTCCAAATTCCTGGCTTTGGCCTAACCCAGGCTCAACGGTTGGTATTTGGGAGGGAAACCAGCAGGTGGGAGATGTCTCCCTGTTGACACTACCTCTCTGCCTTTCAAATAAATGAAAATAAACAGGCAACATTAAAAAAAAATTCATGACATATGTGAAGGCCAAAGGGAAACTTCAGAAAAGTTCCACTTCTTTATTAAATTAAGGAAAGCTTCCCAATATTAATGACATCTCATCTGATCTGTGGTGCAATGTGGGCAGCTCATTTTTTTTTAAATATTTGTTTATTTATTTGAAAGTCAGAGTTACACACAGAGAGAAGGAGAGGCAGAGAGAGAGAGAGGCAGAGAGAGAGAGAGAGAGAGATGTTCCATCCACTGGTTCACTCCCAATTGGCCGCAATGGCCAGAGTTGCACCGATCTGAAGCCAGGAAGCAGGAGCTTCTTCTGGGTCTCCCACGTGAGTGCAGGGGCCCAAGGATTTGGGTCATCTTCTACTGCTTTCCCAGGCCTCAGCAGAGAGCTGGATCGGAAGTGCAGCAGCCGGGATTTAAACCGGCATCCATCTGGGATGCCGGCACTGGAGGCATCAGCTTTACCTGCTATGCCACATTGCCGGCCTCAAGGGCAGCTTTTTTTTTTTTTTTTTTTTTGGTTTAAGATTTATGATTTATGTATTTATTTTAAGGTGGGAGGATGGGGGCAGCAGTGCGGGGGTGGGAGGGGAGGGAGGGAGGGAGAGAGAGAGAGAGGGAGAGAGACCTTCTAACTGCTGGTTTATTATATAATGACCACAAGGCCAGGGCTGGTCCAGGCCGAAGCCAGGAGCCTGGAACCATACCCAGGTCTCCCACACAGGTGCAGGGACCCACACAATTGGGCCATCCGCTGCTGCTTCCCCAGGTGCATGAAGAGGGAGCTGGGTTGGAAGGGGAGCAGCTGGGGCTTGAACTGGAGGCCTGAAGGGCAGGTGGCAGCCTGGCTCAGCACACCAGCCCTGCAAGCCTGTGGAGGCTAAACGTTTACTCCCTTGGTGCCTCATTAACTCCTCTGTGACTCGGTTTTCTCACCTGTGGAAGAGGTTCCTTAAGATCGCTGCTGGGTCTCCCGCAGATCCTCTGAGTCTTTGGTTTTGATGGAGCCTCAGAGTGGTGGGTTTGGAACATACAGGTCCCTTTGCCAGTGGAGTCAGAAGTCTCCTGGGCCAGTGCAGTGAGGGGCACCAGTCACCAACCCACCACCCAGAGGACTGACAGACACAGGAAGGTGGTGGCGCTGGAAGTGTCACACTGATTTGAGACTGTGGACAATCCGGTTTTACATTTAGTCTGTGTTGTCTGCCACGCGCCACGGCTCAAATCCGCTGCCTCCCTTTTCCGTTCTGCACTGCAGTGGAAATGTCCACTTGGGCCTGAGGCAAATGAAGACAAATGTGCCTCCATCAGCCTGGGAGCTCTGGCTGCAAGTGGCCTTGTCTCGCTCTTGGACATCTCCAGCCAGGCCCCAAGGCCATCTTTGCTGGGATCCATCTTCGATCACGAATCCCAAATGTCCTCTCAACACGGTCGGGCAGCCCAGTTTCTTTAGTAACTGTTTAATTCTGTAGTCTTCTCCAACTGGTCCCGAGCTCCCCTGCACATCCATTTTGCCTCCTGGCCGAGAAGATGGAAGCCATCATTTAGGGATTCCCTTGTCTTCCCAGCATTGACTCTGCAGGCTAACTTCACACCCATTCCACATACCTCCTCCTGCAGGGCTGACAGCTCCCTCTTGTCTTCTCAAGGATCTATTTCCCTCTCTCTCTCTTGTCCTTTCTCTCTCCCCCCTCCCACTTTCCACCTCTCTGAATTCCCATTTCTTGCTTCTTCAACCTTCCCTACTCCTGAACAGGAAACTCCTAATAAGACACATCCAAGCCCTAACCCCTAGGACCTGCAAGGGTGACCTCAATTGAGAAAAAACAAAAAAAGGGAATTTGCAGATGTAATAAGCATTACTGGATGAGATGATCCAGGATTTAGGGTGCATATTAAGTCCAAAGACAGGTGTCCTCATAAGAGAAAGGGAGTGGGAGACTGGAGACCCAGGAAAACCACAGGAGGGCAGGCCAGGAAAAGGAGACAGGGACTGGAGTGATGTGTCTCCAGGCTAAGGAACACCAGGGGTTGCGAGCAGTCACCCAAAACAGGAAGGGGCAGGTGAGGATTCCCTGTAGAGGCGTTTAGGGGAGTGCCACCTGCTGGATTTTGGACTTCTGGTCTCCAGGACAATGAAGGAACAAACCTATGTTGTTTGAAGTCACCTAGGCAACCAGGAGTCATCGATGAGCTCCCACAGCTTGAAAAACCAGGCTCACTACCATCTCCTTTCGCTTTGCATCACCATTGGGTTCAGTTGGCTGCTCCTCCCTTCAGCCAGCCAGCCAGCCGTGGTTTTGACTTCCTGGATGTGCGTAACTTTCTCTTGGATTCTCTTTTCTGTGAATGCTGCATCTTAGGGTCCCTTGCCAGCTTTCTGCTTCTACCCAACCTGTCCCTTTGCATTCTCTCCTCTGATCACAACCGTGCCTGTGGCCCTACAGAGCACCTGCATCCTCTTGAATCCAAAACTGGTATCTTCAGCTCATTCCTGCTGGTAGCTTCCGCCATGTGTACACATCCACCATGCGTACATACTGTGTGTGGGCACCATGACTTCTTGACAGAGCAGCTCACACATTTCATAGTAATCGCCTAGGTGAGCAAACATAGATGGGCCAAGTAGACCTTTTTTGGGCATACTTTTATTTGATTTATTTATTTATTTAAACAGGCAGAGTGGACAGTGAGAGAGAGAGAGAGAGAGAGAGAAAGGTCTTCCTTTGCCATTGGTTCACCCTCCAATGGCCGCCGCAGCCAGCGCACTGCCGCTGGTGCACCGCGCTGATCCAAAGCCAGGAGCCAGGTGCTTATCCTGGTCTCCCATGGGGTGCAGGACCCAAGCACTTGGGCCATCCTCCACTGCACTCCCGGGCCACAGCAGAGAGCTGGCCTGGAAGAGGGGCAACTGGGACAGAATCCGGCGCCCTGACTGGGACTAGAACCTGGTGCTTAGTGCCGGCGCCGCTAGGCAGAGGATTAGCCTATTGAGCCGTGGAGCCAGCTATTTGATTTATTTTTAAGCTCAATTTATCCCCAGGCCACAACATTTTGTTTCTTCAGTTTGTTCTGTGCAACTTCCTCCATTGGCTTAGAAACAACTATTATTATTTTTTTTAAGTAAGGAATCATCTCTGTGTGGCACAGGAGCTCACACATGTGTTGATCTGAGCATGAACTCTTTAAATATAGTGGACATCTTGGGTGCTTTATTCACTTGGACGTGTGCAACAGGCACAGAGTCAACATTGAGCCCTGCATTTTTCAGCATGTGCATCAAAAATGCTGCATTCTTTTTGGGCCACTAACCCAGTGTTCAGCCCCACCGTTTGGCCAGGCCTCATCTCCCAACTCCACCACTGATAGGACAGAATGGCTCACACTGCTTTTTTGATGGGACGTCTTTCAGAAGCTTGGTGGCTTATTGGCTATGCATGCCCTTGATGGCCTGGGCAGTTTCCCTCATGTTCTTAAAGTGAGCGTGAAGATTTGAACATCTTGGTTTGCATAGTTTTGTGGGGTTTTCTGGTCCAAATGAACACTGAATCCTTTTCAGAGATCATCTCAGGCAGTGTATGTAAAGAGCTTCCAGATGGAACTTCTGATCACCCAGCCCTCTTCCTACAAGCCTCCTGTTCTTCCTTTGGTTTTCCTCATCTGAAGAAAGGACACCCCCACGCAACACAACTGTTCTACTAGCAACCCGGGGGCCAGTCTTTCCCAAAACAGGTCTTGCCAATCGGACCTCTGAAATACCTCTTGAACCTATTAATTTCTCTTGACGGCTACCATCATCATTCTGGGACTGCACCGACTGTATCGGTCAGCTTTTTGGGACTATGATGAAATACCCGAGGTAACTTACATTATAGAGAAAAGGTTGAGTTAGCTCACAATGTTGGAGGTTCAAGTCCCAGAGCGGACAGCCAGGTTGTTGGGGGTGGTGTTGGCAACAGTCAAGTGTGCACAGAAGGACTTCGTGGTGACCCAGGAAGCAGAGAGTGGGTGAGTCAGAACTCAGGCTTTTTTCATAGTCTTCAGTGACCCAGACCCCACATCCTAAAGGTCCCACCACCTCCCAACAGCACCACCATGGGGACAAAGCCCTTCACATGTATGCCTTTGGGAATGCAACGTCAAACAAATATCCCGAACCACAACACTAACATTATTTCTTATCAGGTGTCTTACAGCCCCTCCTGATTCTCCACGCAGCAGCAAGGGTGCTCTCTTAACAGATCAGACCATGGCATATCCCGACATACAGCCCTTCCAAAGATGCCCCATCGAATGTAGCACAAAATTCAAACTCTGTGGTGCCTTTTGCAGCCTTGTTGCTACCTTCTGTCCATCTCTCTGCCCCTGCTCTGTCCCCATCCTTCAAGATTCAAGAATTCACAAAGTTTTTGCTATGTGTGATAATCTCCCCCTTTTAAATAAATGTCTCATAGTTTCATCTTTCTGCATATTTTTAAAAGATTTATTTATTTGAAAGGCAGAGTGACAGAAAGAGAGGGACAGACAGACAGACACGAATCTGCTGGTTCACTCCCTGAATGCTTGCAACCACTGGGGCAAGGCCAGGCTGAAGCCAGGAGCCAGGAACTCCATCAGTGTCTCCCACGTGGGTGACAGGGACCCAACTACCTGGGCCATCTTCTGCTGCCTTTCCAAGTGCATTAACAACAAGCAGAGGTGGGACTCAATCCCAGGCACTTTGATACGGGAGGCAGGTGTCCCAAGCGGCTGTATAACCTGCCGTGTCACAATGCCCGCCCTGCCTGTGGTCACTTTAGACTGGATACCCTGGCTGCCTCCTCTGGTCCCGTCTGACATCACCATTTTTGTTCACAGAACTTGATTCTTGGCACCACAGCATCTGCCAGCATCTGTGACCACACATTCCCTGGTGTGCGTCTACTTGCTCTCCTTGTTTACTGGGTTGCTTCCACGGCTGGGGCCGTGTCCGCTTTTCCTCACTGAGCACAGAGCACCCAGCTCAGGTGCAGGCCAGAGGACGTGCTATAAATATCTGCTGAATGGAGCCAGTGTTCTCTTCTACTCCTGCCTCAAATGTTTTGTTCTAGCACGGGCGCTCTTCCTTGGAGAACCCCGTCACCCAAAAGGAAAAAAAAAATCTCAAACTGAAATTTTAGGAAAAGCCAAAGACTTCATTTTACAAACATATAAATTATTTTATTTACAAAGCCATGTTACAAAAAAAATACAATCACTCACTGGAGAATATTTCCAGGCCTGGTGCTGTACCATGGCAGTATCAATAGATACGTGTTTTGTTCTTTCCTCTGAAAACCGTGAGCTGTAGAGTTCACTATTTACACCTACTGCAGAGTTTGTTCTGCGTAACGATAGCACAGGCATGGAATGCATCCTATCTGATAGTGCGAGGGAGGGAGACGCGTAGTGTTACAGAAGGCGCGCCGCAGAAAACAAACCCACTCCACGGGGTGGCGTCTGCTTAGGGTGATCGGACATGCTTTCTTCAAAATTCTTCTGGAGAAGCTTCTAAAATCGAGGGTAGGGAAAGGACAAATGAGCAGGTGCAAATTCTTGGCTGTGTGACAACAGTTATTTAATCTACCCCATGACGGACCAGCTACGTAAAACCCACAGAGTTTCCGTTAAAGTGCCATGGGCCGACAGCATAACAAAATATAAGGTGTCAATAGAAAATTTCTTTTGTTTCCTTTTTCAAAACAAGAGTTCACTGAGAATCAGCAATAATAGAATATGCTGTATAAACTATTCTCTACAAAGGTCGATCCGAGTTATTTACAATTGGTACGTCGATACAAAAGAAGGCATACAAGTTATCCAGGTCGCTTGTTTTTGTTTTATGGCTGACAGGTCTACGCGCTGCGTGATGCTTAACAGCCAGAGCTTTCGGGCCTTGGCGGCTGGCGACAAGACATCAGGAGCTCTTCAGGCAAGACGGGGGTGTGCGCAGTCAGGGGGCCCGGCGGGGCAGACCGAGCACCGAGCACCCAGCACCCAGGCGCGCGCCACGGAAGAACACCGAAGACCTCCCCCTCGGACCGCTTTTTCGCGGTCTGGTCCGGTCGAACTCCGAGAAATCAAACCCAAAGAACACCTCAGCTCTGCGTTCTGTTTCCAAGCCGCAAGTCTTCAGTCCATCGCCGTAACGTAAACATGGGGTGGGTGGCAAAGGAGGAAGTACGGCGGGGTGGGGGGAGGGAGGGTTTCCCTTTTTGTTCGGTTTTCCAGAAATGTCCTCACCTTGGTCAGAGCCCGTCTCTCAGCGGTGTGAGCAGCGTTCGGTGGGGAGCCTCTCGAGTCCAGCTTCCCAGGCGAGACGTGGAGAGGAAGATGTTGGAACCCACTGACCCGCCCCGGGAGTCCCTGTCCGGGCATTTTTCGCAGAAGCAGCCGCTTCGTCGTGCCACCTTGTACCCCCTCTCTGAGTGCAAGAGTTTGTAGATCAGCGGGTTCTGTTGCTGAGATTTTGTTTTGTTTTGTTTTTTACTCCTGAAAGTTTTTCCAACTCAAAATAAATTATAAAAAACAAGACTTCTAAAACCAAACGAGACAAAAGTTGTGCAAAAAATAACAAAGATATGTACATACTTTTCAGTCTGAAGAAATGTACAATAAAAACATAATTCAAAGAACGTTTTTAAAAATAGAAACATTGCTTAAACTTTCCTAAGTTTCATATTGTTTCTGAAACTATTCTGGTCAGTTAGCTCTGCAATATAGTAAAACATAAATTATTACAAAATTAACACTATAAAAATTTACTTTAAGAATATCTTCTAAATTTTTTTCCAAAGGGTCTAACCTTGTTTATAATTTCTTAAACATTTATAAGTCTTAAAATCTGCCTTAAGTTTTTTTTTTAAGAAGAAAAAGTAACATTCATCCCTTCAGTTTGTAGTCTTTTCCTTTTTTCCCCCAAGACATAAATAAACCAGCATCTAAGTGCACTTTTAACACTGTAGAAATAAAAATGAAATCATCTGAACTCATGTCCTGGTGTTTGATAGCAACTCCTGATTTTAAAAACATCTTCATTTCATATTAAAAAGGTTTGAAATCCTCTAAGAAACACTGTCAGTGCAATTCCACGGAGGCAAAGCACTCCATCTGCCTCGAGTCTTTGCGGATTCAGATTGTGTGGTGAAGCTTAGCAGTAGTCTCATCTTTGGGCTGGGGGAGGGGACAGAAAGAGAATCTTCTGGGTGCGGATGAGGCCTGTGCCCAGCAAGGCCACGAGCAGTGCACTCACGTGGGACCTGAGGCTGGGGCAAACCCTCCCAGCATCCCTGCTGTGTCTCGGGCTAGGAGCCTACATGGCTGGCGCAGAACACCTAGTTGCTACCGTGATCTCCCAACCTGGTTACCACTGCCTGCCAGAGCTTATGGTATTGCTGGTTCTTTTCAAAACTCCAGTGTGATCAGTTCTACAGCTACGGGGCTCCAATGTTCCTGGCTCTTCCAAGTGGTTCCTTCTGGGACGGCTGGTTCTGAGTCGGCGCACCTGGCAGTGCAGGGGGCGTGGGGAGGACAGCAAATGCTAGCACTGATTTTCCCAAGGGGTTCAACACATTAACCACCCCCCAGAAGCCTGGACAGCTGCTGGAAGGCCGTTAGCAGCAGTGGTCCCCAGGGAGTGGCTGCCTGGTATCCCCCTCTCTCTCCGGCTCACTCAGCTCCGCACCCCGGGATGGATTCTGCAGAGTGGACTCCTAACACAGGTATCCAGTTCTCACCGTCTTTGGTGGGTTATGGTCCCCTACCTCTCATGCTCTGCTTCCTGCCACCCTCCTAGGCCACTGCAGCCCCTGTCCCTGACCCAGCTGCTTAGCTGGAAGTGACATTGGATAAACCACACCATTAAATGGCCGGTTCTCTATGCTGCCCCCAGCACTGGGCTCCAGCCATGGTGGGCTGCAGAAACCTGATGAGAGCACCCTACCCCTCCCCTGCTCTCAGCTCCCCAGCGTGCTGTCTGGAGGGACCTGTGGACAGCCAGCTCCCTCTGAAGAGCAGCGGGGACTCAGGGAGTGGCAGGTGGAGGCTGGAAGGGAAGGGGTGGGAGAGGACCAGGAAGCAAAGCGTTCTGCAGGTGCTAAAGTTCAAGAGCTTTAGATGGAGCAGGCCCGGAAGTGACACTCTGCCACGCCTGCCGTCCGGGCTGCAGCAAAACAACGGGGTGCCATAGCAGCATCAGGAGCTGGGGAGGGACTCCCACATGTGGAAGATGTATACGCGTGGTAAACGGAAGGAAAGACAACGGAAACAAAACACTGGCATTGTTTGCTGCAAGTATCAGATTCACGGTCTCTTGCCTTTTTCTTTGAAAATAAAAATTGGTTAATTTTTCAAAAATTTAGGAGAAGAAAGGCCAGAGCCACAGGCAGGGCACGGGAAAACAGCTTCTCTCCCACGGCTCAGTCCCCTCCCCCTCCTCCCGCCTCGGCCTCCCGAGGCACGACCAGGAAGCCTGGAAGTGGTTTGGAAGTGGCTTCGCAGTCTTGTTATGGAAGAGTCCTTATCCTGCCAGGTCTGTTTGTGTTCTTCTAGGAAAGAAAAGAAAATCTGTCTCAAAACCACACATTTGCGGGGACCCACGCGCGTTCCAGGCCGCGGCCCCGCCTTCTCCTCTGGGGCAGGAAAGGTGACGCCCCACACCTGTGTACAGCTTTGACAAGCGAGGGGAGTGACTCCACACATGCCGTGTCAGGTGGTCACAGAGAGCCCAGCCCCCAATGCAGTGGAGATTCATGGCGACGGGGATGAGCGACATCTTTTTTGTTTTTCTCTATTAGTTCACCTATTCCCATGCAGCTGGTAGATGAGACAGTGAGTTATTTAAGGAAGAAGCACCGATTTGGGGTGCACATGGAGGCTTTGCAGATCTGGATTCTGGGCTCAAGTTACTAAGTTAGCTCCTTAGTCCAGCCATCTTCATCTATCACAAGGGTGTGACAATCTTGTCCCCCACAGGGCTGCTAACAGGTTTAAATGTATGCGACAAATATAAAGGACTCAACAAGTGGCCGCTAGTGTTGTTACTGTATTTGTCAGGGCTGACCCGGCATTTTGGGTTTGCCGGAGGTGCGCCTGGAGCTATACGTGCGCCATGCTTGGTAAGGGCAAGAGGCCTGGTAGGCACAGGCCAACTGCCTGAGCATGGACCTGCCTCCCTCCCCGCCTCAGCTTCCATGATGGACTACAGTTGCCCAGGGGTGATAAGGGCCTTAGTGACGCAGAACACTGGGGAGACACCCCTGGCTCTGGGCATACAAAAACTTTTTTTTTTTTTTTTTTTTTTGCCATAGTTTTTGCCCAGGCTCTAGCCCAAGATTTGTGGAAAAATCCCAAAGGGTAAAATGCAGATGGAACAATTGCTATTTGATGTCTACAAAACGTAAGGCACATTGAAGACAGCGGAACAACACAGCTAACATAAGGGTACTTTGAGAAGTTCATGGAAGATGAGACTCAAGGGTAGGTTTTTCTAGCAACCTTCTGAAGTGCCCTAGTGTGTGTGTGTGCACACGTGTGTATGTATCTGCCAGTCATGTATCAGTCACAGCCCTACCTCCCGTGCTCCCCCAGACACACCCGCTCCACTGGAGCAAATCATTTGTCATTGGGTTTACCCAGTGATGACTCCCATGTCTCAAGTTCAAAAACCTGCCAAGTCTACCCTGCGTTATCCCCACCACACAGCGGAACCCAAGCAGTAGCTCCAGCTTCCGGAGGCCTTTGAGGAAAACATGGATGGACACTCGCCCTGGGCCACGTGCTTTAGACAACAGCATCTGATTTCATTTCACAACAGCCTTAGGAGGTCGGTATTCAGTTCACCATCTGGCAGATGAAAAACCCGAGGGTCAGAGAAGTAGCCTGCCTAGGATCACACAGCTGGTCATAACCACAATAGCTCACACTACGTGTTTGTTCCATATCAAGCATTTTCCAGAGGCTTTGAGTGAATGAAAGTGATTTTATCCTCACAAAAGCCATACGCGGGAGGGCCATTGTGAGCCTCACTTTATAGAGGAGGAAATGGGAGAGCACAGAGAAGTTAGGGAACTTGTCCAAGGGCACACAGCTCGTGAGTGCAAGGTGCAGACTAGGACGCCAGCCAGCTGTGCTCTCTCCTGCAGGTGAGACTTGACCCAGGGCCTGTCCCTAATACCCACGCTCCTTCCGCTCTGCTGACGACTCTGGAGCCGTGTCCCTTGGTCACTTACCGGTCGGCTGTGTCCTGGGCTGGATATGCTCGAAGGGCTGGACTGTGACAAAGCTAGGCTGCTATTTTTCCCAACCTGAAAGACACCAGCGAAGCCTTGCTCAGACACTGGTGCCAGCGTAGGCCAGGCCCACCGACAGCCTGTGCGGCATGCCTCACTCCCTCGCGGCGCTTCGGAACTGGCGTTTCCATCTTAGATCACGGAGAGAATGCACACGTTCCGGAGCGTGCCTCCAGGATGCCGCTCTCCTTCCCCAAGGATGAGCGGAAGGGCGGGGGACTCCCAACTCTGCCCGTTCCAGACGTGAGGATGAAGGCATCTGGTCCCAAGCCAGGTCCCTCCTGGGAGCACTGGGGCTCGGCTTTCGCCACTGCGGCCCACGGGTCACACAAGCTCACTTGCCTCGGACCCGCGGTCCCAGACCCATCTCGCTGCTAGCCCAGACTCCCTGGGACCAGCTGTGGATCCCACACCTGGATCTTCTTCTGGGTCCGCTTTCCCGGCCAGGAGACACAGTGGTGACACAGCAGTGCTGGGCTTCCCCTTAAGGGCAGGGCAGGGCAGGAGGATGTGCCTGAGCTGGGGTCCCCAGAAGGCAGCACAGGGCATGTGACGGCGGTGGCTGGGCTCTTCCCCTTCCTCTGAGACTGTGCTAGGCACGCACTGGGCTGGCTCCCCATGGGTGGATACCAGGCACTACCCCCGCCGTCCCCATCGCGTCTGCCTTTGGCCCATCAGCAGCTCACCCTGCACATTGACCCACCTTGGCATACTGACACGTGCAGGGCATTCACAGCCCAACGTAATACCTCTGTGGCCAACTAAGCAACTAAACAGAGCCCTGAGCTGTCCCCAAAGCAGAAGCTTATCTGGGCCTCTTGACAATGTGCTTGGCCTCTCTGCTAAGGGAATCAACACAGACACCAAAGGTCCTCTCCTTGTCCCGACACCTGGAGATCACCAGTGGTGACGCTGGTCAAAGCCTTTCTTAAAAAGTGTCAAGCACCAGGCTGGCGCCACGGCTCACTTGGCTAATCCTCCGCCTGCAGCACCAGCACACCGGGTTCTAGTCCCAGTTGGGGCGCCGGATTCTGTCCCGGTCGCTCCTCTTCCAGGCCAGCTCTCTGCTGTGGCCTGGGAGGGCAGTGGGGGATGGCCCAAGTGCTTGGGCTGCTGCACCTGCATGGGAGACCAGGAGGAAGCACCTGGCTCCTGGCTTCGGATCGGCACAGCACTGGCTGTGGTGGCCATTAGGGGAGTGAACCAACGGAAGAAGACCTTTCTCTCTCTCTCTCACTATAACTCTCCCTCTCTCTCTCTCTAACTCTGCCTGGCCAAAAAAAAAAAAAAAAAAAAAGTGTCAAGCACCGAGGCACCACTGCATTAAGGACTCATGGTGGCCAGGACCCATGGCGGCCGTGAGATCATCCATGTGTGTGGCTCCCCTCCTCGTGGGCGCTCTCCAGGGGAGGCACATCTGCTCTCCACACTCTGGGCTGACTCATCGTATTTACTGTGCATTTTGTACAGTCCCACGGACCCAAGAACCAGCAGAGCAACAGTGACTCAATGCCGAAGCACCCCGTTTGCGGCATGGAGGCTAAGGGCCCGCACTGCACAGCCAGAATGCCTGCCTGGGTTTACATCCCGGCCCTGCTGTTTACTTGCTGAGTCCCTTGCTTAGCCTTCTGGTGCCTTGGTTTTCTCATCTGTAAAATGGGGGTAATAGCAGGTGGTTATTACATGAGTTAATGCACATGCCATGCTCGGGGCAGAGACCACCACCTATGCCAGCTGCTGGACTCCACCTAGCATGCATGACACACACTGCGTGGCCTTGCTGCTCAAGGTGTCATCTGCAAACCAGGGGCAGAGGCACTGGAGGAAGTGCAGGCTCCTGGGTCCCACCCCCAAGGGCTGCTCTCTCCGAATCTGCATTGTCACAGGCTCCCAGGGGCTGTGTGCCCGTACACTGGAGTTTGAGGAGCCCTGACTATGTTCTGCCCTCTGTCCTGAGGCTGGGGGTGGCAGTGACTTTAGTGTCCAGGTGGGCCCTGTGGGTGCAGGCCCCCGCCCCCGCACCCCTGCACCGGGGGTCGGAATGGTGCCCCAGGCGCCAGTGAGAGGGCCTGCGTCTCCCCCTCCTCTCACCTTGGCCTCGGTTTGCAGCTTGTCTGGCCCTTGAATTCCAAGGTGGCTGTTTCCCATGTGTTTGTGATTTGTGAATCCCCCTCGGGAGGTGCTCTTCGTGAGGTTTTAACAAGTCTCATAAACGGCGACACAAAACAGCAAAACATCTTTTTAACAACTGCCTCCCATCTTTCCAAAGTCCTCCTCCCTAGACGGGGCTGGCCCACTTCCTCCCGTGGCTGCTGCTACAGGCTCCAGCCACGCGGCCCTCCAGGTGCAGGCTCCTGGGCACACGCAGCCCCACAGAGAAAATCCTGGGCTGGGCCCCGCCCCCCGCCCGCTGCTCCTGGCTGGGTGGGGCTGGGCTTTCCTACACGGGTCCCCAGTGTGAAGAGAGAGATGGGATGTGGGGGTGGGAGCAGAGCTCAAGGCAAGGCAGGCACACTTTCTCCCTGGACCTAACCCATCGCCCCAAATCCCTCACAGCACATGCTCCTGCTCGGACCATGGCCTTGAACACTCTGATGCTGGCGTTACGGACAGAATTATACCAGCAGGAGGCGGGGTCCAGGCGGCTGGGTGAGGCGAGGAAAGCAAGTACCGAGAGCTGGACACAGCGGCCCCTCCACTCCCCAAGGGAGACCCCGGCTCCCCGCCTAACCAGCCCGGGGGCCTCGAGCTCTCCCTCCGAGAAGTCCACCAGCTCAGCACCTGAAGGTCCCCAGACCCTCCGGAGACAGCGAAGTGGGGAACCTCGAGTGTCTCTCTCTCTCTGTGTGCCTCCGTTCACTGGTCTGTAAAGGCGTGCTACCCACGGCCCCAACCGCCCTAGCTGGCTCTGAGGACTACACGAGTAACAGCCGGCAGGCGCTGAGAACAGTGCCTGGCCCGTGGAGAGTTAGACCAACTGCTCTCAAAGCAGAGGGCCGAGATGGCCTATGGGGTGGACGAGGCGAGGAGGCACGCCCGCGGTACCTGGCTGAGGCCCCCGGCTAAGCAGGGGCGCGGCCCAGCTCCCCCTGCCCCCCAGAGCCGCTGAAGGCAGTGCCAGGAGGTCCCTTACCTGCCGAGAGGAGGTGCTGTTACCGGGGTCCGGCACCGGGGCCAGCAGGCCGGGCGGGTTCTTTTTGTGAACGTTATTCATACCAGGCATTTTAGTGATCTTACAGCCTTTGCTACTAGAACTCGAGTTCTTACGCTTTTTTCCTTCTGATTTGTCAAAAGAGAGGGGCAGAGAAGACACGGCATTGTGTGAGGCCAGAGAGAGGTCCCCCGCGTGCAGCGCGAGGGAGGGCACAGAGAGGGGACAGGAGTCGCTGCTGCCGCCCACAGCGCCCACCTGTCTCGCTAGGTCCGCGGGGCCGCCGGGCAGCGGGGTCCGTCCTGAGGGCTCCAGTTTGGCACCGAGTGGGCTCACGCCATTGTTTGTGTTGTGCACAGACAGACTGTTGTAGGGAGGGCCCGGCTGATAGGAGTTCAAAGCTGAACTGGCATTCAGCACACAGTTCTTTCTGTGGGGCCCTGACAATGGAGACGCGAGGGAGGTCTGCAGGGACAAGGAGGAGGAGGAGGAGGAAGAGGTGGAGGAGGAGGAGGAGGAGGAGGAAGTCGAAGGCTGCGGCTTCCTCTTTTTGTTACTTGGAGACTCGTCGCTACGGGCGGACAGGTCCTTGACTTTGGAGGATTTGCTGGTTTTGATTTTGGATGGCTTGTGGGATGGGGAAGGGATGACGGCTGGTACCGAGGACACGGCGGATGGGGCCTTGAAGGTTGAGTCCATGATGCTGAGGGTTGCGGCCACATGGGGGAAAGCTGGGGTGTGGGACATGAGGACGCGCGGGTCCGGCGATGCCACAAAAGCTGCGTCTGAGAGCATGGCTGATGTCATTATGTAAGAAGAGGTGAGTCTCGAGCTGATGGGAGCTGAAGGCAGATACACAGCACTGGGGTTGCTGAAAGGCTGCAAAACGGATGCTGGCACGGGGGTGGTGATGTGGGCTGCTGGCGAGGGCATGGGGCTATCTGCCGCAGGAGGGATCTTCCTAAACACGAGAGAAGAGTCAGAGAGAAACAGTGAGACGGCGGCCGGCGCTGTGCGGGAGGCGCGATGAGGCTTGAGCACAGGGCTACAGAGAACACCCGGCAGCACCAGACGATGGAGGATGGAGCCTGGAAGGATGGCGGGTCGGAAGCATGGCCCTTCCTCACCGAGCCCCGTGCAACGCTCAGCGGTGGATCCCTTTTGGGTTTTCAGATCCCTTTCTCTGTGCCTGGCTACCGGAGAACGGCTGACTCGGGTTCATGAGTGAAAGGCAAACGTTATTTAGAACATCAATTTCCCTAGTGGGATTCCCCTCCTCCCCACTCTCATTGATTTTTTTGGGGGGGAGGGAGGAGTGTCGGGGCAGTAACAGAGGTGGTTTCTAAGGAAAAGGGGATATTTCCTGTTTCGATCCTGGTGTGCAGTAAGAAGCGAGGACAGGGCTTAGCCACCTGCACAGGTTGCCTGGAGCGTCCCCGTCCACCACTGCAGCTCGTCCTGTCCTCTGCTTGCCCACTCTACTCTTGGAGAGGGAGCTACGAAGTCCCTCCCCGCCTCCCTGCATTTGCTGTCTGCAGCCCTGCTGTTCTCTTCAGAGGCATCGCTCATGGCCACTGGCTCCTAGTGGGCTCAGGAGATGACACAGAAACACGACCGATTTCACCCCCACCCTGCCTTCTCTTTCACCCAGAGGAGCCACCCTGGAGGTGTGCCTGCCCTTTAGCAGGTCTCCTTGTCCCCATGTTAGGAAAAGGTAAGAGTGCAGGGACCCTCATGTGTCCAGAGAAGGGGGCAGGAACTTCTAGTGGGTTCTGAAGATACGTGCCGGCTGTGGGTAGCAGGAGGACATGGGATGGAGAGGGGAAAGCTGCTGTTTTCTTTTTCAGTCTCCCTGGAACTTGGCGGGGGTGCCTGAGAGCAAACTCCCCGAGCCGAGGCCAGCACCAAGCAGCAGGGCCACTCTTGGGATCTCTTTGCGGACCGTGTCTTGACTTACACTGAAACAGCTCTCCCTTCCGATCTGTGGCTGGGGCCGCCCCTGCTGCTGCTCTGGGGTTGGAGGCTGCAGGTAGGCATGGTGGCTGTGGGGTCACCATTGCTTCCTGATTTTGCCAGAAAGGAGCCTGAGCTTGGAAGCCATGCGTGTTGTCAGGGCGCTGGCATACCCAGCTGTAAGGAGCCCGTCTTCCTGCTCTGACAGCAGCACTTGCAGGCGGGCCGCAGTGGGAGACAGGGCCTCACGCAGTTCCTTGGGGGCTACCCTCCCAGCCGTAGCACCAAGCCTGGGTGCCAGGACACCCTGGTCAGCGGCCACTGGAAGCATAAATGCCTCTGCAGAGCCCCTCCCTGCCTGCCTGGGCTTTGGTGGAGCCGGTAGCTTCTGTCTGTAGGTGGGGGCCAGAGGAGTCCTCGGGCTCAGTAACACAGTGCCCTTGACTGTATCAGAGGGAGGAGATCAAATACAAGAGAAAAATGCTGCTGGACCCACAGCAGCCATGGCGCTGTTGGAGGACTTACTTTCTCTCAAGGCTAAAGAACGTAACCGATCCTGTGGGCACTAAAGGTGCTCCAGACGTACGAGTTGCAATGAATGGATGCGTGAACACATGGATGGATGGATGGGCAGATGGGCAGGTGGATGGTGAGCAGCAACATAACCGTACTGTCCGGGACGAGGCATGCTGGGCAAGGACTCCCAGGTGATGGGCCTGTAAGGTCTACACGCAGCCGCACGACTGTCTGGCACTGCACAACCCTTCCTCACTGGGCTAGGCGTGAGGCAGCAGCGCGCTTCCCTGCTCTCTTTGTGGCCTTGTTGTGCTAGTATAGGCATCCCACGCAATCTTTCCTCAAGTCCAGGTTCCTCACCAGCTAAAGGGGATATGGCAGGACTCGTGGCCAGAAGTCGGCAGCCATCTGTGGCGAGGCGTTATTGACAAACGCCAGACGGCTCATGTGGAGAGGACCCTGACGGGGTCTACTTTGCTTGTCCCGATTTACAACATTGCCGCTCACTTGCACTGGCAGGCAGAGCTGCGGTCCTAGGTCTCAGCTGGCTCTCTCTCTTGGGAATTGGGTGGGTGCTATTTGGGGGATGCCTGCTGCCCCTTCCCTCCTTCTCCCCAAGAAGTGGGGCAAGTGTGGGGCAGCTCACTGTCTCCAGGAGCGCCGTCCCCTGGTGCCAAGCAGTTCGTGTGTCTTTCTGGGTGCCAAAGGGCAGTGGGTTTGGGCTGGGTTGGGCTGTTGTCCCCGTTTCAAGCTCTGCACCCTGGCCTGGGGAAGTCCTGTACAGAGCCCACAGATGCGAATGCATTCCATCCTCCCCCGCCAGCTGGCGTGGAGCTCCAGATGCTGACCTGGCTGAAAGAGAATACTGTGTTGGCGTCTCCTGATGCAGAGTTAAATGCTTGTTAAAGAAAAAAGAGTCTTGACCGTTCCTTTTCTTCCTAATGTCTTCCACGCCCCCATCGGCTGCCATCCCTCCAGGTTCGGGCCCGTCGGGGCCTGGGGTTTGGGCAGCGAGGCTGAGAGGGCAGCGGGGTGCTACGCTCTCCAGAGTTGACACCCAGGCAGCCCCAATGTTGCTCAGTGACAGCAGATTGGTTAGGCAAGTCCTGAACAGAGGGGAGGGACCTGACGCCCTGTGGCTCGGGCTTCTGTGCCTGAGGAGGAAAGGAATAGGGAGCGAAATACAGATCAACACATTCCTTCCACGTGCCCTGATCCACACGTCCACGACAGAGCGGGGCCGGCACGTGGCTGGCTGCCGCCTCGGGGAACGAGCGCAGGAGGACCACACCACCAGTCACGGAGAACACGGGACCCCCGCATGCAGCGCCCACTGGCTGGGGAGTTGAGCGGACACAAATGGAGATCGTGGGGTGCCTTTTAGACACACCAGGCAGGCCCAATACGAGGCAAGAAATGACAAGCTTCTCTTGTGGCCCTCTCCTTCTTCATCGGGAACGTCTACTAGGTCCACCGTGAGAGCATGGCCTGTGTCCTGGGAGATCGGGGCTGGAAGCTCTGTGGGCTGTCCCACAGAGGACCAGGGTGCTACAGCTGCCCGGGGGAGAAGGGAAACCTGGGAAGGGGCCAGTGTGGGGTTCCATTCCTGCCTGTTCCCTCCCACCTCCTGGGGTCTCCCCGGGCAGGGGCGGAGTCTGGGTAGGGGTAGGGCGGCCCAGCCTTCTGTGATTCCGTCGGCCTGTGACATCTTGGGAGCTCCTATGTGCAGGAGTAGGGCAAGGGGACACCAGGAGGGCTGGCCTTATATTGCCAAGGGGGTGGACAGGGTCTAGGCCTATCCCGCCTTCACAAGGGCATTCTAGCAAATCAAAGTGTCTTCCCTATTAAAATGCAGGTACATTGGGAAGTATTAGAGACTAAAGAGACCTTAGACAGGTGGAAGTTTAAGGGTAAAGAAGTATACATGGAGGTGAGCAAGGGGTCCCAGGGAGATGGGAGGGGCCAAAGACAAACTTCACCAACTTCACAACAACATTGCTCAGGATCTGCCCTGTTGGCAACCATACGTAATTTTTCACAGGACAGCAAACAACTAGACAGTGGTCCACAATCATTATGAAACCTTCGATATTGACATTAGAGCATTAACTTAAAAACAGTAGCATATTCCCAATGCCTTTAGATGCTCAATAATAATAAGAAGGCCTTTTACCACCACCGTTAAGCAAGATCTTGTCTCCTTTTCATTTAGTTCACAAGACCATTAACCCCAAAGTGACCTCCGGAGAAAACAGAGGGCACAACATATCATGCGTGCTGGAGAAGGGCGGGCAGTGAAGCATCAGGAGCGAATCCTGGTCTCCGGATCACTCTGACCTAAGAGGAGCCAAGCACTGCGTTTTATGTGGGAAGTCGGGGCTCAGAGAGTCGTGGTGCAGCTCTGACCGGACAGCGTACAGAAAGCGTCACTTACTTCCACATCTGTGAGTTCAAGTGTTTTTCTACCATGGAGTTTAGTGCGAATCGAAAACGATCCCATCTTCTATCAAACACATAGTACCCTCGTCCCATGAGGCGACTCCCGAATGAGCAAAACTGTGAGAAAAAAACATTTTAATTTTGATTACAGGTTAATAAGCTAATATAAAGCATACAGAGAAAGATAACATTTGCATAAAAACACACAGGGGCACAATTGTACTCAAAATAAAGAAGCAAATGGTACGGGAGCCAAAAATATCTCTGTGGTGCTGTCATCTGAGCTGGGTTTCCTGCCGAACCTTGTGCCGTAACTCAACAACAGCTACGTTCCATTTCCTGCGGCGCTCACAGCTACGCTTTCTACTCCTAGGACTGAGCCAGCATGTGAGGTTAAACGAACCCCCACCGACTCCAGCTCCCTGCAGCTGGTTCTCGGCTGTCTCCGTGAGGAAGGTGGTGCTTCTCTAACTTGTCATCACAGTCGGAGACTGCCTGCCCTGGGGTCCTCAGTCCCCTGTTCTGATCCAACATCAGCAGAGCCACCTCACTTCTGATAGGCTGAACACGGTCGCTGCTCACACCTGACCCTCACTGCCACCTCCCAGCAGCCCTTGCGGGCTGCCCAGGAACAGGTCATGGCCTCCAAGCTTTCCCTCATGTGGGTCCCTCTGCCTGTAGGCTCCTTCCCTCTCCTCCTTGTCAATCACACTCCCCCAGGCCATAATCAACATTCTCATTGCCAATTGGCCCTCACCTGACTGGTCTTCCCACCAGCACACCTACCACATCCCTGATTACACTTCACCCCGGCGTCACTGGACGGCTGTTTTATGGGATATAGGCCTACGTGCCTGACTCAACTGTCACGTACAGACACTGGGGACCCCTCCTCAGAGTGAGCACAGTAGGGATTTTCACTAAAGAACAGACTCACAAAAGAACAAAGCCTCCCAAAATGTCTAAAGTAAACCATGACACTTAAAACACAGGCTGAAATACGGACCACTGGATGTTTGATAAACACTGATTATGCTGTGAGGACAACCAGAAGGTGATAGCAACGCAAGAGGCAGTCCCTGGGAAGGTGACATCTGGCTGAGTCAGAGCTCAGGTGAGTGTGCAAATGACCTGTAACACAAATGCGGCTTCTGCCCCTCCTCCGGGCCTCACACCAGCTCCCTGGCCTCCATCCCGCATACAGTGCCGAGTTGGCACTCGTTCCACGAACCCATCCTGGAACCAGCCTTTGCAGCAGTTCTCAGGAGGCAATGCAAGGCCTTCCTTGTTCTGCTTCTGCTTGTGTCTCACTTTTTTTTTTTAAAGATTTATTATTTTTTAAAATTTATTTGAAAGGCAGAGTTACAGAGACGCAGAGGCAGAGAGAGAGAGAGAGAGTCTTCCATCCACTGGTTCACTCCCTAAACAGCTGCAACAGCCGGAACTGGGCTGATCCAAAGCCAGGAGCCAGGAGCTTCTTCCGGGTCTCCCATGTGGGTGCAAGTACCTAAGGACTTGGGCCATCTTCTACTGCTTTCCCAGGCCATAGCAGAGAGCTGGGTTACAAGTGGAGCAGCTGGGACTTGAACTGGTGCCCATATAGGATGTTCGAGCTCAGGTGGTGGCTTTACCCAATACGCCACAGTGCCAGCCCCTCGGGGGGTCTGCAATAGTCTTGTCCCCCATCAGATCTGGTTCTGCCGATGAAGAGCGCTCCTCTGCACCCTCATAGTAAGTTCTCACTGACACGGCAAGGAGACGGGCAAGGAAATTCCCCAAAGTGGACGCTGGGCTCCAGCAGCATGTGGGAGCTGCTCAGGTCTACACCTCATTTCTTCCTTTGACTTAGTTGCTAAAGGCACACCGAGCAGAATTTGTACAAAACATGATTCCACCTGTCAAGTGGCCATGAGAGGAAGGACAAAGCAAAGAAACGAATCCCTGGCCTTTCCACTTAGACCAGCATACACGCGTGTGCCATGTCCGGTTTAGCTGGTAGCGTGTCTGTTGACTAATGTCTTGATGCACTCTGGAGTTGGGCCTTCTGGTCAGACTTGGGAGCTGGAGACAGGTCTCCATCTCCACACGCACGCAGGGCTGGGGGGCCCACCGGCTCCTGGAGTGCACTTGATGCCCTCGGCAGAGCTACGGCTCCTCACTGCAGGGTCACTCTGGCAGACTCTCCTGGCCGCTGACGTCAGCAGGCCCACACGTGCACTCTGCTATCCGACGGCAGCAGTTGACGGGCGCCTGGGCGGGAGTCACGGCTGGTTTTATCCGGTGTCACTGCAATCCCTCCCTTCTCCGCACAGGTCAGTCTGGGGCGGGCATGGGACTCATCGGACAGATCCAGAATGCTGGGGGCCTTCTAGGAAGGTTTTCTCTCATAATAAAAGAGGTCGTGGACGGCGGCCCCTTTTCTGTCCCACTGTGCACAGAACGCAGCTGGAGCTGTCACAGGTGCGTGCATGCAGATCCCGCACGAAGGGTGAGGAGAGCGGCAGGTTCTCCCTCCGCTCTGTGACATCGTGCTGAAGCTGAGCAAAGCCTGAAAGCAGCCCTCTCTAGACCTCTCGCTATGTGACACGACGAGATGACCTTGACGTCTGCCTGCTGTGAGCTGAACTCCCAATTACTGACAGGCAAAGGCATTCCTCATGGGCCCTGACTCCTTCTGCACTCACCCGGGGGTGCGGCCTCAGGCTGTGGGTGAGCTACAGGTAAGCACCACCCTCAGAAACAGGAAGTGGATCTGCCCTTCACTTACTCGGAAAGGCGAAGGGGCTCACGGGATCTTCCTGCCTACCCGGTCCCTGGACGCTAGAGATGGGCAGAGCTGACCCAGCAGGGCTGAGGCTGGCGCCAGAGTAGCCCACCATGGGAGCCCCGGCTCCAGGCCCCCTTGCCAACAGCACCACCCGGCACCCCCTGGCAAACAGAAACACCTGGATTTCAATGTGAAGCGGACTCACTCAAGGAATTGGAAAGAAAGCTCTGGTCCTGTCCCTCAGTAGCCACGAGGATGTGACGTGCTTCTCCCTTCCCCTTAACCCCCACACCCACACTCCCTCGGCTCTGCTGCCACATGCTCACACCTGCTAACGCAGGGGACATGCTGACACGCTGCTAAGGCGATGATTTTCAGGCCAGGTGAGCCCAGCTAACTCCGGACGTCACAAGCTCCATTTTTAGATGGGCAAGGCCAGCAGGCCGGCTCCCAAGGGCACTTCTACAAATACCGCTTCCCAAGCACTCTCACTTCCAGGTGGGCTGCAACACTCAGGCCTTTAAAGGCTCTGATCAGCCAGGAGCGTCTCCTTTCCCTCTGTGATGTTCAAGGGCATTTTCAAGAGACTCATTCAAATTCAGAGTCATAAGCCTTTAGGTAAAACACTGTTCTGCAACGTTCCCTTTGGATATCCGAATGCCTGCAAAGTACGGAGTGGGGGTGGGAGGGACCCGCGAGACGGAGGCCTACCGCAAGAGGTCTGGGGTGGTGCGTTGAGAACTGACAGTCTAACTTCTCAGATTCCTCAGTTGCGTCCATCTCCCCTTCATCACTGGACAGTCGGCTGGCGAGGTCACCTCCGACCAGGGCCACGGCGGGCTCTGGAGTGTAGCCGCTGTGATTTGAAGACGCGCTGCTGCTTATGCTGTTTGCAGAGGATGGTCTACGGGCAGGAAGGGAGAACCAGCAGAATGAATTTCCCGAGGCACACTGGGAAAGGCAGGTGGGTGGTGACTCTGCACTGGAGGGGCACCGCGGCGGTGGAAGAGCTAGCAGTGACCCCCAGAGTTGGGTTCCGCCCTGGCGGCTGCCCAAGGGGTACAAGCAGTCTCAAGGGAGAAGCCCAACCCTGGCAGCAGGGAGTGACAGACTTAAGCGAACCTCACACTCATCTGGGAATTCGTGCCAGGCTGGTCTCCCAGCTGCACGTCTGTAATTTGTACTTGCCTCAGAGTTGCTTCCCTCCGGAAGTGAGGCCTGACAGGAGGCCACCCAGGTGATCAAGATCAGGCTGAGTCCCAGGAATGCAGAAACACCCTCCCAGAACAGCTTCTCCGTTACCAAACATGGCTGTTAGGAAATCATGACGGTCCTGGCATGGAAAGGGTTTTGTCCCAGTGCTGGGCCACTTGTCCCTCACCACACAGCCACGTCTGTTTCTTAATGCCATGCCATGGACGGCTTAATTGTATCTTCTGAGGCATTTAAATAATAAAAAAAGTTATTTCCTTTGTTCATTTGAGAGTGGGAGAGAGAGAGAGAGAGAGACAGAGACAGAGACAGAGACAGAGACAGAGAGAGGGAGAGAGAGAATAAGAGAACTCCCATCCTCTGGTTCATGCTCTGAATGCCCCCAGCAGCCAGGGATGGGCCAGCTGTAGTTAGAATCTCAGTCCAGATCTCCTAATGTGGTGGCAGAGAGCCAACCTTGAGCCATCATCACTGCCTCCCAGGGTGGGTATTAGCGGGAAGGGAGAATTAGGAGCGGGGCTGGGATTCAAACCCAGGCACTCTGATACTGGGATGCCAACATCTCAAGCACCATGTTAACAGCTAGGCCAAATGCCCACCCTGAGTATTTCAGTTTGATAATTTCCTTCCTTTCTCCCTCCCTCCCCTCTCCTCCCCTCCCCTCCCCTCCCCTCCCCTCCTTCTTTCTTTCTGGATTTATGTATGTATGTATGTATTTAAAAGGCATAGTGATAGAGAAAAGGATTGAAAGCAAGAGGGAGATCCTCTATTCCCTGGTTCATTCCCTAAATGGCTGTGACAGCCAGGGCTGGACCAGGCCAAAGCCAGGAACCTGAGCCTGGAAGTTCATCCGGGTCTCCTACATGGGTGGCAGGGTCCCAGGAACTTGGGCCATCCTACACTCCCTTCCCAAGCACGTTAGCAGGGAGCTGGACTGGAAGTTGAACAGCTGGGACTCAAACTGGTGCTTTGACAGATGACAATGGCATTTCAGGTGGCAGTTCAACCCACTGCACCACAACGCTGGCCTCAGTTTAATTCTCCACAAGCCACTTCACCCATTGCCTAGCATGGCTGGCTCATGGAAGCATTGGAGAGAGACTTTCCTCAGTGAAGGAATGAATTAATTCCATGTGTATAAAACAATCTAACAGATGGCATCTCAATTACAGCTAAGCTTATAAAAAAAGCAACATTACAGTAACAGGTAGCACGACATGTTCCCAAGCAATAAAACAAGGCAAAGTAAAACCAAATGCAGTCACGTTAACAGAATAGTTAGAAGACAAATAGTTGCCGTTAGTTCTTAGTTTGTACTAACTTCTCCAGCTCACCACGTTGACTGATGAGGGAGAGACAGCAAAGTTGGGGGAACTTCGGAGGAAGAAAATCAAGACAGGGAGCCAGTGTTGAGGTGCAGCAGGTTAAGCACCATCTGTGATGCTGGCTCCCACATCTGAGCGCTGACTGGAATCCTGGCTGCTCTTCTTCTGATCCAGCTCCCTGTGCCTGGGAAAGCAGCACTCACACGGAAGACCTGGATGGAGTTCCAGGCTCCTGGCTCAGCCTAGCCCAGCTCCTGGTCATTGTGGCTATTTGGCGGAGTGAACCAGCAGGTGGAAGATCTCTCTCTCTCTCTCTGTCTCTCTGTCTTTCCCTTTCTATCATTCTGCCTTTCAAGTAAATAAAATAAATATTTAAAAAAATAAAGATGAAAGCAATTGCTTTTTGTTTTGTAAGCTATCCCTTGATGTGACACAAGGCATTGTTGAACAGTCTTTTTTCTCATTTTTACTCTGGATTCGTTAACTTCAGTTACTTTGCTTTGAAAATTGATTTGAGATATTTTTGGGTCCCAAATACCTGAATTAATTCAAACCAGATTCCAAAAGCACAGCAACTTAGAAACAAAGCCACATACCCATCAATATATGGCTAAACAAATGACATTCTATTGCATGGGAGAACAGAATATGGTATGTCCATTCAGTGTGTTACTCCAGCCTTAAATAGGAATGAGATCCTGAAACAGGCTGCAGCATGGGTGGCCCCAGAAGGCACCAGGCTGAATGAAACAAGCTAGACACAAAAGACACAACTCCAGTTCTGTGAGGGACCTGGATAGGAAGGAGAACAGTGGGTGTTGGGAGCAGTACAGTTCCCACTGGAGGTGAGGGAAAAGCTCTGGTGATGCATGGTGGCACGGTTCTACTACGCCACGAAACTATACAATCAAAAGTGGTTGAGAAGACAAATTTCATGCTACATATATTTGGTCACAGATAGTTTTTCAGTGTCATTGCAGTAATTCTCTTGGGTGAGTGGGCATTGTGGCATAGTGGGTTAAGCTACTCTTTGGGATGCCTGCGTTCCATATTGGAGAGCCTGGGATCAGATCCTGCCTCCACTTTCAACCTATCATCTGTTAATGCTCCTGGAAGGCAGCTGATGATGGCCTAACTACTTGGGCTCCTGCCATCCACGTGGGAGACCCAGAAAGAGTTCCTGGCTCCTGGCTTCAGCTTCACGCAGCCCTGGCTGTTGCAGGCATTTGGGGGAGTGAATTGGTGGATGGAAGGTCTCTCTCTCTCCTTGTATTTCAATCTGTCATTCTGCCCTTCAAGTAAATTAATTAAACAAAAGACATCAAAAAGGAATTCTCTTGGGATGACTATCACCTTCCACATTAAAAAAAATAAAGATGCCATTCATTTTGCACACTAAAAGCCTACAGTCCAAAGGACTCCATCTTCTAGGGGCAGACATTTGGTGTCCTGGTTACGATGCCACTTGGGATACTTGTATCCTATATTTACTCTTGACATCGGGTTCCTGCTAATGCATACCCTAGGAGGCAGAAGGGGATGGCTCAAGTACTTGGGTTCCTGCCACCCACATGGGAGACTTAAACTGAGTCCACAGCTCACGACTGTGACCTGAGTCCGCCCAGATGTTGCAGACATTTACGGAGTAAGTCAGTGGATGAGAAATCTGTTTCTCTCTTTCAAATAAATTAAATAAATAAAAATAAAATAACACATTTTCAGGCATTCCTCAATACCGACTCTTCTGTATCAGGAGGGGCAAAACACTGTTGCCTATTGTGACTGAAAATCCAAATAGTAAAACAATTCAGATGCTGAAAAATTTAAAGAAAGAAGAAGGCATCCTGCTATTCAAGACCAAGTACTACTAGCAGCTGATTTACATTATATCTCTTCAGACTTTGTTACTGTGCAAACATGCACAAAGAGCAGAATCACACTGCATACTACTTTGAGACTTATTTATTATTCTTTAAACATTTTATTTATTTATTTTAAAGTTACAGATTCACAGAGAAGAGAGAGACAGAGATCTTCCATCTGCTGGTTTACTTCCCAGATGGCTGTAATGACCAAAGGTGAGCCAAAGCCAGCAGCCAGGAGCTTTATCCGAGTCTCCCATGTGGGTGGCAGGGGACATACTTGTGCCATCTTCCACTGCTTTTCTCAGGCCAATAGAAAGGAACTGGATCAGAAGTGGAGCAGTTGGGACACGAACTCTTTTGGGAAGCTAGTGTTCCAGGAAATGACCTTATCTGCTATACCACAACGCTGGCCCCTTGAGACTTATTTTAAACCTGGGATGTTGTTGAAATCTTTCCAGGTAGAAAACTCTATCATCAGGGTGGGTGCTGTGGTGCAGCAGGTAAAGCCAAAACCTGCAGTGCCAGCATCCTATATGGGCGCCAGTTTGAGTCCTGGTTGTTCCACTTCCAATCCAGCTCCCTGCTATGGCCTGGGAAAGCAGTAGAAGATGGCGCAAGTCCTTGGGCCCCTGCACCCATGTGGGAGACACAGAAAAAGCTCCTGGCTCCTGGATTTGGATCAGTGCAGCTCTGGCCATTGCGGCCAATTGGGGAGTGAACCAGTTGATGGAAAACCTCTCTCTCTCTGTAACTCTTTCAAATAAATAAATAAATCCTAAATAACAAACAAACAAACAAACAAAAAAAAAAACAAAGAAAACTATATCATCATTTTTTGATGCTTCCTGGTATTCCCAAGTATTTAGATTTATCATAATTTATTTAACTAATCTGTGATGAACCTTTAAATTGTTTCCAAACTTTCTTATTTACCTATTTATTTGACAGCCTAAGTGATAGAGAGAGAGGCAGGACAGATCTTTTATCCACATCTTCACTCCCCAAATTCACTTCCGCTGGGAAGGCAGTGGAAGATGGCGTAAATACTTAGGCCCATGCTACCCACAAGGGAAACTCGGATGTAGTTCCAGGCTCCTGGCTTTGGCCTGAACCAGCCCAAGCCATTGTGGCTATTTGGGGAATGAACCAGCAAATGGAAGATCTCCATCTCAATCTCTTTCTGTGTCACTCTGCCTTTCAAATAAGCAAACAAACCTTTAAAAATAAATTTAAAAAGGTGAAATGCCAAGGTATCTATATTTAGGTCTAAATACATATAATCAAAAAACAGAGATGGGGCGCTGGATTCTGTCCCACTTGCTCCTCTTCCAGTCCAGCTCTCTGCTGTGTCCCGGGAGTGCAGTGGAGGATGGCCCAAGTGCTTGGGCCCTGCACCCACATGGGAGACTGGGAGGAGGCACCTGGCTTCGGATCGGCGCGATGCGCCAGCTGTAGCACACCAGCCACAGTGGCCATTTGGAGGGTGAACCAATGGAAAAGGAAGACCTTTCTCTCTCTCTCACTCTCACTGTCTAACTCTGTCAAAAAAAAAAAAAATACAAAAAACAGAGATGAAGCAAATACCATCATAATGTATTAATATAAACTATTGTTGTGGGTATCCATTATACTATCCTACTTTTTTGCATATGAAAACAATTTCATATTAAAAGTGAAAAAAAAAAACCACGGTTAGTAGTACAGGTATATGTAAGAGAGTGGCTAAGAACTTCCTGTTTTTTTTTAAAAATATTTATTTATTTATTTGAAAGGCAGGATTACAGACAGACAGAGACAGAGAGAAAGAGAGAGAGATCTTCCATCTGCTGGTTCACTCTCCAAACTGCCCTATAACAGCTGGAGCTGGGCCAGTTCAAAGCCAGGGGCCAGGAGTTTCCTCCAGGTCTTCCATGTGGGTGGCAGGGAGCCTAAGGACTTGGGCCATCTTCGGCTGCTTTTCCAGGTGCATTAGCAGGGAGCTGGATTGGAAGTGGAACAGCCGGGTCTTGAAGCAATGGGATGCTGGTGACACAGGCTGTGGCTTTACCTTCTATGCCACAGCACCAGCCCCACTTTTTTTTTTTTTAAGATGTATTTATTTGTTTGAAAGGCAGAAATATATACATATATATATATATATATATATATAGAGAGAGAGAGAGAGAGAGAGAGAGATCTTCCATCTGCAAGTATACTCCATAAACGGCCGCAACGGCTGGGGCTGGACCAGGCCAAAGCCAGGCGCTGGGAGCTCCCTCCAAGTCTCCCATGTGGGTGCAGGGACCCAAGGGCCTGGGCCATCTCCCCTGCCTTCCCAGGCCATGAGCAGGGAGCTGGACTGGAAGTGGAGCAGCACATCCCAGATGGAGTGCTGCTAGCACTGCAGGAAGAGGCTTGACCTAGAATGCCACAGCGGTGCCCCGAGTGTTTGTTTTCTAAGAACAGCTTTACAAGCCTTCCTGAGTCCAGTGGAGAACAAAGAGCTACCCACTACGCCACAACGCTGGCCCCATAACTTCCTGTTTCTTTGCATTTTTTTGTTTCCAGTTTTATTGATGTATACTTTACTGAATATATAAAGAAAACTGTATGTAATTAAAGCAAATGATGTGATGATTTGATATACATATGCAAGGTGAGATGACGACCGTAATCCAGCTAGTGAGCAGATCCGTGACCTCACAGAGTTACTCCGTTTTTTGTGGTGAGAATGCCTATTGTCTACCTTCTTGGCAAATTTCAAGCATCTAACACTGCGTCATTGTGACAGTCACGACACTGTGTATTAGATTCCTAGAAGTGATTCAACGTGCAGCTGAAAGCTGCCTTGCACCCCCCACTGCTCCCAGCCTTCAACCACAGCAACCAGCGCTATAGTTTGTTTCTGTGAGTTTGATTTTTCAGATGCTACAGGTAAGAGGAATCTGGCAGTATCTGACTTTTCTGCCTGATTAGCTGCACCTACGCAATGCCCTGAAGGTCCATCAGGGTTCTTGAAAATCCCAGAATTCCCTACCTTTTTTAAATATTTATTTATTTGAAACTCAAGAGTTACAGCGAGAGAGGGATAGAGAGGGAGGGAGGGAGAAAGAGAGAGCGAGAGAGGGAGAGAAAGAGAGAGATCTTCCATCCGCTGGTTCACTTTTCACATGGCTGCAATGACCAGGGCTGGGCCAGGCTAAAGCCAGGAGCTTCATCTAGGTTTTCCATGTGGGTGCAGGAGCCCGAGCACTTGGGCCATCCTCTGCTGCTTTCCCTGGCACAGTAGCAGGGAGCTGGATAGAGTGGAGTAACTGGACTTGAACCAGTGCCCATATGGGATGCTGGCAGTGCAGATGGCGGCTTAACCCATAGTGCCACAGAGCTCCTGGCTTCAAATGGACCCAGCTCCAGCTGTTGTGGCCATTTAGGGAGTGAATCAGCAGATGGAAGATCTCTCTCTCTCTCTCTGCCCCTGCCTCTCTGTAACTCTGCCTTTCAAATAAATAAATCTTTAAAAAAAGGGGGGGGTGAGAAATAAAAGAAGATTTTTGGAAGTGGAGTGGGGAGGCTTTTGGAAAGAGTTTTCTCAGTTTTAAAGAGACAAGGCAGGGCCAGTGTTGAGGTGCAGCAGGTTAGCCACCACCTGTGACACAGGCATTCCCATATTGGACACTGCTTCCAGTCTGTTTCTGATCCAACTCCATGCTAATGCACCTGAGAATGCAGCAGAGAATGGCCCAAGTGCTTGCACCCTCACCACCCACGTGGGAGACCCAGATGGAGTTCCAGGCTCTTGGCTTTGTCCTGGCCCAGCCCCAGCTGTTGCAGTCATTTGGGGAGCAAACCAGCAGATGGAAGATCTCTCTCTCTCTCTCTTTCTTGCCCTCTCGCTCTCTCTCTGCTACTCTACCTTTCAAATAAGTAAATTGAATCTTAAGGAAAAAAAGAGCTAAGACTCACTGGGGGATGCTGATGGTGGGGGAGGCTGTGTGTGTAGGGGCAGGAGTTGTATGGGAAATCTGTATGCCTTCTGCTCAGCTTTGTTGTAGGCCTAAAACTGCTCTAAAACCTAAGATCTATCAGAAAGAAAGACACAAGGAGAAGCTGGGCCGTGTCATGTCTGCACGTGCTGGAACTGCTGCGACAAGACTCAAGAGGGTGGAACAAAAGGGCAGAGTGGGCAAGCGATCCAGGATTTGGGGGGCCTGGTGCCCTTTGCCTCTAGACTTCCTGTCATATGCGATGAGAAATTCTCTACTGACTTAAGGTCATGGTAATCTAAATTTTCTGTTACTTGTACCTGAAGCGTCCCAACTGATACAAACACGAACCAGAGACTGACTAACAGGAAAGGAGCTGCTGACCTCCTGCAGAACCCCTGAGAAGTGAGCACTGGGACCTTCCTAGAGCTGCAAAGGCTGTGAGTGAGATGCATACTCAATGCCGTGGGGAAGGCGAAAGGCTTTTTTTTTTTTTTTTAGATTTATTTATTTGAAGGACAGAGTTACAGAGAGAGAGAGAGAGGGAGAGAGAGAGACAGAAAGAGAGAGATCTTCCATTTGCTGGTTCACTCTTCAAATGGCCACAAGAGCCAGGACTGGGCCAGGCCAATGCCAGGAGCCTGGAATGCCATCTGGATCTCCCACATGGGTGGCAGGGCCCATGTACTTGGGCCATATTTCGCCGCTTTCCCAGGCACATTAGCAGGGAGCTGGAATGGAAGTGGATGTTGATGTCGCAGACAGCAGCAGCTCAGCATGCTGTGCCACACCGCCGGCCCTGCACGTCTTAACGTAAGCGGATTGGACTACAGGTCCTCTCTACTGCCTCACACAAGCAACGCTGGACCAGGGCACCAGCCACACTCTCCGCTCCACTCCGACTTTCTAGCGGGAAAACAAAGGTTTACCTCCCAAGAAAATGAAAGACTTTAGACGCCGGGTCAGCAAGCTCAGCAGGGGCGAGGTGTGAGGAACAGGGCTGGAAATGGTGTAAGTGGGGTCTAACCTTAGCCAGGGCTCTAGCATGCCTAGTGTCAGGCAAGAGCCTTCCCTTGAGAAACAACCTGGCCCCACAGAAGTGCTTTCCAGATGGCGCCCTTGGGACTCCTCCAACAAAAGGCTGCTGGTGACAGGAGGACCTCTGGTTGATGGCCCCGCCTGTGAACTTCCGTTCTGTCTGTCAGAGACTCTGTTCTAAATAGGAGCGGTTATGAGGTCACCCAACATTCCGGGGGGACCTCCAACAGGAGACTGGCCAAGGAAACGTGAAATACACGAATACAGAGAAAGTTAAGGAAATGAAGATAATAAAGGAAAGAGGAAAGACTGAAAAAACCTACTTCAAAAGATACTAGAAGGGGTAGATGTTGTGGTGCAGCACATTAAGCTTGGGTCATGAGTGCCAGTTTGAGTCCCAACAACTCCACTGCCAATCCGGCTCCCTGCTAATACACCTGGGAAGCCAGAAATAAGGGCTCAAGTGTTTGGATCTCTGCCACCTGTGTGGGAGACCAGCACAGAGTTCCTGGCTGCTGGCTTCAGCCTAGCCTAGCCCTGGTTATTGCAGGCATTTGGGGAGTGAACCAGCAGATGGAAGATCTGTCTCTGTCTCTTCTTCCTTCTCTGTCACTCTGCCTTTCAGATAAAATAAATAAATCTTTTTTTTTTTTTTTTTTAAACAGAACAAAGGAACAAAGGGCTGCACTGAGGCATAGCAGGTGAAGTGGCAGCCTGCATTGCTGGCATCCCACGTGGGCACCGGTTTGGGTCCTGGCTGCTCTACGTCTGATCCAGCTCTCTGCTATGCCTGGAAAAGCAGTAGAAGATGGTCCAAGTCCTTGGACTCCCACACCTGTGTGGTAGACCTGGAAGCAGCTCTGGTTACTGGCTTTGGATCAGCCCAGCTCCAGTCATTGCAGCCATTTGGGGAGTGAACCAGTGGATGGAAGACCTCTCTCTCTCTCTCTCTTCCTTTCAAATAAATAACTAAATAACTAAATAAATCTTTTTTTAAGAAAAAAAAAAAAGATACTAGAAGGGTTTAACCTACAAAAAAATAATACTACCTTGTAAGAAATAAGAAACAATCAAATATGAACCAGGTACTTAAAAAATTACAAGCATCATAAATGGATTATTTCATATACAATTTTGAAAGTGAAGTACAGAAAAATCAGAAGCAGAACAAGGAGTCTGAGAGGCAACAGGAAAAGAGTTAAGAGAATAAAAATAGGAGCTCGGAGTAGATGTCTGGTGCAACAGTTAGCACACCACTCGGGACATCCATATCCCATATCACAATGCCTGGGCTTGAGTCCTGGCTTGGATCCTCATTCCAGCTTTCTGCTAATGTGCATCCTGGGAGATGGCAGGTGATGGCTCAAGTACTTTGCTCCCTGCAACCCACAGGGAGACCTGGATTGAGTACCCTGATGTTGGCTTTGGCCTGCCTCAGCCACAGCTGGTGCAGACATTTGAGGAGTAAACCAGCAGAGAGAGCATCTGTTTTTGTCTGACTCTCTACCTTTCAAATAAAATGAACACAAATAAATACAAATTTAAAAAATGAGAACAGGGGCCAGTGCTGTGACAGGTAAAGCTGCCACCTGTGATGACGGCATCCCATATGGGTGCCAGTTTGACTCCTGGCTGTTCCACTTCCGATCCAGCTGGCTGCTAATGTGCCTGGGAAAGCAGTAGAGTGTGGCCCAAGTGTTTGGGGCCCTGCAACCATGTGGGAGACCTGGAAGAAGGTCCTGGTTTTGATCTGGCCCAGCCCTGGCCCTTGCAGCCGTTTGTGGAGTGAACCAGCGGATGGAAGATCTCTGTCTCTGTCTCTGTCTCTCTCTCTCTCTCTCTCTCTCTCTCTGTGTATGTGTGTGTATCACTCTATCTCTGTGTAACTCTTTCAAATAAATACAGCAAATCTTGAAAAACAAGATGAGAGCAAAAGATCTAACATTTAAGTGATCGGAGATAAAAAAAAAAAAAAAGAAGAGAGAAAAAGACAACAGTGGTCAGAAAATGATCAAAGACACACACAGGAAAATATCCAAGAGGACAGGTCTTTGCAGATTGAATAGATCAACTGAGGACCCATACAGAGAATGAATAAAGAGCCAGGCATATGAAGAGTGATTCTTTGGCTCACATACAGAAATCTACCAACAAAAGATGCTAGAGAGGATGTGGGGAAAAAGGGACACTAACCCACTGTTGGTGGGAATGCAAACTGGTAAAGCCACTATGAAAGTCAGTCTGGAGATTCCTCAGAAACCTGAATATAACCCTACCATACAACCCAGCCATCCCACTCCTTGGAATTTACCCAAAGGAAATTAAATTAGCAAACAAAAAAGTGGTCTGCACCTTAATGTTTATTGCAGCTCAATTCACAATAGCTAAGACCTGGAATCAACCTAAATGCCCATCAACAGTAGACTGGATAAAGAAATTATGGGACATGTACTCTATAGAATACTACACAGCAGTAACAAACAATGAAATCCAGTCATTTGCAACAAAATGGAGGAATCTGGAAAACATCACGCTGAGTGAAATAAGCCAGTCCCAAAGGGACAAATATATGTTTTCCCTGATCAGTGACAACTAACTGAGCACCAAAAAGGAAACCTGTTGAAGTGAAATGGACACTATGAGAAACAGTGACTTGATCAGCCCTTGTCCTGACTGTGATGAACAACTTAATACTTTATCCCTTTTAGTATTTTTTTTGTTCTACTTAATACTATTGATTGAACTCTTTAATTAACACACCATTATTCTTAGGTATTTAAATTTTTTTTTTTTTTTTTGACAGGCAGAGTGGACAGTGAGAGAGACAGACAGAGAGAAAGGTCTTCCTTTTTGCCGTTGGTTCACTCTCCAATGGCCGCCGTGGCCGGTGTACTACGGCCGGCGCATCGTGCTGATCCAAAACTAGGAGCCAGGTGCTTCTCCTGGTCTCCCATGAGGGTGCAGGGCCCAAGGATTCGGGCCATCCTCCACTGCACTCCCGGGCCACAGCAGAGAGCTGGCCTGGAAGAAGGGCAACCGGGACAGAATCCGGTGCCCTGACCAGGACTAGAACCTGGTGTGCCGGTGCCGCAAGGCAGAGGATTAGCCTAGTGAGCCGCAGCGCCAGCCCTTAGGTATTTAAATTTAACTGAAAAGTGATCCCTGTTAAATATAAGAGTGGGAATAAGAGAGGGAGGAGAGGTATAATATGGGACATGCTCAATCTGACTTGCCCCAAATGGTAGTTAGAAACAAATGGTAGAGTTAGAAACGGGATTCCAATTCAATCCCATCAAGGTGGCATGTACCAATGCCATCTCACTAGTCAAAGTGATCAGTTTCAGTTCACAATTGATCATAATGATAGGTCTAAGAGTCAAAGGGATCATATAAACAAGACTAATGTCTGCTAATACTAACTGATAGAATTAAAAAGGAGAGAACGATCCAACATGGGAAGTGGGATACACAGCAGACTCATAGAATGGCAGATGTCCTAAACAGCACTCTGGCCTCAGAATCAGCCCTTAAGGCATTCGTATCTGGCTGAAGAGCCCATGAGAGTATTTTAGGCGTGGAAAGCCAAGACACTCTGGCAAAACAAAACAAAACAAAACAAAATAAACTTAAATGAAAGATCTCTGCGAGTGAGATCCCAGTGGAAAGAACAGGCCATCAAAGAAGGAGGTACCTTTCTCTGAAGGGAGGAGAGAACTTCCACTTTGACTATGACCTTGTCTAAATAAGATTGGAGTCGGCGAACTCAAAAGGCTTCCATAGCCTTGGCAACTCATGACAAGAGCCTAGGGTGAGTACTGATGCCATAAACAAGAGTGTCAATTTGTTAAGTCAACAACAGGAGTCACTGTGAACTTACTCCCCATGTAGGATCTCTGTCCTTAATGTGTTGTACAATGTGAATTAATGCTATAACTAGTACTCAAACAGTATTTTACACTTTGTGTTTCTGTGTGGGTGCAAATTGTTGAAATCTTTACTTAATATATACTAAATTGATGTTCTGTATATAAAGATAATTGAAAATGAATCTTGATATGAATGGAATGGGAGAGGGAGTGGGAGATCGGAGGGTTGCGGGTGGGAGGGAAGTTATGGTGGGGGGGAAGCCACTGTAATCCATAAGCTATACTTTGGAAATTTATATTTGTTAAATAAAAGTTAAAAAAGAAAAGAGTAATTCTTGCAAACTTTCAGAGCCCTAAGCTTCAGAGACAAAAACTGGTCAGGTACAAAGAAACGGGAATCAGAATGAGATTGAACTTCCCTGTAAAAACTTCAGATACTAGAGGTCAATGGAAAAAAAGTGTTAAAATTCTGTAGGGAAATCTTGAGTTATAAGCAGAGAGGCTACCAGGAACCTAAACAGTGGCTTCCCATGCACCTTTTCACAGGAAGCTAGTGCAGGAGACACTCCATCAAAACCAAGATGCGAACTGAGGAAGTGCGGTAGCAGGCTCTAGGAAACAGGGCTTGAACCCGGACAGCACGAAGAGAGGATCTGGGGTGGCAGGAATAATGCTTCTAAGTCTACTTTTCATTCTTACGGTCTGCTTAAGTTTCGAACCATGGGCCTGTATAAGTTTGATTAAAAATTCATTAAGGAAAAAAACGGTTGAAACATTCAGGAGTGGGGCCAGTGTTGTGGCACAGCAGGTGAAGCTGCCACTTGTGATGCCCTCCCACGTGGGAGTGCCAGTTCTTGTTCCAGCTGCTCCACTTCTGAGCCAGCTCCCTGCTAATGCACCTGGGAAGGCAGCAAAATAAGGCCCAAGTACACGGGCCCCTGCCACTCCACTGGAGACCTGGATGGAGCTCTGGGCTTCTGGTGCTGGGCTGGCTACCCCCAGCTATTGTGGCCATTTCGAGAGTGAAACAGTGGATGGAAGATCTCTCTCTCTCTCTCTCTCTCTCTGTCTTTCCCTATCTCTATGATTCTGTCTTTCAAATAAATAAATCCTGAGAAAAAAGAAAAGAAACACTCAAGAGTTAAGTCCCAGCTGCCAGAGAAAAGATGGCAGGAGGTGAGTGGAGAAGATTCCTGGGGAGTAGGGCTGGGCATGGAGGTGGGTGTGCTGCAGCCTAGCACTGACTCTAGGCACCAAGGACAACAGGAAGAGGGGCCAGTATGCACGTTTGCGTGTACATATGTGTGTGTGCACCCGCACAGAGAGAGCTCCAGGCTTTCCAGGCAGGCTTCCCTGAGGTTGTGCACAGCCTCCGGGAGATGATGGCCTGCTGGATGCTTCCAGCCCTGACTGCTGAGCTCCAGGCAGGGTGGCACTGGTGGACCAGAGTTCATGGGAGCCAGCCTGTGTTTCAGGAAAAAAACAAGGCCTGGGCGAGGAGAGAAGGCTGACGGAGTTGCTCCTGTCTGTTTAGCTGCCATCCACATGTCTTCCCCCACCTCCCAGTGCTAATCACCCATCCCCTCTCTATTTGCCAGTCTGATCTGAAGACAAAGTATCTGCTGACAGACAGGTCCCTGTCTAGTTCAACTCCAGGAAAGCTCCAGAGAGCCCCGCCCCAGCATGCGGAGGAGGCACATCTGTTCAAGTGCTCTGGGGGGAGA
This sequence comes from Oryctolagus cuniculus, assembly GCF_964237555.1. Classification (NCBI taxonomy): domain Eukaryota; kingdom Metazoa; phylum Chordata; class Mammalia; order Lagomorpha; family Leporidae; genus Oryctolagus; species Oryctolagus cuniculus. The sequence goes on along the minus strand of NC_091434.1, from coordinate 138,735,567 downwards.
GCGGAAGGCCTTGACCTTACCTGAGTCCCCACTATGTGCCCGTCACTTCATGGGCATTTTCTCACCCCAGCTGCCGACGGCCCTGGGATCGGGACATGATGAGTGACCTTTCCCAGATGAGGAAAACGGCAGCCAAGCCAATAAGAACTGAGACAGCTCTGTGCCTGTCTGCACAACCTGAAGGCCACCCAGACTGAGCAATGGACACAGAGGCAGTGCAGGGAGAGGAAGAGCTGCAGGCGGCATGAGCGCGGTTCAGAGGAGGGAGGGGCCCAGGCTGCTCTCGCTCCACACGCATCCTGCCTCTTCTCAGGAGACCGGAGCTCTGGCCTCTCTCTGTACTGCGCTTGGCAGTCTAGGGCTCGTCGGGTTTTGCCTTCTTAGCCATTTGACTGGAAGTGAGTGTCGAGGAGGCAGAGGGGAGTGTGCCCAGGCCTCTTTGGTACACGGTGTACCCTTCCCCTGTCCTTCCAGGGGCCACAGCCCAGTTGGTCAGAGTGCTCCTCACCCTCTGCAACAGGGTCCTGATAGGCGTGGCTGGCTTAGCTACTCACAGCCCTTAGGCTCCTGGGGGTAAGAAATGTGCTTGCTTTGAGTTGGGGACAAAGACAAGGAGCACACAGGTGCATTGTTCAAGGGCGCTCAGGCTGGGGACAGAGGCCTGGAGGGGGTATACAGGGGGCAGGGGCACCAGGGCCCTCACTTGTTCCCATGGTTTTCCTAGGGACTAGTGCCACGAATGACTAACAGCTGCCCTGCGCTGAGTGCTGGTTAAGGGCTCGGTGCTGTCACTGAGCTGTCACGGGCTCCATTTCACAGATGAGCAAACTGAGGCTACGCAGGCAAAGGACTGTGACCACGCTTGCCTGGTTACTAAGCATGGCGTGGAGAGACCCAGCTCAAATCCTGCTCCAACCCTGTGGCAAACTTTAACTTTCCTAATTCTAGATCCAAGCTCCATTTTTTTTTTTTTTTTTAGCAATCTCTGAGGAGAATGAGGTGCAATTCAAGAATAGAACTGAAGGATTTTCAAGGTTATGAAAAAGATATGTAAAGAAATAAATTCATACATGTTAACATTTCTTATAATGGAAATTCAGAACTGGGAAAGGATTATGATAACTCTATTCATGTGTGACGGATATATTATTGCCAATTATTATTATTTTTAATTTCATGTATTTTACTTTATTTATTTGAAAGGTAGAGAGACAAAGAGATCCCATCCACTGGTTCACTCCCCAAGTGCCTATAATAGCAGGCACTGGCAAGGAACTAGGAATTCAATCCCGGTCTCCCACATGGTGGCAGGGGCCCAAGTATTTGAGTCAACACCTGCTTCTTCCTAGGGTATGCATTAGCAGGAAGCCAGCATTGGGAGCGGAGCTGGGACTTGAACCCAGGTACTCCCATATGGGGTGCAGATGTTCCCAACTGGCATCGTAACTTCTGTGTCAAACACTTACCTCTTTTGGAACGAATTATAGATCATCTTTTAAAAGACTTATTTATTTATTTATTTGAAAGGCAGAGTAAGAGAGAGAGAGAGAAAAAGAGACAGTGCTTTCATGCGCTTGTTCACTCTCTCTAAATGCCTCAACAGCTAGGGACAGGCCAGGTCCAAGCCAGGAGCTTGAACACTCCATCTGGGTTTTCCACGGGGGTGGCAGGGACCAGTACTTGTGCTGTCATCATGTGCTACCTCTCGACGCATCAGCAGGAAGCTGGATTGGAAATGCAGAGTAGCTGGGGCTTGAACTGGCACTCTGATATGAGACAAGGGCTCCCAAGTGGCAGCTTAACTCTCTGTGCCACACCTGCCTGCAATTTTAGATCATTTGTGTTGACGAAATAGCTGTTAAATATGGAGGGTTTTCAAACAGCTCGTGAAAAAAGTGTGTATTATGAAAAAAACTGCATAGATTTCAGAAAAAAATTATACAAACATAAACTTATCTCAATTCAGTTTTTCCATGAATGTTTTGAAGTACTCTTTCATATCATTAAAATGAGAAAATAATTTTTTTTCTAAGTTTTGTGTGATTGTGACATTAACCTGTGCTCACACTGTTTCAGTCTCTGTGGGGATCTCATCCAAAGGTAGGGTTCTCCCCATTAACTCTGGAAGTGAACTTGCCCCCTAGGTCTCTGGAGCCCACCCCAACAGGAAATCGCCCTGGAAGATGATTCTGTCATCGACATGTGTCGCGTGCCCCTGCATCCCCCTCCCCCAGTGCCTTTCCAAAGAACCCTTTCCTGACCAACCTCACTTCTCCTTTCTTCTGCTTCCCTAAGGGAACTAAACACCTGGCACTTATTTCTCGACAGACACACATTCCCCTGAAAATTACACCAAAGGGGAGCATAAGAAAGGCGATCCTAACTAACGCCCCACACGGCTTGGTGCATTTTTTAACTGCTATTGAGCCAGGTACCGCTGCCTGGGTGGGAAGTGCCTGTATCCACTAGAAAGCAGTGCAGACACGTACGATCAGAGATTCCCTGGGGGATCCCAGGAAACCCCGCGGCGGCGGCGGGTCACGGGACACGTGGATCTGGGTGCATGCCGGTGATGAGGGAAGGGCTGTTACCTGCAGGTGGAGGCAAGTCTACTCTTCTACCAGGTACCAGAGAAGGTTGTGCTGGAATGAAAACGTGGACGGCTACAACGGGGTTTAGAAAGCTGATGTGCCTAGAATGGAAGCTCCTCCCAGAAGCTTGGAGTAAAACTGTGCCCTCGGCTTCAGAACACGGGGAGTTAGGCTCACCTAACACCCAGGGTTACGGCGAGAAGTCCGTCTGCACTATCTTGCCAGGTGAGGGATGGGAATGATGACGGAAAGGCCCGGGTGGCAGTTCTGTCTGACCGTGCCCTCCTGAAGGCCTGACGCTGAGCTCAGCTCAAGCCGCACAGGACTCTGGCTGTCAGGCTGAGTCAGGCTTGCGCCAAAGCGCAAGGCACATGAGGGTGGGAACCAGGCAGAGCAGGAACCACTGCCCACAAATACTTGATTCTAAAAATCAACTCCCCTCTTCTTTAATAACCATGTTCTCTTCAAGTGTCCTTGCTACCCGGACAATTACCCTGGGAGGCTCACGGTGGATGCATGAAACAATCACCAGATAATACTACTCTCTGCAATTCTCCCAGACTATCGCTAATGCTTTTCTTTGATGACATTACAGGTATTCGAGTCTTCTCATTTTCTAAACTGTAAATTCTTCAACAGCAAGGTCTCATTTCATTCTTCTCTGCGCCCCTGCCTGAGAATCCCTAACACGGTAACTTGCTTACGGAGCAAGCACTCTGTAGATATTTTTTGAATGAATGGTTGGTTCCCTGTCCCATTACCTGGAAATTGGCTCACTGCTGGTAAAAGTACACACGTGTGACATGCATGGGGACAGGCATTTGGTGCAGTGGCCAAGATGTCACTTGCAACATGCACATCTCATATCACAGATCCTGGGTTCAAGTCCTAACTCTGCTCCCAATGCCAGCACCCTGCTAATGCGCACCCTGGGAGGCAGCAGGTGATGGCTCAAGTAGTTGGGTCCCTGCCACCCATGCAAGAGACCTACACTGAGTTCCTGGTTCCTGGCTCCGACTTGGCCCAGTTGAGAGATCTCTCTCTCTCTCTCTCTCTCTCTTTCTCTGTCACTGTCTCTCTTTCAAATTAAATAAATTTAAAAACCCCACACAAACAAGGATTTTAAATTTCTCTTCATGCAAATGGGTTTTCATTCTGTTTTTTCCTTTTGGTCCGGGACAACCACACAAAACCCCAAACAGGTGGCTCTGAAGAACAGCTTCAGGTAAGAACAAAAATAGCCTCTGCCCAGCCAATCTGCCCTTCACCCTGATGGTGGAAAAAAACTCACAAAATATTGTGGCAAAGGGGCTGGCACGGTCCCGTGAGCTCCTAAGGCATGCTGACAACCCATCTACCCAGGTCTCCCCTCTCTGTTCAATCTCCAAGGACACAAAACCCAGGCAACCAGGAAGTTGTCTGGTGGGTGATGTGTCACCCTTCCAGGAACTTCTTTCCAGCTCACTCTTGCTCTGTCGAAACACACGCTCGTCTAATACGAGGCCTGCTATGACAGTGCCACGGCTGATGGTAATGATGATGACAGCGATGGTGGTGGTGACAGCAGTGAAACTGGCTGTCAAGTCAGGAAAACGCTAAGTGGCAGGCGCTGGGCCGGGCCCCTTACGCACACGGTCTCATTGAAACTTTCCAACCACCAGGACTATTATGACTTCCACGTAACACACGATCGGCCCGCACACCACAGACGGAACGAGGGAAAGCCACCGGATGGCGGACGCGTGGCTTCGCCCGCTGAGGTAGAACTCACCTGGGAAGGACAGAGTTAGGTGGCCTCGATTTCGCAGGGGACGCGACTTTCGGTTCTGGCCCGGAGCTCCCCGAGGATCCTGGTAGAGAATCCTGGGCCGGCCCGGATGGGCTGGGGAGTATTTCCCGTGTGGAGGTCAGGAGATGCTCTTTATCTTTCACTTCTTTTTCCCGGGACTTGGCTTTGTGTTCCGCCAGGAGGAGGTCAAATTGCTTTCTCCGGCCCGGGACTGCCCTCCGATGGCTTAGCGAGTGCGTCTAAGGAGAAGAGAGATGAAAAGCACAGCCTCTTTGATCAGCACATAAACCTGCTTCCCCAGGCCCTCCATTTCAGAAATAGCAATTCATGGGAATTTTAGAGGTGCTTCGAAAGTCAACTTCAAGGCAGCAGCTCCTGTTCTGTGGCTGGGAAGAGGCAGAGACCGCACGAACGCAACCATGCCCTACACTCCTGGTGTTAAGAAGCCAGAGCTGCCTCCAGAGAATGGCATAAGATGACGAGCTTCAGCAAGAACCCATGGAGACTTCTCCGATGAAAGGCAGCCGCGAGGGAATGCCAGAGTTAATCCAGGTGCAGGTGGGAGGCTGCGCTCGGCCCAGACCAACAGAGCCACCAGCGAGACCGGGCCACGGCCTCCATCCCAAGAAGCACTCGCAGCTCAGTATGAAATAGGGGGCTCTGGGCTGCCCAATGGCGGCCGCCCCGGGTGGCTGGATCAGGGGCGCGGCAGACCATCCTCCCCTCCGGGGCTGCCTTTCAGGGCGCTGCCGCCGCCGCCGCTCCTGCATACATTACAGCGTAGCAGGCTTCAGAACCGCCTGTGAGTGCCTATAAATACAATTTACTGTCTGGCCTCACAAGTAACAGGGGAAGCCTAGTTTTTTTTTTTTTTTTTTTCCTTCTTAAAAAGCCAGCCAGCTCAAGGCAGGCACTCTGCTACCATGGATGAGAAGAAAGCATTTCCCTTACAAAGAACAGCTGGAGGTCATGTCGAGGTTCCACACCCTGCAGTGTGCAGAGAGTGGCATGCAAACATTTCGACAAAGGCCCCAGCGAGAGCAGGAAGTATTTTTTATGGAAAGAGAAATACCTTGCAGGTGAGGGATCTTGTGCAAGGTTTCTTTGTCTCGGGATCCAATACTCCACAGTGTTTATTTGGGTCAAATTCTCTCTCTGGTTTAAGAAACAAACAAAAAATATAAGAAAAAAGGAGACTAAATAGGTTTTGGCATTAAGACTACATTTTTTTTAAAAAAAATGCACATTTGCACCAACAAGTGAGACATTGTCAGGCAATCTGGTTTGTCGCTGTTGTTGTTTTTGCTTTACAACCGGCTGCTAAAATGCTCTGTGAACCGCTTTGGTGGTGGGGGTGGGGGGAATTGGTGCTCCTCTTGAACTCAAGTCCAGCATGGGGCACAGGGGAACAGGGCAGGAGTGGGCCCCCGAGGGAAGAAGTCGTGCTGCTCTTCAGGCTGTATTTACTTGTATGGGTCCCAGGTCCTTGGCACTGTGGGCACAGCTGGCTGCCGAGCTGGGAGAGCCCGCGGAGAGGAGAGAGCTGCTGGGAGGGTGCACATGCCCCTGCCTCCAGCCTGCCTTCCTGCTAGTTTGAGCCATTTAAGTGGGAGATTATCCTCTGACATGTCAGTGTGACCTGACTCTCTCACGCTTCACAAAGCCCTCAGCACAGGCTCTCCACACAGCCTCGCTGACCGGAAAAAATCATTTACCTGATTCAGGAACATTCAAGCAGTGCCACGGAGGGGCAGGGCAGATGTCTGGGTATGTGCCTTTGTGGAGCTGAACTTGCAGGTGCAGGTGCAGGGGTGGGGGTGGGGGTGGGGGTGGGGGCTGCTAACTCTCACAGCTGGCCGTGCCCCCAGCTCTGGGCCTGATGCTCCACAGGGGAGTCAGGACAGGCAGGCCCCTGGGGAGGAAGGATGGCCTCTGGGGAGGCCTGGCTTCCCCCAGATCCTGCCTTGGTTGAGGAGGCCCTTACTTCTAAGGAATCTGTTTTTCTTTTCTTTTCTTTTTTTTTAACACTCATGTGCATATCTTTCCCACCCCTGCGATGACAGGATGAGAAAAATGCTCTCCCTACGAGAACAATGAGGGCCTGAGACCTTTAGGCTGCACAGTTGCAGCTCTTAGATGCCCTTGGTGTCTCTAGAAAGCACCCAGCAAGGCGGGCCTGGGGTGGTGGGGGTGCAGAAACTTGGAGCAGTGTCCTGAAGGGCTCTGAATGGTTACAAACGAACAAGAGGATACTTGGCTGGCAAAGTGTCCGGAACCGGGGGGTAGACGCTCAGCAGAACTGACGCGTGTGTTCTATTTTCAAAGGAATGTTTAGGAAGGAGGTTAAAGTGGTGGTGATGCTGGTGTGTGCGCAGGAAAACCAGTCTCATATCCCAGACCGATTCCCCGGTGGGCTGTGAAAATACCCCCTCCCTTTTTCGCTTTTGGCTGCTTCTTTTTTTTCTTTCTAGCTTTGCTTTTAAGTAAAGAACACTGCTAGGCCTGGAGAGGTTTACTTCCCATAAGCCCTCTCTGACCAGCAAGAAGTAAGTGCATGGGTGCCAGGCCCCAGGCTGCCTGGTGTAGAGTTCTTTCGCCAATCAGACCCAGGGCCCATTTCACACTAGCACCTCAGGGTGGCCTGCAGATGAGCAGCCTGTTGGCTGGAGGCAGGAGCCAACTGTCAAATGTGAAAGCCAAGTAGGAGAGCAAGCAACAGACCTCCAGTGCAACAAGACAATCTATACAACTCAGAAACTATAACCTGCAAAAAAAACAAAAACAAAAACAAAAAACAAGAAAACCCCACACAAACAGTTTCACTGTGGGATGCAGGCTGGAAGCCAAGGTCACACTTCTGCTACCACAAGCACCTCGTGCTCTGGACACTGTGCCCAGGCCTGCTGGTTTCCCCAGGGACGTTGTCCTCTCTCCATCCCCAACCCCTGTCTGGGCCCCGTTCCATCCAGGAAGACAGTCAGGGATTGGGGGCTCCAGCCCACAAAGTAAGGCACCCCAACACTCATAGAGAGCCCTGGACTCTCCCTTTCTCCCGTGACAGTGGGTGAGCAGTACGTGGTGGGACTGGCAGGGTATAATAACTGTTTCATTGGAATGCTTTGGGCCTGAGGTACTTTTAGGACACACATTTTTAAAAAGAATTACAGATGTGAGATTTAAAAAAACTACAAATGGATACATGTGAAGAAGAAAATAAAAATTACGCACAAAACCCTGGGCACCTGAACATTACGCTCACAACCTGAAGGTGGTTTTTCTCACATAAGGTGGCTTTCACTGTGAGATAGCGCCCCGCGTGTGTGAAGAGATCAGGAGTTCGCAGCCTTTCCTGTGCTTTGAGAAAGCAGCACTGCCAGAGTTCCATAGCAGTTCAAGAGCAAACACCATCCTCACAAGGTTGCCAACAGACCAGCTGTCACCTCCAGGAATGGCCACAGGCCCACTCAGACAGTCAAGGGGCAAGCCCAGGGCCTTCCTCCCAGCCTATCAGCATGCGGGCCCGCCCACGTCTTCACCGGGAATTCCAACCTGGTTTTGCAGGAGAGTCAGTTGCAGTTCCAACTGTCAACTGCCTGGAAACCTACAGAGTCAAAGGCCCCAGGCAGTGTCTTCCCAGGCAGCAGGATCGCTGATGGGGCTGCGCCTGCAGGCCCTGAGCTGCTGTGGGATGTTCCTAGGGGCCATCCCCGTCAATCATGGCAGTTGAGCAAGTCAACACAGTATGGCTACACAGGACCACCTGCTGACAACACCCCAGGAATCCACACAATGGCAGGGCTCCCTGCCTCCTGGTCACCATGGTAACCCTCACAAGAGGCCCCACGAATGGGAGCCTGAGTTCTCCCTTGGGGTTTACTTGGGTGGATGGCCTGTTTGCAGGGAGACCCCGTGTCCCTCTTAACATGAAACAGAGCTGCTGAATTGTAAGAACACGTCACCCTCGGGTTGCAGACGGGACTCACTTTCAGTCCACTCATGGGCCAGGCTCTGAGGACACTGACACGTACCTGAAAGTCTCCTGTAGGGCTTGCTGCTGTTTTTGGTGCCATTTTGGTGTTTCTTGTCTATGGCGGCTGATAGAATTCCTTTGCCATTTAAGATCTTCTCTGGCGAAGGTGGCACTGACTTGGACATCAAGATGGGCTTAATTAAAGGTGGGGTGGAGATGGCAGCAGAGGAGGAGGAGGAGGAGGCGGAGGTGACCGCAGTAGTGGTTGTAGAGTTCATTTTGACATTGGCACCGTCTGCCTTCACTAGGTTAGGAATTTTCTCTAAACTGACTACAGGAACCGGAACGCTGAAAAATAAATGAACACACACAATCGCCTTCTTTGATACATCTGGTCCGCTGAGGAGTTATACCTGCTTATCGTTATCTGAACACTTCCTTATCACTTATTTATACTCTTCCTATAAGGGAGCAGCAGGATTCCAGTTTTGATGGGAGAGAGATTTGTGCCTTGGAAGGGACCGACAGGGGGTGCCAAGCTGGCGCAGCACCAGGGATAGCATCAGAGCCGACTGATGGCCTCCCTCCCCAAGGCTCCTGCGAGGCCGACTCTCAAGCAGGCCCTGCGTGCTGGCCGCCTTCAACACGGCACCTTGGGCAGAACAAGGCACCTGCTGGGGAGCTGGGAGGCGCTGCTGCTGACTCATGCCCCTCCCCCTGCGCCCAGTCCCCACCTGGCCTGACAGCTGCCGAGCTCTGCAGCACCGACGGGGTCATACCCCGTGGCGGGGGCAGCAGCGGCAGCAGCAGTGGCTTCAGGCCAGCGCCTGCAGAAGGCTTGTGGATCAGGCTCACTTCTGGGGGCCGGGCTCACACCGAGTGAGCCGCCATGTAACATGATCCCCTATTCCATTTTAGGCAGCTCGAGATGTAAATAGGCAGTTCTCAGGGCTGGCAGGTGAGAGGATGAATTTTAAGGAGGCAGAGCACAGAGGTGTGCATTCACGCTTTAGAACCTGTCACCTTAGTCCCACTTCCCTGCTAGGCCGTCGTGTGGCCGACGCACACTTGATTTCTGCGGCTCTGCAAGCCTGGAGGGCCCTGAGCATGGGCCTGTGTGGGACTGTCTCCTGCTGAAATGTGGAAGTGATAAGCTTTGCTTCACTCCCTGTACCAGAGTCCCATTCCTCCTGGTGTGAGGCTAGACTGCTAACCTTTTAGCTCCCCAATCGTCTCGGAGCTGAGAGGAACCAACTTAGCTCTCAGAGCACCGAATGATGGAGGCAGGGGGTAGGAGTGCGGGGATTAGCTGGGGAGGGCTCTCATCACCCACTGGGCAGGCTAAGACTCATTCACGCATTGCTTCTCTGATCAACTTGTTCATGAAATGATTTCAGTCCTCTCCCCGACAGCCCCTGTCCCTCTTCTGACTTTGATCACAGATGTTAGCTACAGATCTTTGCAGGGAGAAGGGCACGTGGCGTGGAGCAGAGTGTGTGGGGATGCCATGAGCTTCTTGCCCTGGGGGATGGGGGTGTGCAATGTCCCATCGGAGGGGAAGCTGGAATGGTTTGAGTAATACATCTTGGCTATAGTTGGCATGTGTCCCCCCAAAAGTTCGAGTCTTAGAAACTTGGTCCTACATTTCATATGTCGATGGGATCTGAAAGTGGGGCCCTTGGGAACTAGCTGGGATTACACGAGGGCTTGAGGGAGGGGACTAGCAGGTTTCTAAGATGAGAAACAGTGCCCGAGCTAGTTTGCAGCTCACTTTGCCTCACAATGGGATGCCCTCTGATGCATCAGGATGCACCAAGAAGGCCTAACCAGGGGCCAGCACCACGTTCTTAGGCCTCCCACACTCCAGGACCATAAACCACATAAACCTGTCTTTATCAGTTGCCCAGTCTCAGGTATTCAGTTATAGCATCAGAAAATGGACCAAGACCCAGTGTCACTGGCCATTTTGTCCCTGCTCAGAGCATCTCAGTCACTGAGACAGAGCTGAAAACTTCTGCTTTCTATCTGATGGCAGCTCTCACGGACGGCTGAAGCCCCTGATGAGTGAGCACATTAAGCAGCTGTGCAGATATCACCCGGCAAAAATCATTGCTGCATTCCCGATTTTTTTCAAAATGAAAAAACAAACCAACCCTGCAGTGCTGGGATAAGGAATTCTTCTAGGTGCATGCCTTCATTCAGTTAAAAGAAAAACACAAGTTACAGTAACCAGCATCTCAAAGAGGTACTTATACACGCATGTTCATAGCAGCAATATCTGCAACAGCCAGAAGGTGGGAGCCACCCAAGTGTCCATCAACAGATGAATGGATGAACAAAACTCGGTATTATTCAGCCTTAAGAAGGAGGAAGCATATGTGTTTTGCACATCTGTTAAGATGCTGTTTGGGACGTCCACATCCCATACTGGAGCGCCTGATTCAGACCCTGGCTCCTCCACTTCCCACCCAGTTTCCTGCTAATGCGTACCCTGGGAGGCAGTGGCTCAGATGCCTGAGTTTCTCCCACACAGGAAACCTGAATTGAGTGCTGGACTCCTGGCTTCAGCCTCTCCCAGCCCTGGTTGCTGTGGGCATTTGGGGAAGTGAACCAATGGACTGGAAGATCTCTCTCTCTCTCTGTCTTTCAAACAAAATGAAAATAAATTCATAAAGAGGAGGGAAATCTGACACACGGAAGAACTTTGAGGACACTATGCTAAGCAAATCAAGTAATTTACAAAAAGAAAAATACTGTGTAATCCTATATGAGGTACCTAGAGTAATCAAATTCATAAAGAAGGAAGAACAATGGTTACCAGGGACTGAAGGGAGGAAGAAAGGTGCCATTGTTTACTGGGTATAGAGTTTCCATTTTGTAAGACAGAAAGAATTCTGCAGATTGCAATACAACTATATGCATGTACTTAACACTACTGAATGGTACATTAGAAACAGTTAAGTGGTAAATTTTAGTTATGTGAATTTTACTACAATGGAACAGTTTTAGAAGGATACACACTAAAAACCCTCACAAAAGACAAAACTCACACAACCTAAATGATACCTCTATAAAACTGACTTCAAAAGTATGTACTACAGGAACCTGCTCCCAAACGTCTTGATATAATTCTTCATTCTTGTGTTGATCTGTTGACTTCTTTACTTCTTAAGGAAAACAAAGTCAAACTCCCGGTGCGGATGTGAACACATGGACTGCACGGCCTTCTCTGACAGACTCTTCGTGAAGCCAAGTTAGTTTAGGAAAGGAAATCAGGACTTTCAAGTTCCAGGTCCAGCTCCTGTTGCGTGAGCCAGTAAGAGTAAACAAAGGCCGGCCGGCGCCGCGGCTCACTAGGCTAATCCTCCGCCTTGCGGCGCTGGCACACCGGGTTCTAGTCCCGGTCCGGGCGCCGGATTCTGTCCCGGTTGCCCCTCTTCCAGGCCAGCTCTCTGCTGTGGCCAGGGAGTGCAGTGGAGGATGGCCCAGGTGCTTGGGCCCTGCACCCCATGGGAGACCAGGAAAAGCATCTAGCTCCTGGCTCCTGCCACCGGATCATCGCGGTGCACTGGCCGCAGCGCGCCGGCCGCGGTGGCCATTGGAGGGTGAACCAACGGCAAAGGAAGACCTTTCTCTCTGTCTCTCTCTCTCACTGTCCACTCTGCCTGTCAAAAAAAAAAAAAAAAAAAAGAGTAAACAAAGGCCAGTGGGGCCGGCGATGTGGCTTAGTGGGTAAAGTCGCCGCCTACAGTGCTGGCATCCCATATGCGTGCCGGACGCTCCACTTCCGATCCAGCTCTCTGCTATGGCCTGGGAAAGCAGTAGAGGATGGCCCAAGTCCTTAGGCCCCTGCACTCGCGTGGGAGACCCAGAGGAAGCTCCTGGTTCTTGGCTTTGGATTGGCACAGCTCCAGCTGTTGTGGCCAATTGGGGAGTGAACCAGTGGGTAGAGGACCCCTCTCTCTCTCTCTTTGCCACTCCTTTTCTCTCTGAGTAACTCTGACTTTCAAGTAAATAAATAAATCTTAAAAAAAAAAAACAACAAGAAACAAACCAAAAAAGGCCTCCAGTTACCATGGATGTATGCACGTCTATGGATGTAAGCCCTGGATGTATGCCTACGTCGAGTTCTCGTGACCTCAGCAAACATACGATGCCCGGAACGACTGTACAAAGGGAAATAAATTTAAAGTTGAGCACAACACGCCTCAAGTGCTCACAGTAGGGTTTCCTCTAGCGTCAACCTCCAGTTCCAAATGCAGTCTTTAAGGCAGCCTGGTGAGCACAGGTGCGCTAGGTGCAGACACGTGGGCCAGCATGAGCCGACTCATTCTCCTTGGTGATGCTTCTTCCCAACTGTGTGTAACTGAGTTTGAGACAGGCCATTTGGATTTTTTTCTGCTACAGAATGAGTACAGCCTATTCATACGCTGTAATGGCAACACTGCCGGGACTCCAGCTGGACTTCAATCCCAGTGCCCACACGGAGGACACAGAATTGGAGCCATCAGAAACAGGAAAGGAAAGGCAAATATGCAGTCATCCGGGACTGAAGAACGGGCGGTGTTGGGGAAAACAATCTGATCAACAAGGTTTGGAAGCATTCCCAAGGCCAGGCAAATCAGTAAAGCGCTAAACCAGAGAGCAAATGTCCCTGGTGCCAGGTGAGTGGCCACCTCTGGGCAGTAAGAAGAGCAGGGGGGTTGAGTGTCTGTAGGTAAACATTCAAGGGTGTTCATTAGTTAAGGGAGAAGGTGTATTGACAGAGGGAAGGAGAAGAATTGGGAGCTCCCCAGAGACTTCGCTCTCCTGGTGCACGTTCTCTCTCCCAAAAGCTTTGGGCTCGGGGTGGCGCTGGAGGTTAGAACACCAGCAGGGATGCCTGAGGCCCTCACTGGAGTGCCTGGGTTCCGTGGCTGGTTCTGGCTCCTGGCTCCAGCTTCCTGTGAATGCAGACCCGGGGAAAGCAGCAGTGATGGCTCAGGTAACTGGATTCCTACCACCCACCGGGAGACATGGAATATGTTCTCAGCTCCTGGCTTTGACCCAACCAAGCCCCAGTCATCATGAGCTGAGAAAGGGAAGAGAAGACATGGAAGAGGGCAGCTCAGCCACGGTGGGCAGGGTCAGACACACCCCTAGAGGAAATGGGTAGGGGGAGAGGTAGGGAAAGACAGGAAATCACTCCTACTGACCTTGTCATCCTCGCCCCCCAATATAAATGCAAGCCATTGGTCCATCTGAGCATTCAGGCTCCTTTCTTCACTACTACTGGCGAGAGCCCCGAGATCCTAAACTGATGAACAAAGCAGGTGATGATTGCAAGATGGCGCCACACAATTTGGAAAAACCAGTCCTGGATATCCAAGCTTTTTTTTTTTTTTTAAGCCAAGAGATCCAGTGGATGTTAAGTACTTATTAAGAGCCCCAGCCCCCACCTCACTGACCCACAGCAAGGGAGGTATTGTGGCTATCCCCGAGTCATCACTTGGGACTTGTCTTCTGCTTCCTCCTGTTGTCCCCTTTCTCATTTCCCTCACTGCCTCTACCACCACCTTCCCCAGCCAGTAACGTGTCCCTGTTTTGGTCAGGTAAGGGTCCCTTCCAGATGGCAGTGGACACTGAAGGACAAACTTAATTATTTTCCATTTGGAAAGAAGCCAAGGATTCTGACTCCCACATTCCTAGCACGGGCCTCTCCCATCTTTGCTGTGTCTCATCACAGTCACCCCAACACCCCCACATGCAGTGAGGAGCCGGTGGGGGGGCTGGTTAGCTGGCAGTGCCCAGATGACTGGCTAAGCCATTTCATTCTGTTTGCTTAGGTGCCTGGCAGTCAACCCTGGGATAGCAACAGCCCCTTAAAGTCCCTTCCCCAGTTTTTTTTTTTTTTTTTTCCAAATGTTTATTTTTCATCTACTTGCAAGGCAGGGTGACAAGGAAAGAAAGAGAGAGAAAGAGAGAGTTTCCCTTCACTGTTTCACTCCTCAAATACACTCAACAGCCAGGGCTGGGTCACGTGGAAGCCGGGAGCCAGGAACTCCATCTGAGTCTCCCACATGGGTGACAGTGACCCAAGTACTTGAGCCATCATCCGCTGCTTCCCAGGGTGCCCTATCAGCAGGGAGCTGGATGGGAAGTGGAGCAGCCAGGGCTGGAACCAGAACTCACACAGGTGATGCTGGCGTCTGAAGAGAAGGCTTAACCCCCTTGTGCCACAGTGCCTGCCGATTCTGTCTGAAGGGATGCACTCACACACTATTAGTGGAACGCATCAGCTCACTCGCTGTTGTCCTTTTTTGACGAGTCTCCACGCTTCCTGGCAGCTTTCACAGTGCCTGCGAGGCAGCAACGCCCAGTGCTGCAGCTCGTTCCCCTGCAGTGTCCCTTACACCAGGAGGGAGTCCTCCTCTCCCCTTCCTCCCTGGCTGCCCGCGGGGAAGGGTGGCCACCTCCTGTTCCTTTTGTGCTGCTTTGGCTGCCCGTGTCTTCCTTCTCTGGGCTTGGCCTCTCTGAATTTATCTTTCTAGATGAAGGCAGGTCCTCTGACTTTAAGAAAAATGGCTCTCTTGGCACCAAGCAGCTTCTCCCTGCCTGCCGGCGTGTGCAGAAGTGCAGAGGTGGAGAATCATGGGGATGGCTGCAAGAGGCAGCGCCGGGCCGCAGGGCCAGCTGCGCTTTGCTGGGGACCGCGATTTCCCCTTTTATCATCAACAGAGATGCCTCAAGTCAGGGAATGATGCAGGAAGTCTTTAGGTCTGCAGAAATCACCGCCAGCCTTTCTCCACTCACCAGGGCCGGGGAAAGATGGATTTGACAGGCAGGAGCCTCAAGACGTATGGTATTTATGCTGTGGGTTATGTGTCTGATGGGAGTTCTCAGCTGTCTGTTCTTCCACTTGCAAGTCCTTCGACCAAGGCCCATGTGCCTGGCAGAAGCTGGAGAATCCGACTCACTGGCAGGCCCCTGGAAGGGCCACCTTGCTCAGCCTCTTGCCGTCCAGGCACAGCAAGCATTCACTCCTCCCAAACAGAGAGGACGGCGTCCACCCTTTCAAAAACACCCTTGGAGAAGGAATTCTACTTGGCTCTCTTGGATGCATTTTGGGGGCTGCTCTCAGGAAGTTATAATCTAGATTATCCCAGGTGAAGAACTCTTCGGGACCATCGCTGGGAGTTGGGCGATGCCTAAGAATCAGAGTAAATGACAGTCACAAAGTCCTCCCATGGGAGGACACATCTAGGGAGTCCCATATAAATCCTGACACAGGACTAAGTGACTTTTTTTTCCATCTGGAAAAACATGGAGAAAACCTTTCAAAACATCAATTTGTAAACACTGTAATGAAAATAGGGTATTGGCCCATAGAAGAGGGTAATAAACTCTGCCAGGTTAATCTAATATTATGTCGTGGCTGAGTATGAGACCTGCTGGTCAGAGAGGAAGCATGGTGTGTAAAGTCTCCTGGCCTTGCATGGTTTTGAATGCTTTTGCATAAAGCATACCTTGGGTTGGGTGTTAACATGCCCACACCTCCATCGGATTTAATTCCTGGCTTCATCTCCTGATTCCAGCTTCCTGCTAATGTGGGCCTTGGCGGGCAATGGTGATGGCTCAAGTAGTTGCGTTCCTGCCACCTACCTGGGATACCTGGATTATGTTCCTGGATCCTGGTTTTGACCCATCCCAGTCCTGGATATTACAAGCATATGGGAAGTGAGCTGGATATCAGGGCTGTCTATCAAATAAAAAAATAAGCGCGCGCACACACACACATACACATCCTTTCACTAAACTGGAGAAATGAGATCAGAACACATAGTCACCGGGAGTGAGTGGCTCTTGCAGCAGAGGCAAAAAAAAAAGCTTGCCCAGCAGGGTCTCATTCCAGCGGAGCTGGGCAGGGGCCTACTGCCAGCCAAGGTCATAGCATCCTCATCAGTGATGGCACAGAAGTGATTGCCCACCGAGAGAACGGTGTGGGATTTTCCCCTGAGCCAGCTGGGGGATGGGAATGAACAAGCTGATTGGGATGAACTGTAAAAATGGCCAGAAGCCGATAAATAAAACCAGACAGGAGAAGTAGAGCTGAACTGAGAGTCTGTGCCTTGTTATAGTTAGGGAAATCTATGGAAGGGCAAGGTGTTGCACCATAGTGTGTGATAAGGGCTAGGAGTATAATCTTTGAATGAATCCAGATCTGAGTGCTGCCTTTTCTATTGCTGGACGCATTAAGGCAGGGGCATCTGGCTTCCAGGTGTCAGGACCTCGCGAGTCCAGGAACACTTCTGGGAGAGACAGAAGAGGGCATTGGCTAGACAGGCGCAGTGAGCACTTGCCCAGGGTTCTTCTTTCCCTTCTTGGCAGGCAGCCTCAGGACACACGAAGCCCACACAAGCACCTGCAGCTGCCCTGCCTACCTTACCAGGCCCTCACAGCTCTTTGCATGGTTTCTGTAGCAGTAAAATGAAGCTACTAGAGAAGCCTGAATGAGAGAATAGGTAGGGGTGCGCAGCATGGTGCCAGGCTCGGAGCAGACTCCAACCAACTGCAGCAAGACAACAGGGCAGAGAAGCGTGTACCTGCTCGTCTGCTGCCCCTGAAGCTTCTGCAGTGTACATTTGGGGTGCAGGTCATGGTCACCATCAGAAAGTTTCTGTTTTCCTAGTCCCTTCTGGTCCCATAACGCAGACAAGATGGATGAGGTGGGAGGGGTGGGAGCAGGCGGCCTCTCACACTTATCCAGATGGAGGGCCACTTCTGCAGAACGCGGTGACGGCTGCGGTCCTCTGAGCCCCAGCGGCTCCTTCCCAGGACCCTCTGCCTTTCTGTACAATCCCCCCTCTTTCCTATCCCTAGCTTGCTGGGTACAGCAGAGGCCTGGATTGGTGGCTGTAGCTCCCATCTGCACAGCACATTCTGAAAGGAGAGTGAGCGGGGACTTCAGCCTCCACTCGTACATTCGTCTCTGAAGCCTGCAGTCTGTCAGGCCAAGGTGGCCTCTGCTGGCTCCAAGATGTCTTCCAGAGGAATAATGACATGCACCCCTCCAGCTGCTCCAGCTGTCCTGAGGCAGGGGGCCCCAGCATGGCCTCCCCACTAGTCTGTTAGCCCCTCCTGCGCATCTGTTACTCAGGGCTTCCCAGGGCACGGAGCTCAGAAGGTGTCTCCATGCTCCCTCCCCCGGGGAACAGGGGGCACTAAATGTCCTGATGTTCCCGGAGAGTCCTAGTGCTCCAGAACCGTGAGAAAATCAGCAAGAGGGAAGATGGGTCCTGAGGCAGTAGGGAATGAGGCGGCGCCCAGGCCACCTGCAGGATCAGCTGTGCTTGCAGCGGTACAGCCTGGAGCAAGGACTCCAGGAGGGTTTTAAGGACAACCCTAGCGGAAACCAAGTGCATCTGCTCAGAGTGTCTCCCTGTGCAACTGAGAACCGGAAGCCATGCAATTAAAGTGAATGGCCGCTGACATCTGCATCGGTGCAGACACAGCGCCACAGCCTTTGAGGGCAGGATCTGAGGAGGACAAGTGGATTCTGGAGGACGCTGGGGCACAGTGGGACAGAGTCTCAGGCATTTGGGTCCCCAGTGCTGGACCAAGAGCCTGGGCTCTGGAGCAGCAAGCCGGAGCGCTCCCCTCTGCAGCCACCAGAGGTCATTGGCTCCCGCCATCGGAGCTGTTGCCTGTCCAGTGTGCAGGCCTGCTCTTCGCCTTCCTGAGCGCATACTCCCTGTCTCCCTCCAAGCAGCTAACACAGGGAAAGGGGCAGGAACTCCTTAAGGAACATCCTCCTTCCCCTGCCCTGAGAGGTCGGGAGCTGGTGCCTTGAGCAGGGACCCTGGGATCCTGGTCTCAACCTTCTGCCTCAAGAAACTCATTCTGAGCACTTGGGGAGAGGAGGGAATGGCGAAGGGTCCCTGGGTACCCACCAGTGTCCCCGCCTGTGGCCTGGAGGACTGCCCCGGGAGCACCTTTCCTCTCCCAGGAGGCACTCACTCTGCTTTTTCCTACTCAGTACTGCAACCCAGGAGCTCGCACTTAAACCACCTCCAACCCAAAAACAAAGCACGTTTTAAAAACATCTTCCAGAGTGCAGCGTTCATGTTGGACCAACAGCAATCTCCAGAAATTCTTTGTTCCAAATTACTTTAAGTTTTGTATTTTAAAAATCTGTTACAGTCACTGTCCAGTTAGAGACCTTGGCTCCTCCCTGACATGCAGTCGCTCACAGTCTACCTCTCAGGCGCTGTTAAAGGAGCCCCTTCCCGCATGACCGCCTGAGGCCCCAGCACTGCTCGCCTGAACGTGATGAGAATTCTCACCACCGATCTTCCTGACCCGGCCTCTGAGTGACTGAATCCAGCTGCACTCGGCCACCTGCCAAATCGGACCATCAAAGGCTTTGGGAGCGCCCCCTGCTCAGAGCACCAGCTTCAGAAACCACCCCACCTCTCCCCGCCCAGCATCTCCTCCTACAGGGCTGAGGAACCATTTTACTGCCCAGGGCCATTTGGATATTTGTAGCCTCATTCGCGGGCCACACGAAATCATCAACTTAAACATTAGCCTGCTGTAGATTTATTGAATTTCAAGTTCAGCCTGTGGTTGCCTTGGCAGGGCCAGAGCAAATGGTTTCGCAGGCCTTCTCTTGGCTGTGAGGTGGGGAGCTACCAGGTGTCCTTGCTGGACACCTGGCTCTTACAACGCCTGGCTCTGTTTTCGCATGGGCTGGGCTCTCCTTATGGTATGTCCTTCTCCCTTCTCCAGGCACACTCCCCCGTTTGTCTAAACCCCAAGGAAATGTCCTCTCCTCTCGGTGTTAGTGCTTCCTTCCTAGGTGATTCTGCTACACCGACCTTGAATCATGTCCACCGGCCAGGTTTGATTTCTAATTTATGTGTCCTGACTGGATAGACAGTTATCTGAGGATTAGAACTCTGTCCTAGTATACATGTCACTCTGGAGTTATCCCAGCACCACATATATTGTCTGGCATTGAGGAAGGGCTCACAAATGCTCACGGATGTTCTCAGCCAACGTTAAATCACCTAACACAATCAAAACTGAACTGGGGGGGGGGGCAGTGCGGTGGCACAGTAGGTTAATCCTCCATGTTCAGCACTGGCATCCCATATGTGCGCCAGTTCGAGACTCAGCTACTCCACTTCCTATACAGCTCTCTGCTATGGCCTGGGAGAGCAGTAGAGGATGGCCCAGGTCCTTAGGCCCCTGCACCAGTGTGGGAGACCCGGAAGAAGCTCATGGCTCCTGATCAGTGCAGTTCTGGCCGTTGTGGCCATTTGGAGAGTGAGTCAATGGAGGGAAGACCTTTCTGTCTCTTTCTCCCTCTCACTGTCTGTAGTTCCACCTCTCAAAATAAAAATAAAAATAAAATCTTTAAAAAAAAACTGAACTGGCTCCCCACCAATGGTCGGTAAGGACAATGCTTTAGGGGAGGTGTCTCCCTCCCTGGCAGGAGAGACTGAGCGCAGCAAAGGGGGTGCAAGTTCACAGGGGCACACCCGAGCACCACTCGCTCACTTGGGATGCCGTTCAAGCTCCATCCCCGATTTTATGATTTTACAGATGAAGAACCAAGGCGCACAAGGGATGCCCCAGGCCAGGCAGCAGAAGGAAAGGCAGGAATGGGTTTTCACTGCAGGGGACTCTGAAGCCCCGTGCTCTTTATCACGGCACCACAGGACAGACAGGCTGGGCTGGAGGCCCAGTCGGTCGCTGTGCAGCTGTGCACGGGGTCTGGGGCCCACCATGTCATTTTGCCTCTGTTTTCTCATCTTCATCACCCAGGACTAACGGACAGGTTTTGATGGCAGCTTCTAAAACCCATAATGTGCTATCCCGTCTGCCGCACCCCGGTTACCAAGTTGTGTTGCTCATACATCCTCCCTCACTGTCCTGTTTTAATTTCCTCCCCTGGGCTCCACTCCCTCTCTCAGAGCACTTCTGGGACTGAGCAAGGTCAGCCGCGTGCACACCCAAGGAGCTGTCCATTGTCCTTGACTTTACTCATCTGAAAACCCAGTGAGGACGCTGACATCTGGATGCCTCCCTGTCCTGGCAGGGACCCTGGCTGGGCGCCTGCTCTGATCTGTCTACCTCTCAGCCTCTCTTACCCATCTGCCCCTTCCACTCGGTGGCTCCTCACAAATGGAATGTCTACTCTGCAGGCAAAGAACCCCGGCCGCTGATGCCTTCTGAGTGCAGCAGGGGGCCATGCTGCTCTGATGGGGTGGGGAGTGAGGCCTGGAGAAGGGTGGGGCGAGGGGCAAGGAGGCCCAGGGGAGGCGACTGAGAGAATCCTGCAGAGGCATCTGGGGCAGGTGGACAAGTTGGGTCCCTCGGAGAGCCGCCTGCAGCACTGGGGTGGCTAGGACTTCCCAGCCTGAGTGGCACCCCTGAGCCGACTCCCTGTGTCATCTGGGAGCCGTCAATCCTGAGCCACAGTCTCGTCCCCAGTTCGTGCCAGTGCCAGGCAGGAGGAGATAAGCCGCCCAGGCTCTCCGCAGGCGTCTGGCCAGGGCTCTCTGTTGTCATTTCCCTCTCCACAAAGCCCTGAGGAGACATTCAGAATATTTCCACTCCCCAGCCTCTGTCCCGCCCACCCCGCCTCCCCCACCGTGCTGTAGGGCACGCACAGGGAGGCCAGGAGCCTGCTGATTTTTCTTTTGCTTTGGCTCATTTTCTTTCTGGAGCAGCAGGCTCATCTCCTGCATTTTTAATAGCTGAGCATATTTAGCATTCAACACACACGTGTGGGTTGATAAAGCCCAAAGAGAAGGCAACAAGCCTGGAAAGCCTCCTCCCACCTCCTGCCTGCCTCCCGCCCACCTCAGCCGCCATCCCTCGGCCTGTGTGCCCCATCCACCCACCAGGCTGCACCAGGGTAGACGAAGCGCTGGCAGCTGGGAAAGTCAGGCTGGTTGACGCGGTCACCAAGCCAGCGCCTGGTCCCTTGACTGGGTGGGGCCTTATAAAACAAGGCTGAAATGCTCAACAGAGTCAAACAGCCACAATTCCCTCTTGACTTTCGCCCGGGGAACAAGTCATCTTGCTGCATCCCCTGCTGTTACGGCCCACGGGGACATCGATGCCATGGCACAGCACCGGGCATGCTCTGGTCACTGGCTCCCTCAGGGGCAGTGCCCGCGAGCAGGAGGGAGAACTAGCAGCCGGGGGCTGAGGGGTTGGGGTGCCTGGGAGTGCTGGCAGGTAGTTCTGCAGGGGACAAATTTGGGCCCTCTCTTACTCTCCTCCCTTTTTCCTCAACAAGCTCTTTTTTAACCTACCCAGCCAGAGAAGAGAGAAAATAACAACACCACAGACCATTTAGCTCTCTGTGAGAAGACCAGAGGGACGGCGTGAACTCAGGACTGGCGTTTTAATTGCTGCACTTGTGAATTTGAGCTGCTTGGGAAAGGGTGGCCCACACCTGTGGTTGAATCGCATTGAAAGGCCAAGGGCCCGCATGGGCAGCCACTGCTGATGCCCTCTTGGCCAGTAGGGGTCGACAGGGAGCTCATTTGGAGTGATGGAACAGAACTTTGGCAGGGGATTCAGACCCTCCGTGGTCTAACTCTGTCCTGCATGTCATAGGCTGGCAGCAGCATGCTACCTTGGGGAGAGGGGCAAGTGTTCCTCCTCCCTCAGAGAGAGCCGAGGAGCCCAATTCACACGCCTTGGAATCAGAGTCAAAAGGGGCCTACCCAGGGTCATCAGGTTGATGTGTCTAGAACTCTGCTGTGCTAAATAGCAGCCACTAGCACTGAAAATGACTGCTGAGTGCTTAAAATGTGGTTACTGGGGCTGAGTGAGGAATGGGCCTTTTAATTTTATTTTCAATTCATTAAAAGCTAAAAACGTGGGCAGGTGTTGTGGCGTAGTGGGTCAAGTTGCTGCCTGCAACGCTAGCATCCCATATGGGCTCTGTTTTGTGTTCTGGCTGCTCCACTTCCAATCCAGCTCCCTGTTAATAGCCTGGAAAAGCAGCGGAAAACAGCGCAAGTGTTTGGGCTCCTGCCACCCAAATGGGAGACCTGGAGAAAGCTCCTGGCTCCTGATTTTGGCTTGGCCCAGCGCTGGCCATTGTGGCCATCTGGGGAATGAACCAGTGGATGGAAAATCTTTCTGCCGGCTGTCTCTCCCTCTAACTCTAACTTTCAAAATAAATCTTGGAGTCTTCCTTCCTTCCGTTGGAAGGAAGACTTTTCTGTCACTCCCTCTCTCTCTCTCACTGTCTATAACTCTGTCACATAAATAAGTAAAAAATTTTAAAAATTAAAAAAAAAAATTTTTTTTTAAATTTTTGACAGGCAGAGTGGAAAATGAGAGAGAGAGACTGAGAGAAATGACTTCCTTTTTGCCGTTGGTTCACCCTCCAATGGCCACCGCAGCCTGCACGCTGCGGCTGGTGCATCGCACTGATCTGAAGGCAGGAGCCAGGTGCTTATCCTGGTCTCCCATGGGGTGCAGGGCCCAAGGACTTGGGCCATCCTCCACTGCACTCCCTGGCCACAGCAGAGAGCTGGCCTGGAAGAGGGGCAACCGGGACAGAATCCGGTGCCCCGACCGGGACTAGAACCCAGTGTGCCGGCGCCTCAAGGCAGAGGATTAGCCTATTGAGCCACAGCGCTGGCCCAAAAAATAAATCTTAAAAAAAAAAGTTAAAAACAGATACTTGACTCAGTTATTAGAAAATATTTAAATATACTTGGAATAATGTGGGTATGAGAATCTGTTTTACAACCTTCAATTTTAAATGATATCTAACAATGAATCAAGGAGTTTTGATGAAAATTTAGTGTTCAAACTGAGATGATCTATAAAAATAAAACATAGGATTTCAAAGACAGCATGAAAAACAAACAAGAATATAAACTATCTCACTGATAAGCTGAAATGGCAGCATTTTGGAGATCTAAGACTAAAGCAAACATATTACTAATAAGTGGTTAAGCGACCAGTTGGGACACCTGCCTACTATACTGAGTGCCTGGGTTCAAGTCCTGTCTCTGTTCCCAATTCTAGCTTCCGCTAATGCAGACCCTGGATGGGAGGCAGCAGGTGATGGCTCAAGTACTTGGGCCCCTGCTACCCATGTGAGAGACCTAGATGGAGTTCCTTACTCCTGGCTTCATCCTGGCCCAGGTCTGGCTGTTGTGGGTATTTGTGAATCAACCAATGGAAGAGGGCTCACTCTGGCTGTCTCTCAAATAAGCAAATTATTTTATTTTAAAAAGAAAATATAGGGGCCAGCGCTACAGCACAGTAGGCTAATCCTCCTTCTGCAGTGCTGGCATCCCATATGGGCGCCGGTTCCAGTCCTGGATGCTCCACTTCTGATCCAGCTCTCTGCTATGGCCTGGGAAGGCAGCAGAAAGTGGCCCAAGGGCCTGGGCCCCTGCACCCATGTGGGAGACTCGGAAGAAGCTCCTGGCTCCTGGCTTTGGATTGGCTCAGCTCTGACCGTTGAGGCCATTTGGGGAGTGAACTAGGGATAGAAGACGTTTTTCTCTGTTTCTCTCTCACTGTCTGTAACTCTACCTCTCAAATAAATAAATAAAATGTTTAACAAAAGAAAAAAATAATCTCAACTGTTGCCTCTTTCTTCAATGTGGTTGCTAGAAATTTGTAATTATATGTATGACACACCTGTTTCCATTGGACATGCTAGCCCAAATCATTTTAGACAAAAGGTTTACCATGTGCAGGGATTAGAAATCTTAGATTCCCCTCCAATGGTCAAATCCACCTCATTCAAGTCAACAGTCAGCAACAGAGCACCACGGCTCTCACTGAGCTGGGGGAAAGAGTCCCGGAGGAACCTCACAGTAACTGCTGAGTAGCAGAGCAGGAAGTCCACAGAGAGGCCACAGGCGAGGCCAAGACGAGGTGCCATGGGGACTGGACGGAAGCACGGGCCGGGAGTGGGTGAGGGGGCAGTGAGAAAGGGCTTTCAGGAGCACACACCAGTGAGACAGGCAGTTAGAATGGTGAGGCTCTGAGCCAGGAAACAGTGGTGGTCTCAGCAGCCCCTCCTTTCCCAGGCCCCTCTTCCCTCTGCCCCACTGTCCAGGGCCTAGCCCTTGGCCTCGGCTCTTCTCATGCCTCAGACCTTCCTGGGGGGCCCCATTTGTACGCACAGTGTCAATGCCCATGTCTACACAGATGACCTTCAAATCTCCATCAGGGGTAGGGAACTTTTTTCTACCAAGGGCCATTTGGGTATTTATAACATCATTTGTGGGCCATATACAATCATCAACTTAAAAACTAGCCTGCTGTAGATGCACTGAATTTTGAGTCCTGTCTGTGGTTGCCTTGACAGGGCCAGACCAAATGATTGTATGGGTCTCATATGGCTGTTCCCCAGCCTTGCCCCAACCCTACCTCTCTCCTGACCTCTGGGTCCAAAGATTCAGTGTCCATTGCACAGCTCTGTAGATATTTCTCAGAGACTTCCCAGTCTGCTGGCTGAACTCATCTCCTTCCTTCCCTCCATTCAGGTCATGATTGTCCTTCTCTCAGGAAGTGGCAGGAACAGCCAGCCAGCTGTCCTGGCCAGGACCCAGAGATCACCCTCCACTCTTCTCTTGTGTTCCAGCCCTACAGACAGCCAGCCCCGCCCGTCTGTGCATGCCCATTACCCCTGCCCAGCGCCAGGCTGCCATCACACTTCCCCTGGATTATGCAGCCATGTCCTCACTGTTCTTGCCACTTCCTGATGCAGGGCATCTGAACATAGCAGAAAACTGCTCCTTGAATAGCTCTGCGCAGTTTCCAGGGTAAAGTCCAAATTCCTGAATTTAGCACGTGCAGTGGAACTTTACAGTCTGGCCCTTGCTCACCACCCAGGTCCATGTCCTGCCGTTCCTCACGTGCAAATACTTTTGCACATTCCTACTTTTTTTTTTAATATAACTTAAAAAATTATTTGTTTATTTAAAAGGTAGACATACAGACACACAGACCTACCATCTATCTACTGGTCCACTCCTCAAATGCCTGCACTAGCCAGGGCCCATGGCACAGAACCAAGTACCTGGGCCATCATCTGTTGCCGCCTAGGTGCATTAGCAGGAAGCTGGATCAGAAGTGGAATAGCTGGGACTTGAACTGATACGAGATGCAGGAGTCCCAAGCAATGCTAGTCCCTCATGATAACATACAGTGAGCACCTACTATGATACTGTGCGACAATTCTATTAATAAGCACTGGGTATACACAGGCACCTTTATGCAAATTAGGAAAATGCCTGGATGCAGCAGCAGGTACACAATTAACCAATGGTCTCCAACCCCTACTCATTTCTTCAGCCAGGCATCAATGGTGCAGTGCTTAGCCTGTACAACTGCACTCTGCAACCTTAGGGATAAACAGTTTTAAAAGACACAGATATTGTCTGGGGGAATCTGTAACAGGACAGGCACAAGCTCTTCATCACAGAATGCGCTGTGATAAGGGCTGATATTGCTGAGACAGGAGACAGGCACCTAACACAGGCTCCGGACTCAGAAAAGGTTTTCAGAAGAGGTCACACTTCAGCTGAAGTTGAAGGACAAGTAGTAGCAAAAAGCTAGACAAAGAAAACAAGGAAACATTAGACTGGTAAACTTAATGTCAAGCCTTTCTTTACCACAATAAAAAAATTGTTTTAAGAAAGTAAGAAGGGGAGCCGGCGCTGTGGCACAGTGAGTTAACGCCCTGGCCTGAAGCACGGGCATCCCATGTGGGCGCCGGTTCTAGTCCCAGCTGCTCCTCATCTGATCCAACTCTCTGTGATGGCCTGGGAAAGCAGTAGAAGATGGCCCAAGTCCTTGGGCCCCTACACCCGGATAAGGCTCCTGGCTCCTGGCTTCATCGGCACAGCTCCGGCCATTGCGGCCATCTGGGGAGTGAACCAGTGGATGGAGGACCTCTCTCTCTGTCTTTGCCTCTCTCTGTAACTCTGACTTAAAAAAAAAAAAAAGTAAGAAAGTAAGAAGGAGGGAAGGTATTGGCCTAGTGGTTAGGTTGCAGGATAAGATGCCTGCATCCCATACCAGAGTGCCTGCATTCAATGCCACCTCCAGCTCCTGGCTCCAGGAATGCAGATCCTGGAAGGCAGTGGTAACGGCTCAAGTGATTGATTTCCTGCCACCCACATGGGAAACTTGGATTGCATTCCCAACTCCTGCCTTTGGCCCTGGCCTAGCGCCAGCTGTCTGTCAAAAAATAAAATTTCTTCAACATTAGGAGCAAGCATTTGATGCAATGTTTAGGATGTCCACTCCGTATCTGGAGAGCCTGGGTGTGAATCCTGGTTTTGCTCCGAATTTCAGCTCCTGCTAATGTACACCAAGGGAGGTAGCTGATGATGCTTCAAGTATCTGGGTCTCTGCCACCCATGTGGGAGACCTGGATTGGGTTTCTGGTTTCTGCCTTCAACTTGGCACAGTTCTGGCTTTTGTTGGCATGTGGAGGATGAAGCAGCAAACAGAAGATCTCTTTCTTTCTTTTTTTTTTTTCTTATTTTTTGACAGGCAGAGTGGACAGTGAGAGAGAGAGACAGAGAGAAAGGTCTTCCTTTGCCGTTGGTTCACCCTCCAATGGCCGCTGTGGCCGGCGCGCTGCGGCCGGCGCACCGCGCTGATCCGATGGCAGGAGCCAGGAGCCAGGTGCTTCTCCTGGTCTCCCGTGGGGTGCAGGGCCCAAGCACCTGGGCCATCCTCCACTGCACTCCCTGGCCACAGCAGAGAGCTGGCCTGGAAGAGGGGCAACCGGGACAGAATCCGGCGCCCCAACTGGGACTAGAACCCGGTGTGCTGGCGCCGCTAGGCGGAGGATTAGCCTAGTGAGCCGCGGCGCCAGCCTAAGATCTCTTTCTCTCTTTCTCTTTCTCTCCGTCACTGCCTTTCACATTAATAAACACATCTGAAAAGTCATGGCACAGTAAGTGGAGGCAGGTGGATTTTCTCGGGAAAGGCTCCAGGAGCTGATATGGTGGGAAAGCTATAGTAGGGTCGGGCTGGATGATCAGGGGTGAGGGAGTTTGGAGCCAATTCCTAGAGGGACCCTTGCGTTTGGCTAAACTGTTAAGTCTTAATTCAGTACAAAGAGGAACTCAGAACTTTTAAGAGGATTGTGAGTTAGAATCACAACATACTCAGGCTTGGAAATGAGATGCAGAGAAGTGAGTTGTTCAAGGATACATGGAAAGTTAGTGGCAGAGCCTGGACTTGGCCCTGTTTGCCAGCCCCTAACTCAGCACTGATTTTCCTACACTGCACGCTGGGGAAGATGTCCAGAACTGAGGCTGAGCCCTCCGAGCTTCCAAGCCACATCTCCCCGCCCTGGGGATTCTGACACGTGCTGCTGGTGGCATCCGCCTGGAGGGTAGGCAGGTATCAGCCAGACAGACAGGAGGTGAGACGAGTCAGGAGGCCTCTGTGGTGTATCGTGCAGCCTCATTCACGGTGCGCCCCGTTCTGCTTACGAATGTTTACCTGCTTGAAGTTAGGTGAGTCACTCTTAGCTTTTCCTCCTTCATACAAGGTAGCATTCTAGTTGTCCTTTTTCTCATTCCTTGCAATCCTTTTTGTTTTTTTTAAATTAAAACAAAAAAAGTTTGCTTATTTAGTTTCATCTACTTGAAAGGCAGAGTGACACAGAGAGAGAGACATGCACACACACAAAGAGAAAGCAGTATCTTCCATCTATTGGCTTACCTCCAAAATGCCCCCAACAGCCAGGGCTGAACCAGGCTGAAGCCATGAGCCTAGAACTCTATCTGGGCCTCCCCTGTGGGTAGCAGGGGCCCAAGTACCTGAGCCATCATCTGCTGCCTCCCAGGATACAGTAGCAGGGAGCTGGAATGAAGGTGCGCAGCCAGAACTCAAACCACTCTGTATGGGATGTGGCTATCGCAAGCAGCGGCTTAACCCACTGTGCCACAAAACCTGCCCTTCCCTGCAATCCTTTAGTGTACTCGTTTTTAGATGCTAGACAGTAGTTCTCAGGGCTCTTTAAAACCTACTCTCTATCTTTATGGAAGGGGCGTTGCCCGCAGCAGGTCTTAATAAGTGTGTAAGAGCGTTGACTTGCCGTTGGTTGGCAGAGGGAGTTAGGGGTGGTGGTGGTGCAGATTAACCTAAACCCAGTAGTTCTTCTCTTTGGAAAGTGCGTTTTGATGTTCTGGGACATTGTGAGACCCCTCACCTGCTCTTCAACCAGGTGAGTTCATTTTACAATCATCCATAACTGTCTGGCTTTCCTTAGACTGTTTCTCTGCACTTCATTTCTGGACTCTACAGGAATTATTGGATTATTTTCTGTTTTCATCTCCACTCTGAGTCTGAAGAGCCATTTCTCTAATTCTTTAGAGAGACCTGCCTTTTCAATCCTCATCCCAGGCTAGGGGAGCTATGTCCTGCATGCATACATGATAATGACAGTGATAGCATTATCCTCAAATGTCTATTGACCAGGAGCTATGACTGACATATTGTTCTGGCTGCTCTGTAAAAATCAGCCCACTTCACCCTTACAACAATCCCATGGGGTGGAGCTACTGCTGGTTCCATTTCACAGATGAGGAAACTGAGGCACCACATATCAACTAGCTTGCTCAAGGGCACAGGCTGCGATTCCAGAGCCTGTGTGCCTACAGCAGGACACCACGCAAACTCTCAGGGAGGCTCCCAGGTCACAGACAAGAGGGACTGCAGAGCAGCGACTGGGAGACTCACCCTGCTAGCGGGCTGGCCCAGAGCCTCCCTAGCCAGCTGCGTCACAGTGGGGACTCGCCACCCCAACAACTGAAAGAGAACAGAGCTTGACCGTGAGGCCCAGGCGGCCATTCCGCTCCTCCACAGCCAAGTCTAAACCTTTCCATTCCATCACAAGAGGCTCTTGAACTGATCCGGCAGAATTAACTCTTTCCTAAGTCATCATCATTTCCAGCGTGGACCACCAAACCCAGGGACGGATGGTTTCCCACATATGAAGTGTAATGAACTATTGTTAGTGAACACGAACTGGACAGACTCCGCACTTATCCCTGCTCTGCCTCCTGGAGGCCTGAAGGGTAAGGCCGGTGGCGCAGGCACAAGCTAGTCCTTAAGTTCTCCACAGCGGCGGCCAACAGCACGGGAGCATGCTCACCCTCCTGGCTTTCAGGTTGCATTCCCACTGTCCACTGCACGGACCACCTTCTGTGACTTGTTGGTCAACACGGAGGATTTTAAAAATGCATTCAAGGCCTCTCGGTTTTCACAGTCACCTGTAGCCAGCTCTCTCCCACTACAGTCAAGGGGTAACATTCTCCTTGCTTTTCCTCTCTTGCTTCCTTGCTCAACTCCAACTTCCTGACCCTGCTGGTAGCTCTTCCCCGGAAGCTGGGAGCTGGCTGTTCATGGCAAGGAGGCCCTGGGGGGACCCTGTCTCCACGTGCCCAAGGCCACACTCTTCCCTGGCAGCACCTGCTTTGATAACTGACACCAGGACTACCCCTCGCTGAGAGGTGATGGTGTCGCTGAGTGGTATTTCCCGGTTGCCCTTTTCTCAGAGATAACTTGGCTCAGTTTGCAAGAGCTGCCAGGTACTGGGCACTTTCCAGGTCCCACATTCCCTCTTGTATTTGGAACTCTCATTGCACCATGTGGGCATCTGTCCCCTCCCTCCTCAGTTCCCCCAAAGCCCTGCACATGACATGCCCAGGAACAAAGCCAGGGGACACACGCTCTTCCCCATGGTAACAGGGACAGGCAACGAGGACAGACGGCTGCCGGCTGCCAGCGTCCAGCACTCACCATGGTTTATCTCGTGATCCCTTCGCAGAAAAGACCGTGTGCTGTTTGCTGCTGGAGGTAAGTGGATTGTCTTTGGGCGTTTTGAATGGCTTTGAGGTGCTGCTGGCAGAGTTATGGCCGCTGAGACAGGCTTTTGTTTTCACCTGTGCTAGGGATGTCTTGGGAGTGGAGGCCGGAGACGTTGGAGAGGGAAAAGGTCTACACATCGAACCGTGTCTTCTCTCTACAGCGGGAGAAAGAACAGAACTGAGCACAGCATCTGGAGCAGGTGAGTCTCTCCCACACGCAGCCCATAATACCCTGGTAGACCCAGCAGGCGAAGAGAAGAGCTTCCCTTGCCATGCCAGCAGCCCTGAAGCCTCCCTTCTGCCCCTAGCTTGCCCGCTAGCCCTGTTCGCTTTCTGGTTCCTGTACCCGCTGCCACACAGAACTAACGGCGAGGTTCTCGGGAAAGGCATGTATGTGCTGGCCCTCCTTCTGCAAAACCACTACCACAGCAGGGCGGGCGAGATGTCACCTGACTGCAGGACAACCACACAGCTCAAGTGATCCCCAGACGGCTACTCTGAGGCCACAAGGTGCCCAAGGCAGCGGGTAGGGCCAGACTCTCAAAGGAACAAATGGGACATTCTTGAAGCTACCCCTCCACAGGGGCTCTAAAGTCAGTGGGACAGGCAGGGACTCGGGAGCCAGGAAGTGGCCCAGCATCTGTTCCTTCTTGGCACTGGGGGGCAGTTTGCTGACACACTGAGGTTGTGGCTTCTCCAGGGCCTACTGAAGCTCAGGGCTACAACACTGCGAGAATGCAGACGCTCAAGTGGAACTCAGAGATGAAGACGGGGCGTGGACTTGGGCTGGGAGGCGCAGCCCCTCGACATTCTACAGAACGTACCAGGGCTCCGGGGAGGACATTCAGCCTACTGGTTAGATGTGCATTAAGATGCCTGTGTCCCATGTCAGAATGTCTGGGTTCAATTCCTGGCTCAGCTCCTGACTCCAGCTTCTGGCTAATGCACACCCTGGGAGGCAGCAGGTGATGGGTCAAATGGTTGAGTTCTCATCACTCATGTGGGAGAACTTGATTGTGTTCCTGGCCCCTGCTATTGGCTGGCCTGGCCCAGTCCTTGCTATTGTGGGCTTTCAGGGAGTGAATCATCAGATGAGAGTGCTTTCTCTCTAATTTAAAAAGAAAAAAAAAAAAACTTTATCAGCCCCTGTGGTCTCAACTCAATAAGCAGGATGCAGAAGCGCAAAGCAAAATTCTAGTGTACACCCACTATGGTGGGTTCTCAACTTTTTGAGAATAAGAGATGTGAAAAAAGCTAAGAACCTTAGAAAAATGCACATTTCCATATGCCCCAAAACTTTGTACATAATTACACGAAGGAATCCCCAACAATAAAAAGACAAAAGCTCAATAAATAAAATAAATCTTTTTGGGGAAAAAAAAAGGGGGGCCGGCGCTGTGGCACAGTGGGTTAAAGTCCTGGCCTGGAGCGCCGGCACCCCATATGGGCACTGGTTCTAGTCCTGGCTGCTCCTCTTCCTATCTAGCTCTCTGCTATGGCCTGGGAAGGCAGTGGAGGATGGCTCAAGTGCTTGGGCCCCTGCACCCACGTGGGAGACCCAGTGGAAGCTCCTGGCTCTTGGCTTTGGATTGGCTCACCTCTAGCCATTGTGGCCATCTGAGGAGTGGACCAGCGGATGGAAGACCTCTCTCTCTGTCTCTACCTCTCTCTGTAGCTCTGTCTTTTAAATAAATAAAATAAATCTTTTGGAAAAGACAAAGACTCCTGTAAATCCCGAGTT
Source organism: Oryctolagus cuniculus (assembly GCF_964237555.1). NCBI lineage: Eukaryota > Metazoa > Chordata > Mammalia > Lagomorpha > Leporidae > Oryctolagus > Oryctolagus cuniculus. The sequence continues at coordinate 138,703,601 of NC_091434.1, read as the reverse complement.
CTCTCGGGCTCTCCGGTGCCCCACAGATATTAATATGTATCGAATAAACAAGTACAAGTGTAGCAGGCTCCCTGAGGGGAAGAACCAGAGATCGGAAATCCGGCCATCAAGCTGATAACGGAGGGCGAGTGACACGGATGGCAGACACCCCCTCCCACCTCACCCCAAACACGGCTCAGTCTCAGGCTGCTTGTCAACAGGCATTTCTGCTTGCTATGCCAGGCACCCGGCCAGGGGAAGAAAGCCAGACTTCCCTTGGCTGCACAAGACAGGAGTTTGGGGTTTCTCTGTGCTCCTGCGTATCCATGTGTTGCCAGGCAGTCTTCTCATTAAATGCCCCTGTTTTGATGTGGCAAAGAGAGTACTGGGCTGGGCACCAGGAGAACCAGGCTCCAGCCTCAACCACACCATTCAGTAGGCTTGTGGCCTTGAGTCTGTCACCTCACCTTTCTTGCTTTCTATGTCTTCACCTATGCATCAAAGTGGGTTCCTGGGGGGCTTCGAGGTCATCTTTCTACTCCATTATCACAAATACAAGGCATACTTATCCCTGTCCTTTCTTTTCTTATCCCTCGTGATTCCTAGATGCTATAGCAATACTTAACAGCTGAAGTGCTGAAACATTTTACTCAGGCAGGATCTTTCTTGGAGGAATTCATCCTTTGTGAAACAGCAGTGGCCTTTACAACCCCTGTGAGACAGGCAGGAAGCAGTCAGGCGTCTCCATCTTCCTCATGGCTGACTGACCAGGTGATTGCCAAGGTCAGGGCCAAGGGCTGCTCCAGGAATGGTGCCACGTGCAAGGGCCACTGCCTCTCGGAAAGGCAGGAAACAGGGCATACTTCGAATAAGATTCGAATCCAGGAAATTAAGAAATGCAGACCTCAGAATCACTGAAGATCAGAACTGGATCTTAAAAGTCAACTAGTTGGATCTCATTTCTGAGAGACGCGGTAATCAGTTACCAGCCTGCAGGACATAGCTAGTTGGTGGCAGTGCTGGGACTAGAACCAAGGCTCCTTCCAATCCATAGTTCTGCCCTGTAGAAACGTCTTGTTTAGGAATTTCCTTTTTGGCAGAGGTTTCCAATACTAAAATAAGACTCAATTTTACCACGACTGTTTTAGATGTCTCTATAGTTTTCATTCATTCTCTTGCTCAAAGCTGGTAGTGGGGGTGGGGAAGGTACAGAAATACTCCTCCATTGAGGTAGGGAGAGAGGCATGAACAATGAAGACATATTATATTTTGCTAAGCTAAAGGTTAAAAATTATACAGCGATGGGTGAGTGATTAGCCTAGCAGTTAAGATGCCTGTATCCAACATTTGGAGGACCCGAGTTCCATACTTGGCTGTGGCTCTGGGACTCTAACTTCCTGCAATCCTGGGAGGCAGCAATGATGGCTCAAGGAATTGGATTCCTGTCACCCACATGGGAGAACTGGATTGCATTCCTGGCTCCCAGCTTTGGCCACAGCCCAGCCCTGGTTATTCCAGGCATTTGGGGAGTAAACCAGCAGATGGGAGTCTCTCTTTGTCTATCTCGCTCTCTCTCTGTGTCTCTCAAATAATAAAGGATAAAGAAAACTTATACAAGTAAACAGGATAAATCACAACGAAGAGTGCCATTAAGAACAAAATGAATGGCTCACACTGGAACTTCTAAAATCAACCACCTAGAGAATTCTGGTTAATGATCCTGGCTGACATTTCACTCTAAACTTAGGAAAAAACTAAATCAGTGGAAAGCTTTTTCAAAATTTTATATTTTAGCTCCATACATTCTTCAGTGAATTAAAAGAACAAACTGCATATGAGAGAATATTCATTGAAATTTGAAAATAGTTCTTTAGGGGCTGGTGCTGTGGCATAGCAGGTAAAGCTGCTGCCTGCAGTGCAGGCATCCCATATGGACACTGGTTCAAGTCCTGGCTGCTCCTTTTCCGATCCAGCTCTGTGCTATGGCCTGAGAAAGCAATAAAAGATGGTTCAAGTCCTTGGGCCTCTTCACTCGCATGGGAGACCCAGAAGAAGCTCCTGGCTTCTGGCTTTGGATTGGCCCAGCTCTGGCCATTTCAGCCATCTGGGGAGCAAACCAGTGGATGGAAGACCTCTCTCTCTGTCTCTGTCTCTGCCTCTCTGTAACTATGCCTTTCAAATAATAAACCTTTTTTTTTTTTTTTAAAAAGGCAGTCTTTTGCCATTCATGAATTTTTGTTTGTTTTAATGTACAATTCTGTATTATAGAAAGTAGGCTAACATTTTTCTTTGTTGTTCTGATGGAATTAAATCTAACACTCTTTCAAGGTATCCCACAAAGAGGTCCACAGTTCTCCCCCTGAGCTGTGGGAACAAGTTGGTCCCCTAATGGTGCAGGTAAGAACTGAAAGTGGCAGAACCAACAAGGTGGGAGTGGTGGGCCTTAGTTCAGCAGGTGACCTCAGCTAGGTGCTGGAAAATGGGTACAGCCATGTCTTAGGTGGGGCAGAGTGAGGAGCTCTCACGGAAAGATTCCATTCCTATTCACACTGTTTCTCCCACATGGCACCTGTGGGAGATGCATTCACTTTTGTCCTTTGGTGGAGAGATGGGTGGGCCAGTGACAGAAGAAGGCACAGTCTTCATTTCTTATAAAAAGCTGTTGCTGTGCGGGTGGGGTTTCTCTGAGAAAAGCTGTCCAGGTTTGTATCATCATCATTCACAGAGCTAGGAATCATGTGATCTGAAAATGGCTTTAGGGCCCATGTCTGAACTCTGAGCTCTCCCACCCGGAACCCTGGGAAGAGGCTGTTGTGGACAGGGAGAGCCTAGAAGAGCAATGGGAGCCCCTACCTTGCCCCATCTATGGGCACTTCAGCAGGGCACCTGACACTCCTAGTCAGCAGCCCCAGGACAGCAGAAGACCTCCATTCCAAAGAGTTGGCGGGGGTGGGGGGTGCGGTGGGTGGGTGGGGGTGTCCCAGGACTAAAGGAATGAAAAGCCAAATCCTCTGACTTTTTTGCATTTCTATCAAGTGAAGTCCAGCAAAGTCTGAGCAGCCGACTGCTTCAAGACCACCTGCTTCACATAGACTCCTTCAACATCCAGGTGCAAGTCCAGGAGGCAACCCTGGGGACCAGCGGGGGATGGGGGGGGGGCTTGCAGCCACAGACTCACTGACTCTTTGGCTTTCTACACATCTGGACAGGTGTGGGGAGCCCTGGTGTCGCCACAATTTTCCCCCTAATCTCTGAAGATAAAATCCACCAGGTTCTCAGGCAACTCCGTTTCAGCAAAAATTCAGACCTCTCCCTTTGCCCTGAGCTGTTCACTGGGATATTTTCATATTTCTAGCATCAGTGTCCTGCACAAAAACCTCAGCACAGACACCCTGTCAATGGCTGAGCTGGCTGCAGACACCCAGGGTGGCTCCCTGTGCCATTTTTAGAAAGATCTGGTTGGGAATTTTCCAATATGGTTTTTAAGGGAGCAATTCTCTCCTAATAGACTTTGAGCCCCACACGGTCACCTGCGGCCTGCCGTGGTTGTGTAAGAAAACTTGGCCGGAGGCCAGCACTTGGCTTACTCATTTGACAGTGCTATGTCGCCTTCAGCCCCAACCCTGAGGGCAGGTGCAAATCAATCCCTAGGTTCTGTTTCATCAGTGGATTCTGTCTGTCATAGTAGCTGTGGTCAGACTGCTTCCTACAAAGAACTACCCCAAATTCCAAGGGACCTTCTTCCAAAAGTGAACCGGAACTAGGGGCAGAGACACAGGGCCAGGTCCTTGGCACCCAGAACCACGCTGGCTGTGCCTTGCCACTGCTCTGTGAAGCAGGCATGCCCCCAGTTTCCAGCTGCAGAAACAGAGGCAGGTACTCTTTGAGGACTTGCCCCAAGTCATATATCACAAGGCTAGTCAGTGAACGGGCTGGTTCTAGAATCTGCTTCTGTGTCTCACTTGCTACAATTATAGTTAGACACTAAATAGAGCACCATGGTGGTCAGATGGCAGAGAGGCGGGGGATCAGCCTCCAGGAAGGGCAAGGAACGGAGGCAGCAATGAGTGGCAGGCAGCCTTGTGCTGGGCAGTCTCTGAGCCACAAGGACTTGTGGGTTCTCACTCCCTCCTCAGGCAGGGGTGCCTCGAAGTGGAAGGTGGTGTTTCCTTAAAGAGTGGGACTTAAAGCAAGGTCTGCTTCAACCCTTCTCCTACCCACTGCTGGGTGACATGAGCTCTGGGCACAAAGTTGTTGGACAAGCGCCGGGGGGGAGGGGGGGGGTGGATGGCCTACGCTGCTCATTCTAGCTCAGTCCCCCAAACCCTCAGGCTTTGGGTTGGTTTCTTGAGTGCCTACTATGTGTCCCACACTGCATAAGCTACTGGTCACTCACCAGCTTGTGGAATCTACCCATTCCCCCATAAAGTGGTATGATTCTGTTAGCCTCCTTGTTAGGTGTAGGGAAACTAAAGCTTAGTGGATTGCGAAACAAGACCAAGGTTATGCTGCCTCTGAGCCAATGCCCTTTCTACCACTGTCACCCAGCCTGCAGAGTTCACTTTCTTCTACATGATACAAACACAGCTTCTCCTTCGTTCTGTAAGTGGCAATGGGTGATGGCTGAAAATGGTCTGCCATTCACTTGACCCACAAAACATGCAAATCAAGAGGTTCAAGTCTTTGTGTCCACTTTAAGAACATGGGAGAAACTGCCCAGGCCATCAAGGGTATGCAAATCAGAAAAGCCACTGACATGGGAGAAAACAGGGAGCTAGATGGGCCACGCCCCACCTTATGTAATCCTATCCTCCAACCTGTCAGTCAAATAACCTCTTTCCCTGGATGTAGCTCCCCTCACCCGGGTCCTGGGGGCAGTACCACATAATCACTCCCTTTTCCAACTTCAAAAGAGGCTGACAATTGGGAGGGTCTCTCTCTCTCTCTCTCTCTCTCTGCAGACTAGACAGTGAGTTGAGGTACTAGGCACCATCTCTCCCCGATCCTTCTCCCTTCCTGAACAATGACCATGTATGCTGTGTGTTTTCCTGGCTTTTTTTTTAAAGATTCTTTTAGGCCGGCGCCGCGGCTCATTAGGCTAATCCTCTGCCTGCGGCACCGGCACCCCGGTTTCTAGTCCCGGTTGCTCCTCTTCCAGTCCAGCTCTCTGCTGTGGCTCGGGAGTGCAGCGGAGGATGGCCCAGGTCCTTGGGCCCTGCACTTGCATGGGAAACCAGGAGGAAGCACCTGGCTCCTGGCTTCGGATAGGCACAGTGCGCTGGCCACAACACACTGGCTGTAGTGGCCACTTGGGAGGTGAACCAAGGGAAAAAGGAAGACCTTTCTCTCTGTCTCTCTCTCTCACTGCCTAAATCTGCTTGTCAAAAAAAAAAAAAAAAAAAAAAAGATTCTTTTAAAAAAATTTATTTGAAAGGCAGTGCCAGAGAGAGAGGAGGAGGGACATATACAGAGACATATACAGAGAGAGAGAAATCTTCCATCCACTGGTTCACTCCCCAAATGTCCCCAATGGTGGGGGCTGGGCCAGGCCAAAGCCAGGAACCTAGAGCCTGGAGCCTCTTCCAGGTCTCCCACATGGGCGCAAGAGCCCAAGGACTTAGACCAGCCTCTACTGCCTTCCGAGATGCATCAGCAGAGAGCTGGATCAGAAGTGGAACAGCCAGGTCTTGAACTGGTACCCATGTGGGATGCCGGCATCACAGGTGGAGGCTTAACCTGCTATGCTACAAGGCTGACTCCATTTCCTCCTCACCTTTTAAACAAACTTTATATCACTTCAGGCACTGCTATTTGTGCCTGTACTTAGAATGCTTCTCTAGGTAAAAGGCAAGGACCTGGAACAGGATTTTAGATTCCTCCTCTCCCACAACACCACCGAGTACCTGAAAGGCATCACATTAAAGAAGCAATGTGTGCCACTCTGTCATCACTACAGCGGAGTTGGTAGGTGCACCCAGGCTCAACAGTGGGGCTGGACACAGGGCGGGTGGCCCAAACAGAGTGCTGAATTTGTGATGCACATATATAAGAATGCAGAGAGCAATGCTGAACTTCAGGGTTTGGATGTAGGTTCTCTGGTCACTGAACAAATCCATAACAAAGCAAAAAGATGTCCCATCATCCCTACAAAGCTCATGGTCACACTAATCCAGGCGGGCGCTCCCCTTGCCACGCTGAGAGGATCCTTCCTGAAACAACAGAAACTGTTCCTAAACCAGAAGAGGAGGCGGCACAAAAGTAAAAGATATCCCAGAAGAAACTGCAGAAACAGAAATTGATGGCTGGGAAAAAAAAAATCAGCATAAAATAAATGCAAATTAAAAGAAAAAAAAACTTACAAATTCAGCTTAAGAAATGATTCCTGGAAGAGCATCTCCCATAGCCAGAGCTGCCCTCAGACACAAGCGTGGAGTCAGATAACTTAGAGTTCTCTTTATCTGGCCCCTCGGCAGCATTCCCCTCCCACCTGCTCAGCTGGTACTAAGGTAGACATTTCAGGCAGCAGCCCCACTGGGTAGCACCTGGGGAGTCCCAGGGATTTTCCAGGGCCCTGAAATGTTTCCATCAGCCCCCAGGGATGCCTCATAAGACATCCAGCCCAGCTAAAAGGAAGAATCACAGAAACACAAACCTGCCGGGAACAAGCACGTGTACATACTGCTGGGGGTATTTTCAAGGGATTACATTTTTTCTGGAGAACACCCTGGTGATAATAACAGGAAATAAAAAGCATTCTCAGCCTTTGATCTGGTAATCTGGTAATGTTAGCTTAGAAAATAGACCCCAAGGAAATATCCCCACAGAAAAAAAAAAGTTCAAAGATATTCTCAGCAGCACTGTTTATAGTAGTAAAAGCTACTACACACAACCTCAACAATCTATAATAAAATAATTGAAAATGACAAGTATGAGGGTCATCTCAATCTTGGGAAATGCGCATGTGAAACAGTACACCCAAATCCACAAGAAAATGAAAAATAGCACAATACAGAAACTCTAATCAGTACGCAAACATTTACCATAAATATGAGAATGAGAGAAAAAAGGAAGGATAGAGGATGGATTGCTTAACAGGCTCAGTTTTTGTTAAAGTCACTTCAGTTCATATAAGAAAAGGATTAACACAGGGGCAGCCATTCCTGGCCCGGAAATTAAGATGCTGGTTAGGGCTCCTGAGTCCCATACTGCAGTCCCTGCATCTGATTCCTGGTTCTAGCTCTGAGCTCTCTCCAGCCTCCTGCCAGTGCAGACCGTGAGAGGCAGTGGTGATGGCTCCAGTAACTGTGTTAATGCCACCTGTCTGGGAGACTTGGCTTGAGTTCCCACCTGCCAGCTGGGCCTGGCCCAGTCCCAGCCATTGTGGACATCTGGGGAGTGAAGTAGCAGATGAGAATTCTCTCTGGCTTTCTGTCTGCCTCTGCCTCTCAAAATAACAACGGCAACAGCAGCAAACAACAGAAAACAATAACATACCTTTAAACAGAAAGGGCATGACAGGAGGGATACAGGTGCAATATAAGGGAGGAAGGAGGGGAAAGCAGGGTTAAAGTCAAACCAGCACACAGCTGCTGCCTGGAGGCCCAGAGGGAAGTAAACAACCCTTCCTGGTCTGCTGGACTCCACCTGCAACCAGAGCCTGGCTCCTCCGAATAACATTCGGCCTTTTTATTGGCCTAGCTGTTCCCCTGTGTCTGGATCCAACACGACAGTGGAGGGGTTGACCAGGAGTCCCATCTCCGTGAAACCAAGTTTCCCCATCAGGAAGCCCTCTCCACAGCCACTGAACACACATAACACACGTTTAAACACAGGAGTCACGGCGGCTTCAGTGAAAACTGGTGGCTTCCAGCTTTCAGAGAAGCTACTGGATGCGACCTTAGAATGACAAAGCAGATGTGGTCCCCACTCCAGGGGCACTGAAGGGGGGACTCAGGTCTGGGCTGTCTCTGAAGGGAAGAGCCTTGAGTTGAGATTTCCATGTCTAAGGTACCTGAAGAGGCGGAATGAATCTTTCCAATACTGCCTTCAGGCAACCTCAGTGGCCTTTACCCAGGTGTCTTGGTCCAGGTATATAAAAGCCCCGCTCCTGTCTCAGGCCAGCCCCATCCTGGCCTCCTAGTGGGAGCAGCCCCAAATGTAGGAGGCAGAGAAAGTACCAGGCTGCACCTTCACATCACGGGCCACCTGGAGCATCAGGGGCTCCTTCACTCTTGAGACATCAGGGCCAGGACCCCCACGGTGTATCTTTCAAAAGGCACTGTGGTGATTTTCAGTTCTACCAGCTTTGGGAATCATTGGAAATACGGACCAAACACTGCTGTCTTTGGAATCAGAAAGATCTGGGCTCAAATCCCAGTGCTGTCACTCATTAGCTTTGCGACTCAGGCAAGTCACTTAACCCTCTGAGCCCCAGGCTCCTTATCTACAAAATGGGGACAGTAACACCTATACCAGGGAGTGACAAGCTGGCAAAGTTGCCCCAAGAACAGGCAGAGTGCCCCACCTCAGCATCCAGCCCCTGCGGGAATCCCTGGCTTAGTGCCCTAGGGGTCCTGTGCTGGGACACACCTCGAGGACATGTGTCCTCTGCACTCCTCCCCTGGCACTCAGCACGGGGCTCACTGTGGTTCCTGCGGAACCCATGCACGTTGACAGCACTGGTTACACACGGAAGGTAGCTGCCACAGCGCCAACTCACAGCTGGCACTTAATACGAGTTCCCCTGAGACGGGAAAATGTGGATTAGAAAAAGAAGACCTAGGTAGTAGTTTTCCTAAACAGGCAGTTCTCCGCCTGCTCCCTGACCCTGAATTAAAAATTTTTCCATTTACGAGAATCCTACGGGAGCACATGGAGTGAGGAACGCAGGCTGAGGAGAAGAGACCGCCACTTCATTCCTGTCTGCACCAACCTCCAATTTCAACAGCGCAGGGCCACGGTCAACCTCGACAGAAAGCGCCAAGCCTCCACGCACAGCTAAGCTCGTGGCGCTGCTCGGAACCACTCAACCCACAGGCTGCCGTGGGCCCGCGGCAGCCACTAATAACGGAACCATTTCTGTTCTCCTTGGAGTGGCAGTTGGCAGTGGCAAACAGGAAGTTGTCTTGAAGCAGGGTGTGGTTGTACCCTGTCCACACAGGCGGCCCGAAACACCACTTTCTGTCCCACTCTAGTGTCTTTCTTTCTCCCTTCTTCAGGAGCAAAAGGTCTGAGTTATTTCGGTGAAAACAAAACTTTGTACACGCTCTGAGATTCCTCAGTGTTACAAATACAAATGAGAGCCTGGCCTGGATCGGGACCCCACACACGGCGAGGGCCTGCCTTCCTGAGCCCTCAGCAGCTCTCCTGTGGCATTCACACAGGAACTGGCTGCGGCCGCGAGCGTGTGCGCCTTTTCCCCTTTATTTCTCCGTGGGCTCAATGGAAACAAAACCCTCTCTGGAAGCCAGACCAGATGCACTGCCAGTCGGCCTGGTGAGCCAGCCTGTCTGCAGGCGGGCCAGCCACCGCCACCCAGCACCACCCAGCACCACCCACCCTGGGCCCAGGGTGTGCACACAGTGGACAGAGGACCAGCCCTAGGTGGGGGAGCAGGAAGAACACAGGTCACCAGTTCCCAGCAATTTGTACGGTTTGAACAGAAAAGCCCCGCAACATTTTTGAATGCAAATGACACAGAGAGACAACAAAGACAAACAGTTGCTGAGGAGATAAAGGCAAAAAAGCGTCATCAGAGCTGCACGTACAAGCCGAGACGTGGGGGTGACGGGATGGTTGGGTGCAGTGCAGCTGGGCTCCCGAGGCTATGCAAGGTGTGCTATGAAATTTTCCACTCCGTCCATTCCCAGGCCCGAGGCTCGTGCCTCCAGAAGGGCCGTCCAAAATAGACCGGTCCCCAACCCAGCCTCCTAGTCCTGACTTCCTTCCGAGGCAGCCATCGCACGCCTCGGCCTTGTCTCGGCTCCAGTGCCAGCCCACAAACCAAGAGCACTGTCTCTGCTGACATGCATCTTGCTAAATGCACCGTGGGCTGCCAGCATGCTCAGCCTGCCAGGCTCTCTCTTCCGTGCCCTGCACCCAGCCCCACGCCTTCCTGGGTGGTGAGCGTGCCCTGCGCTCGCACTTACACATCCTGGGGAGGCAGCCTGGCCATTTGGACAAGAAGGCTGAGCCAGTGACACGCTGGGCAGCGAGACTCGTGCTAGTAGACGTTTCCTGGCTCCTGGCTGCAGGCCTGGCCAGTCAGAAGGCACCACTTCCCCTTTAAGAGAGCACGCCCAGATGAGATTAGGGAAAGGCAGAAAGAAAAGCCCGGAACAGTCAGGGCTGTATACTGAATTTCCGCAGATGAACTTGGGTTTTCCTGAAGCGCGCGCCTAAGGTGTGGTCAGAGGAGGTAGGTCCCTTGGCCACTCATGAGAGCCAGCGCTGTGTGGGGAGGGCGGGGTTCCTCCCATGGCACCACCAGGACAACGGCCTCATCAGGCAGTGTGGGCTCTGGCTTGAGTCCTGCGTAGCCTGCAGATTCCTCGGGCTTTTCTTTCCCCCTTCCCTTGGGGCTTGTCCATACTGACGGGCAGTGTCCACCCCAACAGCTAGCCCTGTGCTTGGGAGAGAGTAGTGATCCTGGTCGTGATTGGAAAATACTTGCAGGAGGTGACTGCACTTTTATAGGGCAGTCACTGCAAACGGATTTCAATTAATTCAAGCAGGGAGTTTTCATTCATTCTGCATGTTTAGAAAGTTTATTCCCCAAATTTGGCAAATGACAGCAAACTTGGGCAAAGAGGGAAGGGGGGGAATGGGGTAGGGAGAGTGTGAACTCCTACAAAAACAAAGGCTCACCAAAGGTCCCTGTTATAGGATGCCTTGGACAACATGGACATGGGGAGTGACTGCTTAGGGACGTTTGATCTCCTTTGGGGGCAATGGTTGCACAATGCCACGAATGTACTCCATGCCATTGAATTGTATACTTTAAAATGGTTAGGAGCAGGGGTGCTATGGCATGGTGGGTAAAGCCACTGACTGCAATGCTGACATCTCATATGGGTGCCTATTCATGTCCCAGCTGCTCCATTTCGTGGAAGATGGCCCAAGTGCTTGGGACCCTGCTACCCACATGGGAGACCTGGATGAAGCTTCTGGCTCCTGGTTTCAGCTTGGCCTAGCCATGGTCATTGCAGCCATCTGGGGAGTGAACACGCAGATGGAAGATCTATCTCTCCCTCTCTCTTTATGACGTTGCCTCTCAAAATACAGAAATAAAAACCTATTTTAAAAAATGGTTAGGGGCAGGAATTTGTCCTAGCAATTAGGATGCTGGTTAAGATATCCACATCCAGGGCCAGCCAGTACTGTGGCATAGTTGGTTAAGCTACGACCCGCAACATCAGCCATATGGGTGCTGGAAGCTCCCTGTTGACAGCCTGAGAAAAGCAGTGGAAGGTGGTCCAAGTGCTTGGGCCCCTGCACTTAAGTGGGAGACCTGGAAGAAGCTCCTGACTTCAGCCGGGCCCAGCCCTCACTGTTGCCGCCATTTGGGGAGGGAACCAACAGATGGAAGCTTGCTCTCTCTGTCTCTCCCTCTCTCTCTCTGTAGCTCTGCCTTTCAAATAAATAAATAACTCTTAAAAAACACCCACATTGTATTGCGCATCAGAGTACCTGGATTCAAAGCCTGGCTCCAGCTCTGAACCCCAGCTTCCTGCTAACACAGACACGGGGAGGCAGCAGTGATGACACGACTCATTGGGTTCCTGCCCACATGTGGGAGACCTACAAAGAATTCCTGGCTCCTGATTTTGGCCTGCCAACTCCTGGCTGTTGTAGGCATTTGGGGAGTGAAACAGGGGATGGGAGCTCTCTGTCTCTCAAATAAAATAAATTCTGAAAAAATTGGGGGTCCAACATTGTGACACAGGAGTTAAACTGCTGCCTGCAACACAGGCATCCCATATGAGTTCAAATCCCAGGTGCTTCACTTCTGATCCAGCTCCTTGCTAATGTGCCTGGAAAAGCAACAGAATATGCCCCAAATGCTTGGGCCCCTGCTCCCCACATGGGAAACCTGGGTGGAGTTTCAGGCTTCTGGCTTCCACCTGGCTCAGCTGTGGAGACTACATCCAACTAGGGAGTGAACCAGCAGGTGGAAGATCTGTGTGTGTGTGTGTGTGTGTGTGTGTGTGTATCTTCCCACTCTCTGTAACTCTGTGTTTCAAATAAATAAATCTTAAAAAAAAATTGGGGCTGGCACTGTGGCATAGAAGGTTTAGCCTCACCTACAATGCTGGCATCCCAGCATTGAATGGGTGCCCACTTAAGTCCTGACTGCTCCAATTCCAATCCAGCTCTCTGCTAATGTGCCTTGGAAAGCAATGGAAGATGGCCCAGGTGCTTGGGCCCCTGCATCCATGTGGGAGACCAGAATGAAGCTCCTGGATCCTGGCTTTAGCCTGGCCCTGCCCTGGCCATTGTGGCTATTTGGGGAGTGAACCAACTGGATGGAAGATTTCTCCTTCTCTCTGCCTTCTCTCTCTCTCTCTCTTTCCCTCTCTGTATCTCTGCCTTTCAAATAAATAAATAAATAAATAAATCTTTTTAAAAAATTTAAGGGGAAGGTATTAAGATGCTGCTTGGGAAACCTGCATCCCATATCAGAGCATGTGGGCAGGTTCAAGTCCTTGGCTCTGTTCCTCCTTACAGCTTCCTGCTAATATACACTCTGAAAAACAGCAGATAATAGTCCAAGTGCTTGGGTCCCTGCCACCCACAGGGGAGACCTGGATTGAGTTCTTGGCTCCTGGCTTGCACCCGGCCACACTATGGCCACTGAGGGTATCTGGGGAGCAAACTAGTGGATGGAAGATATCATCCTGTCTGTCTCTGCCTCTCTCTCTGCCTTTTAAACAAAATAAATATAAATAATTTCTTTAAAAAATTAAAAAGTAGTTAACCTTCAATTACCTGAATTTTGTCTCAAAAAAAAAAAAAAAAAAAAAAAAAAAGAACAGTAGGGGCCAGTGCTGTGGCATAGTAGGTTAAGCCTCCACCTGCAGTGCTGGCATCCCAACATGGGCACTGGATCCAGTCCCGGCTGTTCCAGTTCTGATCCAGCTCTCTGCTAATGACCTGGGAAAGCACTGGAAGATGGCCCAAGGGTTTGGCCCCTTGCGCCTGCAAGGGAGACAATTTGGGGAGTGGAAATGGAAGACTCCAGCTGTTACAGCCATTTGGGGAGTGAATCAGTGGATGGAAGATCCCTTTCTCTGCCTCTCTGTCGGTAATTCTGTCTCTCAAAAAAAAAAAAAAAAAAAGAAAGAAAGAAAGAAAGAAAAAAGAAACGAGCAGTAAAGTGTGTTTTGGGCACCCTTATCTTCTACTAGGAACTCCTATATGTTTCACTCAACTTTCTTTTCTTTTTTAATTCATTTTTTAAAATTTATTTGAAAGGCCAGAGCCGCGGCTCACTAGGCTAATCCTCCGCCTAGCGGCGCCGGCACACCGGGTTCTAGTCCCGGTCGGGGCGCTGGATTCTGTCCCGGTTGCCCCTCTTCCAGGCCAGGTCTCTGCTGTGGCCCGGGAGTGCAGTGGAGGATGGCCCAAGTGCTTGGGCCCTGCACCCCATGGGAGACCAGGATAAGTACCTGGCTCCTGCCATCGGATCAGCGCGGTGCACCGGCCGCAGCGCGCTGGCCGCAGCGGCCATTGGAGGGTGAACCAACGGCAAAGGAAGACCTTTCTTTCTGTCTCTCTCTCTCTCACTGTCCACTCTGCCTGTCAAAAAAATAAATAAATAAAATAAAATAAAATTTATTTGAAAGCCAGAAGGGAGAGAGAGAGAGAGAGAGAATCTTGCATCTGCTGATTCATTCCTCAAATGTTTGCAACAGCCAGGCCTGGGTTGGGCTGAAGCCAGGATTCAGGAACTCTATCTAGTGTTCCATATATGGGTGGCAGGGGCCCAATCCCATTTAAGCCATTATCTGCTCATCACCTTCCAGGTGCACATCAGCAGGAAGGTAGAAGTGGATAGCAGGGCTAGGACCGGAACCCAGGCACTCTGACATGGGATGCAGGCATCCCAAGTAGCATCTTAGCCACCGCACCACACTCTTCATTCAACATATTTTACTGAAACCTGGCTATTACCTGATGAATCTTTTTTTTTTTCCTGACAGGCAGAGACAGTGAGAGAGAAGGACAGAGAGACAGAGAGAAAGGTCTTCCTTCCATTGGTTCACTCTCCAAATGGCTGCGATGGCCGGCGCGCTGTGCCAATCTAAAGCCAGGAGCCAGGTGCCTCCTCCTGCAGGGCCCAAGCACTTGGGCCATCCTCCACTGCCTTCCAGGGCCACAGCAGAGAGCTGGACTGGAAGAGGGGCAACTGGGACAGAATCCGGCGCCCCAACCAGGACTAGAACCCGGGGCGCTGGCGCTGCAGGCGGAGGATTAGCCTAGTGAGCCGTAGCGCCGACCTACCTGATGAATCTTAATCCTGTCTCAGGGGCATGTGCCTTTTCCAAAACGACAAAATTCAAAATTCTAAGAGACAAAAGCTTTCCAAGGCTTTGGTCATCATTCTACTGGGGAATTCTGGACTTGGGGGACACGTCATCACCTCAAATTATGCCACGTGGGGCCAGTGCTGTGGCACAGTGCATTAAAGCCCTGGCCTGAAGTGCCGACATCCCATATGGGCTCCAGTTCTAGTCCCAGCTGCTCCTCTTCCAATCCAGCTCTCTGCTATGGCCTGGGAAAGCAGTACAAGATGGCCCAAGCCCTTGGGCCCCTGCACGCATATGGGAGACCCGGAAGAAGCTCCTGGCTTTAGATCGGTGCAGCTCTGGCCGTTGTGGCCATCTGGGGAGTGAACCAGTGGATGGAAGACCCCTCTCTCTGTCTCTACCTCTATCTCTGTAACTCTGTCTTTCAAATAAATAAAATAAATCTTTAAAAATAAATTATGTCATGTAAGTAGGCAGTTCCTGTGGAGCCACCCCCGGGGCAGTTTGACAGCATGGTCAGAGCAAAAGATAGTGAGTCTCCTGTGGGAGAGTCCCCCAGGGAGAACACGATGTTGGAGCGGTATGCTTCCTTTTCTGCTCATATGGGGTTTCTCCCCAGAATTACAGAGAACTGATCATTTTCTGACTGCGAGGGAGATGTGCGGGTCAGTTTCCACCATTCCATTTCTGTGCAGTGGAGCCAGCAGGGCGAGGGGCTGTGAGCTGACTCCTATTCCATCAGCCCTCTTCTCTCAGTCACTGGCAGCTCTAATTGAAGACACTCAGCTCCCAAGGGTGAGGCTGTGAGCCTTGACCTGTAGACCCAAAGCCAGCGGGTCAAGGGCTCCTGAGCACATGTCCCCCTCTCTGGGGACAGTCAAGTAGAATCTGCTGGACGTCACAAGGCTTAGAAGAAACACACAGATGAAAAGGCAGGTTCTATAGCCTGGGGGCTGGAGCTTTTCCAGAGACATCCATGGACAGCTTTCCTGGTACCTCTGCTGAGTTCCAGGAAGACCGGGAGGCCAGAGATGGGTACATTCGCCTTGGGTCAGCTCTCTCCACCAAGAGCACTGACCCTTCCCTGTCTCAGCCCTTATCTCTCTCCTCACCTGGGTACCTGTGGAGTGAGTAGGTGGCCTAAGTTCTTAGCAAACAGAGGGCTTCGGATAATAAGATGCAACACGGACACTGCTCTGGAGTCTGAGAAGCGCCAAGTTTAGAATCCTGACTCTCAATGCAAGAACAAGAGGGCATGATCCAGTTCAAAAATGGGCAAAGGGCTTGAATAGACATTTCCCCAAAGAAAACACACAAATGGTCAACAAGAGTATCTGTATCATTAGGCACTGGGGGAATGCACATGAAAACTAGCACGTGGTACCACAGCTGCTAGGGTGCAAGGATGTGGGGAAACCAGAAGCTTTGTGCATTACCGGTGGGAGTGTGAAATGGCACAGCCATATGGAAAACAGTATGGTGGCTCCTCAAGAAATTAAAAATGGAAATCCCATAAGATGCAGCAGTTCCACTTCTGTGTATACCCCGAAGAATGGAAAGCAGTCTTGACCAGACCATCCACATCTGTATTATTCACAATGGCCAAAATGCAGAAGCCAGCACATGCTCATCAGTGGATGGACCAATCAACAAAATGTGGTATACGATGGAATGTCATTCAGCCTTAAAAAGGAAGGAAATTCTGGCACATCCGCAGTATGGATAAACCTGAAATTACACTAATGAGACAAGCCAGTCACAAAAGACAAACACCGGGGCTGGCACTGTGGTGAAGCAGGTCAAGCCGCCGCCTAAAAGACCGGCATCCCATCCTGGAGCATCAGTTTCAGGCCCAGCTCCTCTACATCCAATCCAGTTTTTTGCTTATGTGCCTGGGAAGGCAGTGGAAGATGGTCCAAGCACTTGGGCCCTGCCACCTATGTGGGAGACCTGGATAGAGTTCATGTCTCCTGGCTTCAGCCTGGCCCAGCACCGGGCTATTGCAGCCATTTTTGGAGTGAACCAGTGAATGGCAGCTCTTTCTCTGTCTCTTCTTCTATGTCACTCTGTCTTTAGATAAACAAAATAAGTATTTTTTTCAAAAAAGACGCTGTATGATCCCACATATATGTGACACCTGGAGTAGTCACATTCATAGAAAGAATGCAGGTTGCCAGGAATTGTGTGTTTATGTGAGGAGTTATTGTTTAATGTATATAGAGTTTCTGTTCTGCAAGACCAACTGCTGTGGAGATGGATGATGTTACTGGTTGCGTAACAATCGCAAATGCACGTGATAGTACTGAACTGTGTATTACAAATGGCTAAGGTGGTAAACTTTATATGTTAAGTACATTTCACCAAAATCAAAATTTTTTTGTTAATTTAAAAAGTGTTGAATATTAGAATTACCATATGACCCAGGATTTCTACTCCTAGGTACACAAGTACACACAGAAGAATTGAAAATAGATACTCAAACAAATCCATGTACAAGCAATGCTCCTAGCAACCATTCATAAAAGCCAAAAAGTGAAAACCACCCAAATGACCCTCGATGGACAACTGAAGAAACAAAATTTGTCATATTTATACATAATGAAATATCATCTAGCCATAAAAAAAATGAAGACTATCCACGCTCTAACACAGATGAATCTCGAAAACATGCCAACAAAAGAGGCCAAACACAAGAGGTCACATGTGTTATGTGATTCACTTTATATGAGATGTCCAGAATAAGCAAAGCCACACACACACAAAGGCGACTGGGGACTGCCAGGGGCCGAGTGTGTGTAAGGACGGGGCCTAACTGTTTCATGAGTATGAAATTGGAGTGATGAAATATCTTGAGATTAGAAGTGATGGCTGCACGACAGTGCAAATGCACTAATGCCACTCAGTTGTTCAGTTTAATGTGGTCAATTATATGTTAATGGCTTTCACCTCAGCAGCAGCATCTACAACCACAGCCACAACGGAAGCCTGCAAAAAGCAAGGGCCCGGCAATCCACGAGGGAAGCGATCTGTCTCAACGTAACTGAGCGTTACCTTCAGACTCTTCTTGGAATCACTTGAAGGAGGTAATTTGTACATTGAGGTAATTAAGGTGGCTGACAGGAGAGATGGCAGATAGGCACTCTTAAAATCACAGTTCCCAAACACTGACAATTTGGGTCTGCGGCGAAGTGCTAATCGGTCTTAATTCGACACACACAGGCACATAGGAGACATCACAGACATGTATGTACTCATGGGCCATCCTGAGTCTGTCCTCCCTATGTTTCTAGTAGGCCCTCCTTTCACTATGCATTGATGACGATGACAGATGTTGGCTGGACTTTGTCATTCTTTAGGGGGGTGTTATTTGTTTTTAATGTTCTAACATGGTCAAATAAAGTTAATCCAAATCCTAAAAACCACACACACGCACACACACGAATGTAACTCAGACAGGCCTTCTTTACAAATGCGGCACTGAGGCATGGATCCCCACTGCCAACCCTCTCCTTCCTGCTACACCCACTGTTTCCATCACAGGGCTGACCACTCTTCCAGGAATGCTGGACCTAGACCGATTGTGAAGTTGGGATATGGAACCAGCCTGCAGGGACCCAGTCTCCTAACCCCTGCCAGCCACCTGCCTGGGGCTGTGGTCACCTCCCCAGCACCCCTGCCAGAGGGCTGCTCAGACTGTCTTCGTCACTGAAGGTTCCAGTGTACACCAGGTCCACAGCCCCGACTGTAGGAGGCTCTTCCCTGCACTGGGCCAGTCTGTAACGCCCACACACCAATCCCATTTCTGCCCCCTGGCTTCATCACGAGCTGTCTAAACCCTCTTCCATTCCATGGAACACCTCACAAAAATTACTCCCCCAAACCTCCTTTTCCAGGCTAAACACCCCCACACATCTTCTCAGGCCATTCTGCACAAAGCCATTGTCTTCACTACTCTCCTGACCTTGGTTCTCTCTGGCTTTGTTCTTCACAAACTATGGATCTCAGAAGGGAGAACATTCCAGAAGGGGTCAGCTCCTGGGAGTCTCTTCTGGACACTGATCTCCAATAAATGCAGCTAGAGGTCCGGTCTCAGTGTTTCACATCTCACAGCTGCCTCCCTCACCCGCCCAGGGCCTGTTTCACACATTCATGGCCAAGCCATGAATCCACGGGTGTCCTTTAAAAAGATCATCTTGTTGGGTTCGTTCTACTGCTCAAGTCTGTTGGATGTTCAGAGCCTGATCCACCAATGTACCCATTCTCTCTCCCAAGTCTACCGCTTGAGAACTTGATAAGCCCGCCCTCAATGCTGTTCTTCCTTCAAATCCTCATTGACGACCTGGCAGAGGACAGGCCCAGCTGCGCAATCCCTTCTGTCCCTCTGACAGTGACCTGTGAACAGCACTCATGGAGTGTGGTTGTGCCGAACCACCCACCATCCACGGTAGGAGGTGTGTCATCCGGTCCACATTTCTTCTTCCTGGTGAGGATCTCACGGGTGACACTGGCAGCCCTTCTCTTCCTGAAGCTGATGACGCTGAGGTGTAAAGCTACAGGGGCAGGGCGTCACATGTGGTGAGCAAGCAAACATCGCCTTCGTCACAGACAAGAGGTACTTACACTGGGGTAGGCATTTGGCCTAGTGGTGAAGATGCCCTGGTCCCATATCAGTGCTGGAGCCCAGCTCCAGAGACTCAGGCTTCCTACTCATGCAGACTCCGGGAGGTAGCAGTGATAGGTTCAAGTGGTTGGGCCTCTGGCACCCACGTGAGAGACCTGGACTGAGCTCCTAGCTCCTGACTTTGGTCCCCTGGCTGCTGCGGATATTTTGGGGTTGAACCAGGAGGTAGAAGCGCGTGCTCTCTCTCTCTCTCTCTTTCTCTCCTTCTCAGATGAATAAATAAGCCTAAAAAACCCTCATAGAATAATAAAAATGGCTTTCCAATTCTAAGACACAACACCTTCCACTGGCAACCAAATGTAAACATTAGGCAGCTGAAATCAATAGAAGCAGCACTGATTTCCAAGAGCTGGAGCCCAAATCCTGGCTCTCCTTCCAGATTTTCCATGCTCTGAGGTTAACAGTATCTGCCTCCTCCACCTCCACCCTCTGAGCTGTCAGTGAGATCAGGCAGGTGAGAGAGCTCTGAAAGTTAAGTCAGACGGAGCCAACACAAAAGAACAGTATTATGATTATTACTAAATAATTTATAAATAACTCAGAGATACCATTTCCATTGGCAGAAACCTGCCTGTTAAGCTGAGGAGGGACCTATAGGTACTCAGGCTGCCAGAAGGAACAGGGCTCTCAGCACAGAACAGCTGGAGACTGCGATGAGCAGAATCCTCCTCTCCTCTTCCCCTTCCTTCCCCTCTCCTCCCCTCACCACTCCTCTCCTCTCCTGGTAGCAAACACCTCCTCTCTCATCCCAGACCAGAGCTGAGGCTGGCCTATACAGAGAGGGTACTGGGTCATCCTGCCACTCTCACAGCTTGGCTCCTGGGCTGCAGGAACACGGGTCCCTTGTTGAGACCCGTGCCGGAGTAAATGGCAGAAGGGTCCTGGCAGGTAACCAAGAGCCAGGAGCTTTTAGCTTCCCTGTGATGGACCCTAACCAGTTGCTGAGCTCCCGTCTCTGGTGGTAGGTCCCAAGAACACCAGGCTTTGGATGCTCACATTCTCAGGGCGGGTGCCCAGAAACACTGTTCTCGTCTCAGCTGAGGAGGCTTGCCATCCTCACTAAGAAAAGATCTCGGAGTCAAAGATATCCCACATTGGACATATGGAAGCTGGCACGGCCAACCACACACCCCCAGGAAAAGAGCAGCAGTTCACACAGGAGGCAAAAAGTGGCCTAAGAAAGTCTCCTCCCCTAGCCCATCAAAGGTTGGTTCCCAGCGTCCAGGGAGAAAAAGTGCTGAGGGCAGGTCAAAAAATGAAGAATGTATACGTAATTGTTGGCCAGACGCTAGGAAGATCGGGCCAATGAATCAATCTATTAACAGATCAGGGAGTTTACACAGAAAGGGGCTGGGAGGAGGAAGCCCAGAAGGGTGGTAACAATCCCAATCAGCAATTTCCTGGATCCCACTGGTCTACCAGTTACCCTCACTCAACCACACTTACAACACTGTCCCTTAATACCAGCAGGCTGCTGAAGTCACTCCAGAATCATTACAGGACACACGAAAACGAACTTAGACTTGCACAGCCACTGATGACTTATCCATGTAGCTTTAAATAGATACCTATCTTTCTCTCATCTTATTTCCTTCGGTCACAGACCCACACAGAGGTGGTGCCTGGCTCTATACATTCGTGAGTGCAGGAACAAACTCAGAGGAATCTCTACATCTTGGCGGTTAAAATGCTGCTTCTTAAAGGAGGAGAGTCGTGGCCACGTTCAGCTGAGCCTGGTGTTACAGGCTGGACTGTGTGCCTCTCCAACTCAAACTCTAAAGTACGGCTGGTGTTGTGATGCAGCAGGTTAAGCTACTGTTTGCAGCGCTGGCATCCCACATTAAAGTGCTAGTTGGAATCCTGGCTGCTCTACTTCTCTGGTCCACTTCTGCTAATGTACCTGGGAAGGCAGCAGAAGATGGTCCAAGCACTTGGGCCCCTGAAACCCATGTGAGAGACCTGGATGGAGTTGCTGGATCCTGGCTTTGGTCTGACCCAGACCCTGATGTTGCAGCCATTTGCAGAGTGAACCAATGGACAGAAGATCTCTCTCACTCTCACTCTCTCATGCTGCTTTTCAAATAAATAAACCTTTAAAAAAAGGGGGGTGGGGCAGTGCTGTGGCACAGCAGGGTAAAGCCCTGGCCTGAAGTGTCAGCATCCCATATGGGCACCAGTTCTAGTCCTGGCTGCTCCTCTTCTGATCCGGCTCTCTGCTATGGCCTGGGAAAGCAGTAGAAGATGGTCCAAGTCCTTGGGCCCCTGCATCTGCATGGAAGATCCAGAAGAAGCTCCTGGCTCCTGACTTCAAATTGGCGCAGCTCTGGCCATTGAGGCCATTTGGGGAGTGAACCAGAGGATAGAAGACTTCTCTCTCTCTCTCTCTGTCTCTACCTCTACCTCTCTAACTCTTTCAAATAAATAAAATCTTAAAAAAAAAAAAAATCTCACTCCTTAATCCCTAATAATGTAACCACGTTTCAAGATGGCATCTTTGAAGAAGTGATTAAGTTACAATGAGGCCACTAGGATGGAGCCCTAATCCAATATGATTGGTGTCTTGATTAAAAGAAGAGACCTCAGGGGCACAAGTACACAGACAGCTGGCCAACCTTATAGAAAGGCAGCAACTGGGCAGTCACCTGGAAGCCGAGTAGAAGCCTTAGGAGAAATCAACCCTGCCAGCACCTTGATCTTGGACTTCCAGTTTCCAGAACTGTGAGAAAACAAACACCTGCTGTTCAAGCCACCCAAGTCTGTCTTATTTTGTCCTGGCAGCCCTAGAAAATGAACACAGGCGGTCTACTTGAAAACCACTCATGTTTTCCAAATCAGAGAGAAACAGTATAGATGGCAGAGGACACAGGCCTCCTAACCTTGGCTGTCATCACAGTTCAAAAGTACCTCCCTCCTTGCTCTCACCTCTCACAGTGTAGCACAGCCAAGACAAAGACAATCTCATGACCCCAGGTCACTGGCAAATACTGGCCGACTGGGGCCTTGGGGTTGAGGCAGTCTACAAGGACAGGGCAGCCCTAAGTAGCTCCCAGGCCGCAGGCAGGGAGTGATCAACTCCTTGTATGAGTTCTGATTAATCAGCAAGGGCTTGCTGTAATTCCAGAGAGAGGGGACAAGAGGACCAACGGCAGAGTGAGGCAGCCACCAGCAGACTCACGGGTTTGCTGAAGCAACTGTGACCATCTGCCTTTGGTTGGGAAATCCCTACCCTCTAGGTTCCACCTAGTGTTCTGTTCCCCTCCTCTCAATCCTTGCACTCCCAGCTCTTGGTAGGCCTTAGGCTTCCCACTGAGTGTAAGGTTAGCAGAACCATTCCCCTGGGACCAAAGAAGAGGTGGACTCCAATGCTTACTGCTCCTCCGGGGCCCAGACACACCAAGCCAATCATCCTTGGAAGGGCAGACAGGACCCGGGGCTCTCCATGCTGGCAGGAGGAGCCAAGAGGGCCTTTGAGAGCTACCTGGAGGCCCTGTCTGCAGGGGCTGGGAGAACTTGCAGAGGGGACTGTCAGGGGCCTCCACTTTTCCAGGGATGGCAGGGTAGGCCAGAGCAGCCAGTTCAAATGCAGAAGCCCTAGGCAGAGAATGACTGAGGGACTTTCAGGATTCACAGCCACCCTTCCAGCTCCAGCTAAGGCCTGCTGGTCCCCTTCCTGTCTCTTCAGTCACGGGCCAGGAGCTTATTTACACGTGGGGGTGTTTACACAGTGCAGAGCCATGGCCAGCCAAGAAGCACACAAACCTCAAACCTGGAGCCTCCCTGTCCCAACCTCACTGACTGAACCACGGAAGGAAAGTGGAACCAGAGCTCTGTCCATGGGGACAGACTGGAGTCCTGTTAGGCCAGCTTTGCAGCAACACCCTACCCCTCCACTTGGCCCATTGTGGACGGGGCTTGGAGCTGGCAGGAGCCGGCACATGCTCGGGGGGGACAACGCCCGGGCTGGAGTTCTAGCTCCCAGCTCCACAGCGCATGCCCCACCTCACCTCCAGTATTTTTCTGCTGGAACCAAACAGCTTGACCTGTCCCCAGCCAGCTCAATGAGGCCAATGTGGGAAAGCACAGGGCACACTTCTAGACTGTCAAAGACACCCTCTTCGTTATTCTCTGCAAGGTTAGTGGAGACAAAAACCAAACCAAATGAAACCAAATCAAAAGAAACCAAAATCCCTTTCATATAGATGTGACAGCCCAAGGAGCAGAGAACGCCACTTGTGGCCACTCAGCCGCTGCAACCACGGCCAGCCCCAGTCCAGCGTTCACATTTACTACCTTGGAAATTTCCGTTCCAACTGCCCCTCCTCATCTGTGCGTGACTCGGCAATGCTGGGTAAGAGGGGTCTGGGCCTGTCTGGGGGCTGGGGACACCCAAGGACATGGGGTCAAGGCACCCTACGACGTCTTCCGCAAAGCCTAAGCTGTCTGTCCTTGTCTCCCTCTTTTGATTTGTTTGGTTTAAAATATTTAACCCGAGGCACGATGAAGTGTCTCGTTTGCAGCGTGCTCCTGGACCATTAGACTGGGACTGCGCGCTCATTATGCTGATGAACGCACTACTTAGCCATGCAAATTCCAGGAGCGGCAGGCTCTGAGAGGGGCACTGTTCAAGGTACGCCATCGAGGGCTGATTTAATTACACAGCCATTCAGTGGGCCAAGCAGAGCAATTTTTAGCCAACTGTTCTAGTAAATATTATGGGAAACCCTGTTACAGAGTGCTAATTCTGGCTCAGCGTTCTCACGTGTGCCCAGTTTCAGCTCTCATTCAAGCATGCACAGGGGTCCCCAAAGATGCTACTGCGGTGGCCAGACAATCGCACAGATATTGCATTAGCTCCATGCCATCCTGCAGTTGATTATCAATTTCCTAAACATTATAAACATCTGAGCACCACGGTCACCTACCTAGAAGAGGGGACATGAACTTTAAAAAACAAAACAAAACAAAACAAAACAAAAAAAACAGCCCTGGGCCGGCTTTCCTGTGTCTCTCCCTTCCCCATGTCTCCCAGGGACTCTGCCAACTGCTCCCAGCTCCCGGGCCGGCTTCGGGGCGGGTTGTCAGATGACACTGCTCTTTTCAGTTTGACAAAACAACCACTGCAAACTCAACAATACCCAACCGTGCACCCACGCTCTCGGGCCGCCCCGTAGGAAATGGCATCATCACTTTCATTTTACTCCCTCTGCTACAGACCAAGCAAAACAACACATCCTGAGACAATTGTCAGGGTATCTGATGGCGGCGGGGCGGCCGGGAGGGTCCGCTCCCGCTCCCCGGATGTTATCTAGTGACCTGTGGCAGCAATGAACCACCAGGAGCTGCCAGAACCCTCGGCGGCACACGCACGTTCGCCACCCTCTCTCCCAGTGCAGACGCGGATTTCACTTTGCACAGTTGGAACCGAAACTCTCACGCATCCCCGTTTCTTCAGAAAACTCTATAAATAACCCAGGATCAGCAAAATTATGCAAAACATCCTGCTAGGAGAAGAAATGTAAACTAAAACCACTTACAGAGACTCAGGCTGCCAACTTAATCTGATGCTACGACGACTGTAAACATGCTGTACTTTTGGAACCTGAAGCGATCCACATTAGCACGGATGCCACGGCAGAAAAGAAAAAAAAATCTACAAAGGACAAAAAAAAAAATCGCAACGAGCAAACAACAACAACCAAAGCTCCAACGCAGAGCAACGTGATTCAGTATTCTGCACAGTGCACGACCCCGACGGCTGACCAGCTGCAGTCACTACCAGCTATCTCGCCTGCACACGCCAACTGTTTTGACTACAGGCACTTGTTAAACACAGAGTTTCAGGTCCTACCAGTTGGACACCAGAAGTTCATAGAACTGACCCAGTGCCAAGAACAACAGGCTCAGAAAGCGAAACGGCTGCCTTGTGCGAGTGTTTTTGTTAACTGTTTATGCGAGCCCCGAAGCAACTGGGTAACAATTAAGAATAAAAAAGAACTTAAATAACAAAAGCAAAAAGATTACCACCTTGAAGGAAATGTAGATGTTGGCAGATAAAGGACCCACGTCAAGCTACTTTATTGGTAGGGTGCGGGGGAGGGGAGGTGTCACATGACACGCTGCGTTTATTAGCAGGAGGCAATGAGTGCTTCCTTGATGCATCTTTTACTAAGAGATTGACAAGAGATTTGCAAACCAGAGGGTGACGGCAGCAGTGCGGGAATTTGGAAGTGGTGAAAAGCCCGTAGGAGAAAAAAGGGACGTTACTGAATTGAGTTTCTGTAGACGCAAGAAAGGAATTCCAAGTCCCCTCTCAGCGTGTAGTGGGGCCACTGAGACACACAGCAATCCTCCAGAATCTGGCCTGGGGGTAGGGGACAGCGTCCCCAGGCCGTTTACTGACCCTGCTGGCCAGAATCCTAGGAAAGGGGACCAGCTTTCACCCTGATCTGGACCGGAGTCTCTATGCTTGCTGCCATACTGGTGACAGCACATTCTTTCCACCTGGAAAGATGAAAATGGACACTTGAATTGCTTATCTAGCAAAGTTTTCCATTTCTTAGAATCCAGACAATTAGCTAGGTGAAAAATGTAGAGTTCTCTGAGGATTTGAGAATGTGGAGTCCTGCGAGAACTGGGAGGTAGATGTAAGAGTGAGAAATAATCTGTCCTGGATGGACTTAAACCTAGTGCCCAATCTGCCCTATCTCTCTCTCTCTCTCTCTCTCTCATCCATCCATCCATCCGTCCATCCATCCATCTTATCATCTACTGATCTGATTTAATGACTGTTAGTAAAATGGAGCAGTCCTGATGCCATCCTAGGCTCTAGCCCCCCCCCCCCCCATTGCTGGAAGCCAGGTAGCCACATGGCCCAACTACCGCTGTCAGCCCCACCCCCATCCTAATGGGATTTGCTGCTCCTACTTCCCTGTCCCCCCCCCCAAAGTTTTAAAAGGACCTGCTCCTGAGCATGTGGCTCTCTTTCTCTCCATCTCCTGGTCTCTGTCTGTCTCTGGATCTCTCTCTTATGTTCTTCTTTTTCCTTCTTCACCCCTTCCCTCCAGTCAATCAGGTTTCTCCCAATAAACGCTTTCCCTTACTCTGGTGTTTGGTGTGTTTTGTGGCGGCCTTACAAGACTAAAATGTTTCCCCTTCTCCACTCAACGAGAGTTGGGTAAATTAATGATTAAGTAGAAACAGGTTGTTTGAAGAAACCACTGTAACCATGTGCCAGAAGCATGCTTATCCTGGAGAGAGAGTCGCTCCTCTGGCTTCAGGGGTCACCAGGGGTATGGTGGTGAACAGGAACCCACACAGTGGCTGCCCCTTTCCTCCCAAAGGAACCCACATTTCTCTGCACACTGTAGACATTATTTCACTGGGATCTGAAACGGAGCCCCCTAGAGTGAAATGCAGCAGTTGCCACACAGAGAGGTCACTAACAGAATCACACGGGCTGCTCTGATCTGAGAGTCTGGGACAAAGGAAGGAGAAGAGGGGGAAGCAGGTGTGGGGTGGAGAGAGAGGAAGGCAGAGGGATGCAGTGCGAGAGAAGGCTCACTTCCCATGAAGTGAGTCCACAACCAGCTCCTGCCTCATGGTGGGCAACGGACAGGTTAAAGTGGCCCCAGAACAGCCTTGCACTTAGAGTTCCACTGTTGGGGTCGGGTCGGGGGTTGAGCTGGTGGTTAAGAGGCCTGTGTCCCACATCAGCGCCTGCTTTTGATTCCAGGCTCTTGACTCCAGCTTCCTACTAATGCAGACACCGGGAGGCAGTGGTTGATGGAGCAAGTAGTTGGGGGGTCCTGCCACTTATGTGGGAGACTTGGACTGAGTTCCTAGCTCCCACTTGTGGGCATTTGGCATTTGGGGGAGTGAACCAACAGACAGGAGCTCTGTGTGCCTGCCTCTCAAAACAAACAAAACTAAAAAGCCTGTACTGTTTGTATGTCTCATTTTAGCATACTGTATTACTGGGTTCTCAGAAACATCCTGTGAGATGGGAAGAGCTGCTGTTATCATCCCCATTTTTTAAAAAAAAAGATTTATTTATTTGAAAGGCAGAGTTACAGAGAGGCAGAGAGAGAGAGAGAGAAAGAGAGAGTGAGAGAGAGGTCTTCCATCCGCTGGTGCACTCCCCAGATGGCTGCAATGGCTGGAGCTGTGGCGATCCAAAGCCAGGAGCCAGGAGCCAGGAGCCTCTTCCAGGTCTTGCACGCTGGTGCAGGGGCCCAAGGACTTGGGCCATCTTCTACTGCCTTCCCAGGCCACAGCAGAGAGCTGGATTGGAAGTGGAGCAGCCGGGATGGGAACCGGCACCCATATGGGATGCTGGCACTGCAGGCAGCAGCTTTATCCACTATACCACAGTGTCAGCACCCACCCCCATTTTTTTTAATAAATTCAAAAAATTTTTTAAAGATTTGTTTTATATTTTATTTATTTGAAAGGCAGAGTTAGAGAGAGACAGAGAGATCTTCTATCCACTGGTTCTCTCCCCCAAATGACTGCAATGGCCAGGGCTGGGCCAAGTAAAAGCCAGGAGATTCATCCTGGTTTCCCATGTGGCTTCAGGGGCCCAAGGGCTTGGGCCATCTTCTGCTGCTGTCTCAAGCACATTAGCAGGGAGCTGGATTGGAAACAGCCCAGCCTTGAACTGGTGTCCATGTGGGATACTGGCATTGAAGGCAGCAGCTTAATTTGCTGTGCCACAATGCTGGCCCCATATCATCCCCATTTGACAAAGAAGGAAAACCGAGGTTCAGGGAAACTTGTGACTTTTCCAAGGTCATGTGGTCAGGAAAGCTTTAAATGTCCAGTCCTAGGTCTTAGCCGCACAAACAATGACTTGCTGGGTACAGGGTTTTATTAGTAGCAAAGCACTTTAAAAGGGGTGAGCTTTACTTTTCCCATTTTCCTAGACAAGTAAACAGACTTGGAGAGGCTACGTGATTTGGCAGGGCCATTGGGCAAACCATAAACAGCACCAGATCTCCCAACTCCGGGCCCAGCCCTCCTTGCTTACCTCTATCATGTTTCTAGAAAACAGAATGATGGTACTAAAAGGTCAGCGAAGTCGCCTGCTTGTAAAAGCATGGCGTCTCTCCTGGTTTTCTGCTGGTCTTCCTGGCTTCTCTGCATCAGTTCCGAGAGGAGCCTTCCTGTCCCTGCTGTGGAGCGAGTGCTAGACACCTGCGCTCTAGGACAGCTATGTCAGTGGAAAGCAACCACCTCCACTGAGTGGGCACCCTGTCCTTCTCTGATCTGATCGATTCACTCACTGGCCAGTCCCTGGCTTCTCACCCAGTCCTACTCCGAGCAGCAGCCAGAGCAGAATGTCCCAGGAGACCTGCCAGACTGTACGTTAGGTGGCTTGTATGCTCAAGGCATGCAGCACGCGCACGTGTGTGTGAGTGTGTGTGTGTGTGTGTGTGTGTAAGGGATCTGACCTGCTGCAGTTCTGCTGGGCTTGCTGGAGGTAGGAGGGTGGGGGGTGGTCTCTTCCCCAACACGTGCCTTGGCTGAGTTCATTTGCACCAGAGGCTGCTGAAAATGCTGGACCCAGTGCAAGTTCCCATGACATATTCCCTTCTTTACGTCAGCACTTGAATGGGGAGGGTATCACTATTATATGATACTCCTGAGCAGGTTCTTGGCAGGTTTTTTTTGGTCATTCCCTCTGAGGGGACATGGATGTGGGTGACTGCAGATGGCCAGCAGATTTGGAGGGGTGAGCAGAGCCGTTAGTTGGGAAGTGAAGACTCAAGGCCATGACTAGAGATGCCGAATGTGGAATGCAGGAGGGGAGCCTGTCAGGAGGTGATGATTCGGATGCTCTAGAATATTCTGCCACCTTGTTGGGAACCTGTCACTGCTCTGTATTTTTCCCTGAAAACAACACACACACACACACACACACACACACACAGACCCAAGGGCCAGGGAAGCTGAGGGTCAAAATGGACGTTAAGGTGACTGTCACTCAAGCAGCCTAGGCATGAAAAGTCATCAAATCTCTGTGCTCCTGCTGACTGCACGCCCTCTGAGGCTGGATAGGACGTCTAGATGTCGCCTCTTGCTGCTTGTAAACATGCACGCTGAGGAGTTATTTAAGGCTGCTTTGGTAAGCATATGACATTTGCACCCATGCTGCCTGAAAGAATACGGCAGTGTGTAAATCAGCACTGTCTTGGCAGGCATGTCGTCCGCTTATAAGACATGAAGTGAGCAGAATATTTCAGGTAGCCCGTGACTCTTCACAGCATACAGACCCTTTTAAAAATGATCTGACGACAAGCAGCAGCGTATGAACATCTAGGGAAGACAGGGTGAGCTTTTAAAAGCAGAACTGCTGGGACTTCACGAGACATGGCCGTCAGATGGAACAGTATCAGGAATGTGTTGTAATCAGTTACCGGTGTGCTTAGCAAAGGCGGTTCAGCCACAGACCAGACCAGCACTGCTTCGCTGATGCAGACAGAGAAGCGGGCCTGGGAGATGCTCCTGAGCGCTGTACAGTCAGCCCTGGAGGATGTAGCATTGATGGAGACACAACCGGGTCCTGGCCCCATACTCCAGACACATGAACTTATCTCAGCCAAGGGAACTGCATCAGAGCAACACACACCAAGGAAGAAGCTGGCCAGGGACCGGTATGGGCTTTTCAGAATGGTCTGGATGTATGCAAAACTGGTCACAAAGAGGATGAAGCCAAGAAAGGATGGAGGCCTGAGCTGCAGGAGACGGAGAGCCAGAGCACGCGGTCAGCCCTGGTGGCTACCCTCAGCTGCAGGCTTGCCTTCAGTCGGTACCCACACTTGGCTCAACACCCTTTCCTTTTGTTCTGTACCCGGGTTCACGGAGACTAAGCCCGTGTGCCTGACACATCTGTGACTAGCTTTTGGCTCTACTGCTTTGCGATGCGGATCCACAACCTGAACTGCTGTAACTGATGTCACAGGGTCAGTTCTGCACATAGGGGTCAGTTCTGCACATAGTCTGGATTTTTCTGGAGAGTACTGATTTCAACCAGCCTAAGCCAGTACTTCACAATGGTTGAAAAATTACTTCATGGTGGAAATCAGTGAATGTGAGTTGGCAGGTATTGAGACCCCTGGGTTGAAGTGCCTCATAGGCCCCTTCTGAGTCTCATCTTTCATTGTAGGTCAATGCATTGAATGAATGAATGAAGTCTGTTTCAATCTGAATTCCAAATAAAAAAAGGCTATCTTATTAGCTATATCTGGAAAGTGAACATCTTTATACGAAGTATGTGTAAAAGTTGGAGTTCAACAACAGTTGTCTGTCTTAGGGAGAAGGCAGAAAAGCTTTCCATTTACAATTTAAGCACCGGATAGCAAAAACACACATGGCCACTACAGAACAGGAAACTGTCCAGGAGAGCTTCACTCCACGGCACCTGGGCTTCTTAAACAGCATACTCTGAATTTTATCAGATCCTCTTTCTATAACTTAAGCTCAGTGCTGGGGCTGGCACTGCCCACAGCACTGGGGCTGGCACAATGGGTTAAGCCACTACCAGTGATGCTGGCATTCGATGTAAGCACCAGTTCGAGTCCTGGCTGCTTTATTCCATTGCTCTACTACGGGTCCAGCTCCCTGCTAATGCTCCTGGGAAAGCGGCAGAAAATGGCTCAAGTACTTGCACCCTGCCATCCATGTGGGAGACCCAGATGGAGTTCCTGGCTCCTGGTTTCACCCTGGACCAGACCAAGCCATGTTGTCCATTTGGGGAGTGAACCAGTGAGTGGAAGATCCCCCCCCCCGCCCCGTCCCTCTGTCTTTCAGATAAATAAATAAATATTAGAAAGCAAAAAAAAAAAAAAAAAAAAAAGGCCAGCATTAAGGGTCTTCATTGCTGTAAAACTGTGATGACTTCAGGATCTACAACTGTAGCATTCAAACCTTTAGAACATAGTTCATTTTAGATTTTTATGTATTTGAGAGGGAGAGAGTGAGAGCGTCAGTGAGTGGTCCCATTCACTGGTTCACTTTCCAAATGCACCCACAGCTGGGTTGGGCCAGGCGGGAGTCTGGAGCCAGGTACTCAGTCCAGGTCTCCCACATGGGCAGGAACCTAATCACTGAGCCATCACTGTTGCTTCCAAGGTACTGGGAAGCTGGAATCAGCAGTGAAGCTGTGACTGAACCCAGGTATCTACCCTAACGTGGGATGCAGACAACCTAACTGGAGTCTTTATTATTATTAAAGATTGTTTATTTATTTGAAAGGCAGAGTTACAGGCAGAGAGAGGCCACAAATGGCCACAAGAGCCACAGCTGGGCCATGCCGAAGCCAGGAGCCAGAAACTCCATCTGGGTCTCCCATGTGGGTGGCAAGGGCACAAGCACTTTGGCTATCCTCTGCTGCTTTCGCAGGCACATTAGCAGGGACTTGAATCGATGCCCAAGTGGGATGCAGGCATTGCAGGTGGTGGCCTAGCCCACTGTGCCACCAGGGAGTCTCGACAACTAGGCAGAACGTTTGCTCTGATTCACTCTAGAATTTCACACTGCACACAGTTCCAAGGGATAATATCCTTCTTACCTCAAAGGCACTCTGATGTTTGCCTTCCCCTCCCCTCTTCTCTAATTTCTCGTTCTTGCCTCTCTTCGCCTTCCTCCCTCTCCCTTCCCTTCTCTTCTCATCTCTTTCATTACCTCAGGTGTTGGTCAAGACTCACTAAATCGGCTGCCCCCGTCAAGGAGGCACCTGCAGGTTGCAAACACTGAGAAAGTTTGCAGGGCTCTTGTCCCCTGCACAAAACAGGGCTCCACTTCCCCACCTTCTGCCTTTTAATTTACTTTCCTGAAGTCTGGTGTCGCTTCTTTTCACTCCATGGTCCTCCTTAGAGTTCTAATTCCCCCAGCTTGGAAATCAGACCGTTCATTGGTCTGGCTAGTATTGCCCATAAATGGAGAGTAAGTTGTTTCCCAAGCAAAGCTGGAAGGCGCCCTCCTGACTACAGTGTGGAGCTAACTGAGGTGCAGTGACTCGGTGCCTCTCCCAGCTGCACAGGGCTCCAGGCTGGGTTTCAAGGCATTTTCCTCAATGGCAGAGGTCACAATACTGAAGTGTTAATGAACCACCACCTGCAAATACTTGCATGTATCCACAACTTTCTCTCATTTGAAAGGAGTGTTTGGATGATTGGGGTTTGGGCTGGCAGGACTGTAGAATGAGAAAGGCTCCGGGCAGCTGTGTTGCTGGGCGAATGACAGCTGAGGGTCCCTGGGCTCCAGTGGGTGAGGGTACTCCTGGAGCAGTGTGTACTCCTGCAGGCAGCTTGCAAGGAGGCAGGATTGAACTCTCCACCCCGGCCGCCCTTTGCCCTGTCACTTTCTGCTCCTCCTAGTCTACAGTTCAACTGGCCCAAGGCCTTCCACCTAAAGACAAAAAAGACTATTAACATAGGAAAGCTCCGGTAGAGTTTTGAAAAAGAGTGTCTGTCAAGTGTGTGTGTGGGGAGGGGGGGTGTTTTTTTTTTTGACAGGCAGAGTGGACAGTGAGAGAAAGAGACAGAGAGAAAGGTCTTCCTTTGCTGTTGGTTCACCCTCCAATGGCCGCCGCGGCCGGCGCATTGCACTGATCTAAAGGCAGGAGCCAGGTGCTTTTCCTGGTCTAAATTTTTTTTTTTTTTTGATAGAGTTAGACAGTGAGAGAGAGAGACAGAGAGAAAGGTCTTCCTTCCGTTGGTTCACCCCCCAAATGGTCGGCTGCGGCTGGCGCATTGCACTGATCCGAAGCCAGCAGCCAGGTGCCTCTTACTGGTCTCCCACGCGGGTGCAGGGCCCAAGCACTTGGGCCATCCTCCACTGCACTCCCGGGCCACAGCAGAGAGCTGGCCTGGAAAAGGAGCAACCGGGACAGAATCCGGCGCCCCGACCGGGACTAGAACCCAGTGTGCCGGTGCCGCAAGGTGGAGGATTAGCCTATAGAGCTGCGGCGCCTATAGAGCTGCGGCGCCGGCCGGGTGTGATTTATTTATTTATTTGACAGGCAGAGTGGACAGTGAGAGAGAGAGAGAGAGACAGAGAGAAAGGTCTTCCTTTGCCGTTGGTTCACCCTCCAATGGCCGCCGCGGCCGGTGCGCTGTGGCCAATGGCAGAACTAGAACCCGGGGTGCCGGTGCCGCAAGGCAGAGGATTAGCCTAGAGAGCTGCGGCGCCGGCCGAAGGGGGTGTGATTTTTAAAAACTACAGTGAAAGAGGTGGGTAATGTGTTCCTCAACCACCCAAATAACAAGCAGTCAGGCACTGGTTAATTTATCAGCACAAGTTCCAGACATTGTGACCATCTGGGGGGGGGGCGGTGAACCAACAGATTGAAGATCTCTCTCTCTGCCTCTGCCTCTCTGTAACTCTGCCTATCAAATAAATAAATAAATCTTTAAAAAATTATCAGCACATCCATTTAATGGAATTCTAGGGAAATACAGATGTGTTTTTATTGAAATATATGTCCACAATAATTTAGATGAGAAAAAAAGATTTCAAAGCAACATCTATGATAGTATTCCACTTTAATTTTTAAAAAACATTTGCATATAAACACAGAGGCACAAAATATAGAGACTGATGCACAGAAAAAAGATTGAAAAGTTTGATTTGGAAGTGATGATTTTCTGATTTTACGAAACTTTGGCAATTTTTGCAATGCATTAGTTTAACAATAAAAGCAATTCTCACTTTGAAAAATAAAATACCACACTATTACACAAAACAGTTTCTCTGCTTGGAGCACCATCCCATTTGCACCCCATTCTACCTCTGTCTTCTCAAATTTTCCAGAGTTCCACTCATATGAATCCTTCTTGGGAAATGTTTACATTAATGTGTTTTATGGCTAAGGACTGGCTTACAGTTTGACTTCTAATGGCCATGTTCTTGTCTCTGATGGATTAAGGAGACAGGAAAACCCTGAGCAAGGGCTTTGCTAGTAACATTCTTGGAGAAGCAGCTCCGGGCCTCCTCAGTGTCCAGGACAACAAGCCACAGAGCTCGTGTGATCTCTGTTCCGGATCTGATTTTCTCCCAAGCCAGATCAGTTCAAGCAGGAAACTACTCAAGTTTAAGGGCAGGAAAATCCCTCATGTTTTGTTAGTGCTGCTCTCCTCACAAATTACAACCATGGATAACCAGAGTCTCACCCAAAACGACCAGGGAGGGAGGGCGGGCAAATGAGTGTATTATTCTTAGATTACTGATGAGGAAACTAAGATTTGTGGAGGCAAAGCAGTAAAGAAAAAAGGAGGAGAGGAGTGACACTATGGTGCAGCCGGTGCCAGCATCCCATATGGGCACCAGTTCGTGTCCTGGCTGCTCCACTTCCGATCTAGTTCCCTGCTAATGGTCTGGGAAAGCAGTAGAAGATGGCCCAGGTCCTTGGGCCCCTGCACCTGTGTGGGAGACCCAGAGGACACTTCTGGTTACTGGCTTTGGATTGGTAAAGCTCCAGCCATTGTGGCCATTTGGGGAGTGAACCAGAGGATGGAAGACCTTTCTCTCTCTCTCTTTCTCTCTCTCTGTGCTTCTGCCTCTCTCTGTGCTTCTGTCTCTCTGTAACTCTGCCTTTCAAATAAGTAAATAAATCTTTAAAAACACATACACACAAAAGAAAAGAAAAATGGGACAAGAGTTACAATGTTAATTTAAAATACTGGAGTATGAAAAAAATAGGTAAAAATAAATAAATAAAAAGTACTTGAGTGTAACTTGTGTTTTCTTGTGTATGGAACAGTTAGCCTAGGATTCACCTCTTGGGGCTGGTGTTGTGGCTCAGAGGGTTAAGCTACACTCGAGATGTTTGAATCCTATATCAGCGTGCTGGTTCAAGCCCCAGTTCCACAATTTCAGATCCAGCTTCCTGCTAATACGTATGAGAAGGCAGCAGCTGATGTTTCAAGTACTGGGGTCTCTGCCACCCATGTGGGAGATCTGGCTTTGACCTGGCCTAGCCCCAACTGCTGTGGGAATTGGATGGAAGATCTCTCTCTCTCTGTCACTGCCTTTTAAACAAATAATTCTAAAAAAAAAGAAAAAAGGAATACAAAGTGTAGGGAGAAGGTGCTGTGCTGCAGAGGGCTAAGCTGCCACTTAGGATGCCCACATCCCATATCGGAGTGCTGTTTTGAGTCCTGTTTACTCTGCTTCTGATCCAGCTTCATGCTGATGCACCTGAGATATAGCAGATGACGGGTCAAATGTTTGCATCCCTGCTACCCCATGGCTTCAGCTTGGACCAGTTCTGGCAGTTGGAGGCATTTGGGGAACAGATTAGCAGATGAATGATATCTTTCTCTCTATTTTCCACTGCATTTCAAGTAGATGAAAAGAAAAACATCAAGAAATTATTTTTAAAAGGGGTCAACATTGTGGCGTAGAGGGTTAAGCGGCTGCTTGTGACATCTGTATTCCATACTGGGGTGCCAGTTCAAGTCCTGGTTGCTATGTTTCAGATCTGGCTTCCTGCTAATGAGCCTGGGAGGCAGCAGATGATGGCTCAGGTTCTTGGGCCCCTGCTATCCATGTGGGAGATTAGTCTGGAGTTCCTGGCTCCAGCCCAGCTCAGAACTGGCTGTTGTGGCCATTTGGGGATTAAATCAGTGGATAGAAGATCTCTCTCTCTCATTTTGTGTGTGTGTGTGTCCATATTGCTCCATCTCTCAAACAAATAAATAAATCTTATAAAAATTTTAGAAAAAAAGAATATTAAGTGTCTAGATTGGACAACTAATAACAATTAAAGAGGGCCACACTCCAAGTAACTTTTTAAAATTCAAGACTTATCTATGATTTGTTTATTTGTTTATTTGAAAGGCAGAGTGACAGAAAGAGATGAGGAGACAGAGAGAGAGATATCTTCTATCTACTAGTTTGTTTCTCAAATGGCCACAACAGCCAGGTCTGGGCCAGGCCAAAGCCAGGAGCTGGGAGCCAGGAACTGTATCTAGTCTCCCACTTGGGTGGCAGGGGCCCTACTACTTGGGCTAACTTCTGCTGCTTTCTCAGCACATTAGCAGGAAGCTGGACTGGAAGCAGAACAGCACAGACTGGAATCACCACTCCCATGTGAGATGCCAGATTGCAAATGGTGGCTTAACCCATTGTTCCAAAACTACCGGCCCCTCAACAAGTGGATTCTTTAAGTTTTTCTGCTACCTGTATTTTGACCAACATTATGAACTTTAAAAATGGGTTTTATGGGTAAAATGTCAATTAGCATAATGAACAAGAGAAATGAGTTTTCATTGGTAAAATTAAAGATACTCAAGACCTGTGGCCTGGCCAAAAACTTCTTGAGCTATTTCTCATCTTTGCATAAACAGAGCACTCTCATCCAGCCAGGCCTGTCCCTTTTCCCCGGGGACGGCCCTCCAGGCTCTTTGTGTTCCGACAGTGAATCAGAATGGTCTCTGAGAGCACAAAGCTGGTTTGGGGAAACAGCGTCCTCTCTTTGGAGTATTCCTGCATACTGAGTGAACCTTTCGTGCCAGCTTGGCTATTAATACTTCACAGAAGAGGAGGCTGAACGTTATAGAGTTTTGTCCCTCCTTGCTGATAAGCACTGGCTTGACAAACACCCGGATCTGTGCCAGAATTCAATGCAGCATTCACATTCATTACAAGCTGGTAGCAAGGTTGTAGAGAGGAAGCCAACCTGAACCACGCCAATCTTCTAGAACCTTCTATGCTGACAACAGTTTCCCCAGCAAAAAGAACCCGAGTTTTACCTGGCCCGACCACCTTGGGTTAGTCTACAACAACCACGGCAGGAGGTGAATCTGGAAGGGGCAGATCTCAGAAGTGGCCCTTGGTACCCTGTTCCTTCCTCCTGCCCAGATTATGGGCTTCATGAAGGCAGAGATGGGCTCTGTTTTCTTCACTACCCTGCTCTCTAAGCCTTGCCAAGTGCCTGCCTATAGAATGTGTGTAACATATTTACTGAAGGAATAAAGCAAAGGAATACGAATTTCATCATTTCTAGAATCTTAACTGTAATCTGTGACTACAGTTTATTCCATTAATGATAACTGATTCTGACAGACTGGAACTTATTGTCTGCCCTAGACTTGGTGCTTTAAAAATTAATAAACACTAAGCCAGTAATGAACCCACTGCGATTCTATCATTTTACCTTCTTGATAATGAGACTGGTTCAGAGGGGGAGACCAAGGTCCAGAGGCTGACCGGTCAGTAAAACCAGGACTTGAATTCAGGTCTGTCACTCTCCAAACCCGAGCACTCTCTCCAGCACTGTGCTACCCGGAATTCATGGGGACTCTGTCTTGCAGAGACTGAGGATCTGCTTTATAGCTATCACACACATCTTTTTGGAACTTTACCTTATTTAATCAAAAGCTCTTTTCATTTATTTGAAAAGCAACTAATAAGGTAGAAGGGAGAAAGAGAGAGAGATTGTTGTTTCATCTCTGGTTCACTCCCCAAATGGTTGCAATAGCTGGGGGCTAGGCCAGGCCAAAGCAAAGAGCCATGAAGTCCTTCCTAGTCTCCCATGTGGGTGCATTAGCTGCTGCCTCCCAGGTGCATTAGCTGGAAATTGGATCAGAAGCAGAGGAACTGGGACTCCAAACAGCACTCTGATATAAGATATGGGTGTCCCATGTGGTGGCTTAACCTGCTGCACCACAATGCCAGCTTCTATCAAAAGCTGTCTATGGGAATTCATCCAAATGAAATGAAATCAGCATTTGAAAGAGTTATCTGTACTCCCATGTTTATTGCAGCACCATTCACAATAGTTAAGACACAGAATCAACGCAGATGTCCATCAACTGATGACTGGATAAAGAAATTGTGATATAGATATATATATATATATACACATATATTATATATATATATCGTACATATAGATAGATAGTATGGAATACTACTCAGTTGTAAAAGAGAATGAAACCCTATTTTTTGCAATAAACTAGATACAACTAGAAATCATTATACTTTGGTGAAATAAGTCAGTCCCCAAAAGACAAATACCACATGTCTTCCCTGATCTGCGGTAACTAAGAGAAAACCTAGAAGGTAATGTATAGGAGTGAAATTGACATTTTGAGATTCGATGATTGTTTACAGCCCTGTCTACACTGTTGAGGAATAGTGTTTTTTTCTTCTTACTATTTGTTGAATTCTTTACTCAGTGTAGGGTTAATATTATGAGTATAAAGCAGATTGAGAGTAAATCATTGTAAAAACTGAAGGGGGCCGGTGCTGTGTAGTAGCAGGTAAAGCCGCCACCTGCAGTGCCAGCATCCCATATGGGCGCTGGTTCAAGTCCTGGCTGCTCTACTTCCAATCTGGCTCTCTGCTATGGCCTGGGAAAGCTGAAGAAGATGGCCCA
This sequence comes from Oryctolagus cuniculus, assembly GCF_964237555.1. NCBI lineage: Eukaryota > Metazoa > Chordata > Mammalia > Lagomorpha > Leporidae > Oryctolagus > Oryctolagus cuniculus. The sequence goes on along the minus strand of NC_091434.1, from coordinate 138,665,032 downwards.
AGTCCTTGGGCCCCTGCACGCACATGGGAGACCTGGAAGAAGCTCCTGGCTCCTGGCTTTGGATTGGCACAGCTCCAGCCATTTCAACCATTTGGGGAGTGAACCAGAGGATAGAAGACCTCTCTCGCTGTGTGTGCCTCTCCTTCTCTATGTAACTCTGACTTTTAAATAAATAAATCTAAAAACAAAACAAAAACTAAAGGAAGGAGGAGGGAGGATGGAAGCCTAGGTGGGGGGAGTATCATCATGCTCCTAAATCTGTATATGAAATACATGAAAGTTGTTCACCTTAAAAAAGTTAAAAGTTAAAAAAAGAATAATAAATAAATGGAAGTAAAAAAAAAGTAGTCACAAAATAATAATTAAAAAAAAAAAAGCTTTCTTTGAGGCATGGAAACTGGGTGGATGTTGAAAATATAAGCCAGCTTTCCAGTTCTTCTACTTTAATTACTTTGACATGTGGCCTTGAAGGATGTATAATGACCTCTGTTTTTTCTTTTTTTTAAAGATTTATTTATTTATTTGAGAGAGTGAAGGATGGAGAGAGAGAAAGAGAGTGAGAGAGAGAGAGAGAGAAAGGTAGAGATCATCCATCCTTTAATTTGCTCCCAAATGGCCACAACAGCCATGGCTGGGCCAGCCCAAAGCCAGGAGCCAAGAACTCCATTGTGGTCTCCCATATCGGTGGCATGCCCAAACACTTGGACCATCTTCAGCTGCCTTCCTAGGCACATTAACAGAAAGCTGGATCAGAACTGGAGCAGCTGAGCATCAAATCAAAACTACAACCTAGGGTGCTGGCTTCAGAAGCAGCGGCTTAACCCAGCCACAACACTGGCTCCTCTTATGTCTTTGAGCTGCAGGATTGGTCTCCAGAAATCTGAAGTGGTTCTTCTGGGCTCCAGGGCATAAGGTGCAGTCGCTCCTCCCAATGCCCTCCCCTATGCTTGCCACCCGGGACTACTGAGAGCCTTGTGTTTTATGCCTCTTTGACATGGTAGACACTGTTCTCTCCCTAGGATTCTCTGCCTCCCTTTTGGTCTTCACCTTGGTTAACTATTTGCTTTCTTCCAAGACTCAGTTCAAACACTAGCACATCTGGAATACCTGGAAGATCCCTGCCACCCCACAGCCCTGCAGGTCTCAGCTGAGCCACTCACTCTGAGATCCCTCTTAGGACCCAGGCTCTACCACAACCAACAGACTCACCTCCTGCCTCTGCCATGCCACAGAGAGCCCAAGGCAGGGACTCTGTCTTAGTATTGGCATGGAGCAGGCACTCAGAGTGTTAGGTAGGAATGAATCAATCAGGAAATAATCAGCCAATCCACAGTAAAACAAGAGGAAATGCAGCAAGCAGTGAGCAGCAGTCTCCAGTGGTCTAAGGTTTTGCTAATCTTAATTATTTCTCTTAGCTGCTGGGTTTAAAAATTATCTTTTAAGCCTAAGAGCATCACAGCTAGTTTTTTTTATAAGAGGCACTAGACTATTACAATTTCGAATGCTCTGCTCTTTTGCCTGTTAAAGGAAGAAAATCTCTGGAAAGATTCTCCAAATGCAGCCATTTCCCACTCACTGATGCGGTGCCAGCCACTGACATCCCTTGTGAGGCGCAGGGCGATCTGCCAGTGCCCACAGGCCACACGTGCAGCTGGTGGAGTTCTCACCAACTTTGGGTGTCCTTGTAAGCCGAGCAGTTAGCAGGTCCCAGATGTGACCTGAGTTGAGCAAAGCTTGGTCTGAATGTGGGACTCTGGCCCAATGAAATAAACAATTCCCAGCATAGCCCGACGCTTCAGAATGTAATTCTTTCTGACCAGAGTGTGTAGATAAAAAGAATTTAGTGATTTCCTCCCACTAAACTCTTGGGCATAATCCAAGAAATCTGCAGAGTGCTTGTTGTGATACTACTATACCACTGTCAATACTTTCTCCAGTTATCAGCGTTTATCAGCAGGAATGAACCCAGGGTCTCAGGTAGGATAATTCTTCAGTGCAACTGTCCCTGTGCACTGCAGAGGGTTAGCACCTCTCATCCAATCCATGCCAGTTTCTGTGACAGCTCCCAAAGCACATTCCCCAGCACCTCTAGGAGAGTCACAGTGAATGCCAGGACTCCTGACGGGGCTCGCTTGGACTCAGGCTGCAGGAGGAGAATCCTGGCAGGAACTATAGAGGCCACCTCAACCAGAGGGTGGATTCCAAGGGACAAAGTCCAGGGAGTCAGAGAGAGTAGGCCTGATGCAGTGGGACATCCGACAAAGGTCTGTGTCGGGGGCAAGGGGAGGATGCATCGGTTCCCTGAGTGAAGACGTTAAGGCAGCAACGAAGCTGGGCTCAAGAGCAGAGCTTGGACAGAGGTCAGCATGGGACAAAAGGGGTCAAGAGGGTCGGAGCTGTGGCATAGTGGGTAAAGCTGCTGCCTGCAGTGCTGGCATCCCAAATGGGCACCGGTTCAAGTCCCAGCTGCTCCACTTCCGATCCAGCTCTCTTCTATGGCCTGGGAAAGCAGTAGAAGATGACCCAAGTGTTTGGACCCTTGTACCCACGTGGGAGACCTGGAAGAAGCTCCTGGCTCCTGGCTTCTGATCAGTACTGCTCCAGCCATTGCGGCCATTTGGGCAATGAGCCAGTGGATGGAAGACCTCTCTCTCTGCCTCTCCTTCTCTCTCTGTGTAACTCTGACTTTCAAATAAATAAATTTTTTTTAAAGGGGTCAAGAATGAGTGGGGTGGAGGAGGACCTGGGTCCTGGCTCTGAATTCTGACCACATCTGAGCACCCTTCATGGCCCCTGGGACCCTACCAAAGAGCCGCGCCGCCAGGTCAGCAATTCTGGACAGCCCTGCAGGTTCGAAGGCTCTGGGTAAGAACTTGCTCTCTCTGCTGGCTTGGCCTTCATAGAAGCACCATCATGTACCACCCAGTGACATCCCATTCCAGCATGCCTACACTGGTCACAGCCTGCAAACAACCTCACCCAGAGAATTCCTAGGCTTCTCAAAAGGGACCTTCAATGGTATGTGTACTGCAAAGTGGGAGAGGCTCCAGAGGCAGCCAAGGAGAAAATCTGCTGGAGGCCTGGGCTGAGGGTTACAGAAACCATCGCCCGCCTTTCTGATTTAGTGGCTGGAAGCATAACAGCCCATCGCAGAAGGGCGACGGGCAAAGCTGTTGTGAAGCTACTTACTCCTTTGTCTCATCTTTCTCCCTTGTTTTAAATTTATTTTATTGTGCTCTGTTGTTTGCAACTTTTTAAGCAGCCTTAAATCCTTGTGCAACAAGGCTGGGTATAAATAAATAAAGCACAGGAATAAAATATGCGGTTGCTGTTGTCAGCACTGCCAGCCTGGGTACACAGACTTTTGGCTCTGACCTAAGGGGAAAGAGCAGCTCTGGCGAAAAGGGAAGGGACGAAAGGGGAGGAGGAGCTGACTGTACAGCATTGCAGGCAGGCCCTGGACCCCTCTTCTCCCTGCATCCAAGAGTCACAGAGTCTTATGCAAAGTACTAACTTCTTGAGAACCAACATCCCATCTTTAAATGGGGAATTAGATAGAATGATTTCAAAAGGTCTCATTTCCAGGCACTGTAATTCTACAAGACATTCACACTTGGTTTTTTAAAACAATTTTTATTTTTTACAGTATTTTCCTTTTATTTGAAAGGCACAGAGATGGAGAGACAGGCACAGAGAGAAAGAGATCTTCCACACTAGTTCACTCTCCAAATTCCAGCAACAGCCAGGGCTCTCTTCCTCTCTGTTCTTCCTCAATGTAACTTTCTCTTCCTCAAGTGTAGTGGGCAGAGTATGGCTCCTCCTAGAGGAGTTTCTGTGGGTGATGATAATGTAAGTCTTACTGGTCACCCAGGGAGCTATTTTTGAGCCATTAAAAGAAGGTGGAGTAGAGGGGTGGGCAGTTAGCCTAGCAGGTGAGGCACTGCTGGCATCCCATTTTGGAGTGCTTGAGCTTGAGTCCTGGCTCTGTTCTGACTCCAGCTTCCTGCTACTGTGTATTCTGGGAGGCAGCAGATGATGGCTCAGCAATTAGGTCCCTGTCAGCTAAATGACTGACCCAGATTGAGGTTTCAGCTTCCAGCTTTGGCCTGGCCCAACCCTGCTGTTGTGGGCAATTGGTAACTGAACCAGTGGATAGCAGATTTTTCAATATCTCTGTGTCTCTCAAAAGAAATTCATTTTTTTGACAGGCAGAGTTAGACAGTGAAAGAGAGAGAGACAGAGAGAAAGGTCTTCCTTTTGCCGTTGGTTCACCCCCCAAATGGCCCCTATGGCCGGCACGCTGCGCTGATCTGAAACCAGGAGCCAGGCTGCTTCCCCCTGATCTCCCATGCGGATGCAGGGCCCAAGCACCTGGGCCATCCTCCACTGCACTCCCAGGTCACAGCGGAGAGCTGGACTGGAAGAGGAGCAACCGGGACAGAATCCGGCACCCCAACCAGGACTAGAACCCGGAGTGCTGGTGCCGCAGGTGGAGGATTAGCCTAGTGAGCCACAGCGCCGGCAAGAAATTCATTTTTAAAAAAAAGAAAGTGTAGTGCTATTCATTTGTGGGTGTAGGAAACTAGGATTTTTTTAAAAGATTTATTTATTTATCTTTGAAGGTTAGAGTCACAGACAAAGAGGGATAGACAGAGATCTTCCATCTGTTGTGTGGTGGAATGAGAAGGTCATGCCAAGATGGCCGCTGGCAAGCAAGCGTCAGTTACTCAGAAAAGGCTTCAGAACCCACCTGGCAACAGAGCCTGCCTGGCAACAGGCTGTGATTGGTTAGGTCATAAACTGCCCCTTGACTGGATTGGCTGCCTTGCCTATATAAGCTGCTACTCTGGCCTGCTTTCACCTGACTCCCAGGGTCTGTGTGGTGACTCTGTGCCTCTTGCCCCCACCGCGCTCCTCCTCTCAGAACGAATCCATAGCAACATTTGCTGGTTCACTCCCCAGAGAGCCGAAACAGCCAGGGCTGGGCCAGGCTGCAGCCAGGAGCCAAGAGCTTCATCTAGGCTCCCACGTGGACGGCAGGGGCTCAAACACTTGTGCCATCCTCTGCTGCTTTTCATGGTCCATTATCAGGGAGCTGGATTGGAAGTGGAGAAGCTGGGACACAAAGTGGTGCCCATAAGGAATGTCTGTGTCACAGGTGGTGGCTTTACCCGCTACCCCACAATGCCAGCCCCAGAAACCAGGATTTTATTGGAAAACTCATTGGCCAATTTTCCTATTGTAAAATGGGATGAAAATATTGGCTTTTCTCTCTACTTAATAAGGTTATAATGGATGGCACTATGCTATCCCCTGGGATACTGCAATGCCTGGGATCGCATCCTGACTGCTTTCAATCCGGTTTCCTGCTAATGCACACTAGAATGTAGCAGTGATCACTCAAGTACTTGGGCCCCTGCCAACCATGTATGAAACCTGTATGGAATTCTGGGCTCCCAGCTTCCACCTGGCCCAGTCCTGACTGTTGCAGGCATTTTGGGGTGTGAATCAGCATGTGGAAAGTCTCTCTGTTGCTCTGCCTTTCAAATAAACAAAAACAAATAAATACACTTTAAAAAAATAAGGTATTAAGTTCCCTCTTTTTAAATAAATTCTGCTGTAGAAACTAGTATCACTGGTTTGCAGAGTATCTATGACTGCTATAATACAAAATATTATTACTAGCATAGGCCCAAAAAATGGAAGGTGGGGTTGGCTCTGTGGTGTATGGGATAAAGCCACTGTAGGAGTTGGAGTCTTCTGTACTCTGGCTGCTTGCTTGCCTGCTATGCTCCCCTGGAATTTATGACCTCCTGCCCCCGACCAGCTCCCCTGGGATTTATGGCCCGATGCTTCCCGCCAGTTCTTCCCCGTGCCATCTCCTTTGTGTGGCCTTCCCGCCACATAACATATAGTCTTTAAGTTTAAATGAACCAATGAACATGTTAGGTCCCAATACCTTGCCATATAGAGAGTAAGAAGGTAACCTACTTAGGAGATGACCTGCACCCTTGCAAGTGTGAGGCTTATGCAAATGAAGGGGCTTTTTGCCTGTGCACTGCTAAAGGGCTGTGTGCGGGTAGGGGGTCCCAGCCCGCTGGTAACAAATAAACCTCTGCTTTTGCATACAAGACTGTGCCTTGTGCCTTGATTGGGAAATCCGGACACAACACCACCACCTGCAGTGTCAACATCCGATAAGGGCACCAGTTCGAGTCCCAGCTGCTCCGCTTCTAGTCCAGCCTCTCTGCTGTGGCCTAGGAAAGCAGTAGAAGATGGCCCAAGTCCTTGGGCCCCTGCACCCATGTGGGAGACCCGAAAGAAGCTCCTGGCTTTGGATCAGCCCAGCTGCAGCCACTGCAGCAATCTGGGGAGTGAACCAGTGGTTCACTCTCTCTGCCTCTGCCTTTCTGTAACTCTGCCTTTCAAATAAATAATATTAAAAAAAAGAAAGAAAAAAAAAGAAGAAATGGAAGGCACTTGTTAATCTTCTGGGACATTCTCTTTTCCTTCCATTAAGGATTTCAGCCCTGTCTCACAAACACCATCTTTGTTTGTAGACAGCATGACTCAGGACACCTGTTCCTTTTGGTAGACCCACTCTAAAACCTAAGAGCAGAGGGCTCCAGAGCAGTGCTTCTCAAACTCCACTGGCCCATCAGCCACTTGGCCAGCTGATTAAAATGGAGATTCTGAGTTCAAGGGTCAGTGTACTTAAATCGTGGCTTTTTTTATTTTTCTAAGGCTGACCTTGGAGAGATTGCCCCTCCTGGGGCTAGGAACTGTATGAGCCTTTCGCATGCAAGCAACCAATCCCAACTCCAGAACCCCACCTCCCATCTCCTTTATACTCCAGGCCATCAGGATTCCCACCTCCGTCACCCAGGGACACATAGCAAACAACTGAGATAGTCCTGACACCCTAGAGCCTGCGGAAGCAACTCAAACTAGCCGATCTTAAATCTGACCACTCTGCTTCGTCCCTTCTTTCTGTGGAAGACACACAATCTTTTGCTGATGTTTCCTCCATGCTCATTCAGTCTCCTGACCCGTCCCGGTGCTTCCCCATGTGGCCCTGCATGTGTCCCCTTCTCCTGGGAACTGTGAGTGACAAAAGCATCTTCTCAATGCAATCACCTCCTGATCTGCTGGCTTCCTTATTCTTTTTTTTTTTTTTTTTTAAAGATTTTATTTATTTATTTGAGAGGTAGAGTTACAGGCAGTGAGAGGGAGAGACAGAGAGAAAGGTCTTCCTTCCATTGGTTCACTCCCCAAATGGCCGCAACGGCTGGAGCTGTGCTGATCCGAAGTCAGAAGCCAGGTGCTTCTTCCTGGTCTCCCACTTGGGGCATCCTCTACTGCTTTCCCAGGCCATAGCAGAGAGCTGGACTGAAAGAGGGGCAGCCGGGACTAGAACCGGTGCTTACATGGGATGCTGGCGCCACAGGTGGAGGATTAACCTACTGTGCCACGGAGCTGGCCCCTCATTCCTGTTTAATATAAACATTAACAAGCTTCTATCTGAAAACAGCCAGGGCTGGGGTCTGGTGAAACTGTTGCTGCAGCCCAGAATATTACCCTCAGAGCGAAAACTGAACCTCTCTTCAAATGTCCCTAAAAGCATAGGCAAGATATCAACATCCCCAGCTTCCCACCTGTAGCCCGAGGTTTCCATGTCCCTCCCTTAGGATGGCTAACAGAACCCACTGAATTCAGGAAATGGTACAGCTGGCCCAACAAGATTCTCCTCTAGTCATTTGCTTCTCCAATAGATTAAAAACCTTGCTGGCCAGTATTGTCTGGAGGAGTTTGCTTAGGCAGGGCAATTCCAAGTCCAGATAGGGAAATACTAGGTCTTGAGCAGACTGTAGCCATCACCTGCATGTAATCCCCAAGACCTATTGAGGTCCACTTGGCCCACATAAAGAGCACGGTATTACTGACCAATCAAAGGCAGGTCACGAGTACCACTGGCCAACCGGGCACATGAAGGAGGGCTGAACTCCCCTGAGCTGAGCATGCACCTCTCAGCCCGACTCTCAGTCTGTAAGAACTCCTTGGGAAGCCTGGGAGTAAAGCAGTAGCTGCCTGGCTCCTTGTTCTGTGCTTTACAAATAAATACCTACTTTGTTACACCACCCCATGTCAGCCACTGGCTTTCTGTGCATTGGGTGAGTGGACCCAAGCCTCTGCAGCAGTATCTCCAAACAGTTTGGGGAGTTGATCTGTGGCAGCAGAAGCCAGGCTCTAAATTACTATGCTCCCGGCACAGCACAGGGAGCCGTGCTGGGCTCTGGGGAATGGCCGTGCTGCGCGCACGTCTGACCCGCGGTGCAGTAATCAGCAGGCACGGTGGGGGCCGGCAGCTGTGCTGCAGTGCATTAAGCCACTGCTTGTGATGCCAGCATCCCATCAGCTCCCTGCTAAAGCATGCTGGGAGGCAGCAGATGATGGCCCAGATACTTGGGCCCCTGTCACCCCATGGGAGATCCAGATGGAGACCTGGCTCCCGGCTTTGGTCTGGCCACCAGTGGATGGAAGATCATCTCTATCTCTGTCTCTCCACCTTTCAATAAACAAAATACACCTTCAAAAACCCAGAAAATAAAATACAGACAAAATGGCCAAAGCTACTGCAGAGAGAGGCCTTAAAAATAATCCCCAGTATGTCTGTCTGTCTTTCCAAATGATGTGTGTTTGTGGAGCTTTACTAGTTAGAAATTAAATACAAAAGCTGCCATGAGGTGGAAGCAGGGCCCAAACTGTAGCAGGCACAGTAGCAGTAAGGTTGACTCCAGGAAGGTCAGGATTCTGCAGGTCAGGGGGCACAGGGCCCTTGCCACACGCTCCCCAGCTAAGTCTTGGACAAGCCCCTGGATGCCACACATGCATCCTCAAGAAACCTTAGGCACGGGGCCTCAGGGGGCTTCCAGGGTAAGTTAAACCTTGGGATTCAAGTAATCTCCTGTCCCCCAGAGCAAGAAGTTATTCAGGAACCTGGCAGCCCTTCTGCCTAGCCGTAAATAATGCTCTGGGCACCTTCCTCTCCCTCAGGGCACTGAGGTCAGCTCTAACCCTCCGACTCCAAGGCCAGAGTACCTTTCTCCACCCCAGGGCACTGCCTTTCCATGTGATATGAATACAACCAAACCCTGATTAAGAACTGATCCAGAAATTAAACTGGCAAATAAAGGAGCTGTCTGCACCTCAATGTTTATTGCAGCTCAATTCACAATAGCTAAGACCTGGAATCAACCTAAATGCCCATCAACAGAAGACTGGATAAAGAAATTATGGGATATGTACTCTATGGAATACTACACAGTGGTGAAAACAACGAAATCCGGTCATTTGCAACAAAATGGAGGAATCTGGAAAACATCATGCTGAGTGAAATAAGCCAGTCCCTAAGGGACAAATATCACATGTTCTCCCTGATCTGTGTCAACTAACTGAGCACCTAAAAGGAAACCTGTAGCAGTGAAACTGACACTATGAGAAGCAATGACTTGATCAACCCTTGCACTGTCAAGGAACAGCTTACTATTTTATTCTTTTTAGTATTTTCTTTCTCTAATTAATACCATTGGTTGAACTCTTTATTTAACACAGAATTAATCTTAGGTGTTTAAATCCAACTGAAAATTGATCCCTGTTAAAAATAAGAGTGGGAATAAGAGAAGGAGGAGATGTACACAGTTCAGCACATGTTCCCTCAGACTTACCCCTAAGGGTAAAGCTAAAACTTCCCATGGGACTCCAAATCCCATTAAGTTGGCAGGTACCAATGCCATCTTACTAGTTAAAGTGATCAGTTTAAGTTCATAACTGATCATAAAGACAGAATTAAGTGTCAAAGGGATCACATAAATAAGACCAAATGTTTGTTAATAATAATAGATAGAATTAAAAAGGAGAGAATGACCCAACATGGGAAGTGGGCCACACAGCAGACTCACAGAATAACAAATGCCATAAACAGCACTATGGCCTCAGAATCAACACTTTAGGCATTTGGATCTGGCTTAAAAAGCCCATGAGAGCATTTCAGGCTTGGAAAGCCAAGACACAGCAGCACAAAATGACCTACATGAAAGATCTCTGTTAGTGAGATCCTGGTGGAAAGAAGGGGGCCATCAAAGAAGGAGGTACTTTTCTCTGAAGGGAGGAAAGAACTTCCACTTTGATTATGGCCTTGTCTAAATAAGGTCAGAGTTTGTGGATTCAAGAGGCTTTCATAGCCTTGGAAGCCCATGACAGGAGTCTCAGGTGATTACTGACATCATAAATAAGAGTGTCAACTGTTAAATCAACAACAGGAGTCACTGTGCACTTGCTCCCCATGTAGGACTTCTGTCCTTAATGTGTTGTACTATGAGAATTAACAGTAAAACTAGTCTTCAAACATTACTTTATACGTTGTGTATCTGTGTGGGTGCAAACTGTTGAAATCTTTACTTACTATAGAGTTGATCTTCTGTATATAAAGATAATTAAAAATGAATCTTAATGAAGAGTGGGATGGGAGACAGAGTAGGAGGTGGGATGTTTTTGGGGTAGAAGGCCGGGTATGGGGAGAAGAACCACTATAATCCAAAAGTTGTACTTAAAAATTTATGTTTATTAAATAAAAGCTTTCTATTAAAAATGATCCATTTCAAGTATTTAGCTGATCTAATCCCCACCTTGATATAGTAGCTGCTGTTTATTTCCTTATTCTGAAGACAGTAAGCAAGCCCAGAGACTAAGCATCTTGCTTAAGCCACCTACTAATTGTCAGGGTGAGAATTTCGATCCAAATGCTCAACGCCCCCTGGAGGCCTGCCTGTGCACCTAAGGCGGTGCTATTCCAGGGCACTGGCAGCCTCAGCACCATGGGCAGCAAACTGCTCTGCCCATCCCACCACCCGTGTCTGCTGAATTGTGCTTTGTTAGCTCTCTGGGTAATTCTGCACCTGTTGAATATACCTGTGCCAGAGGCAATCTGATGGAAACTTATTCCCCAGGCCACACCAACAGTAATAGCATAATGTAACCTCAGTACAGACTTCACTGTTCAGCCTAACGCCTTGGGAGGTGACTTGGTATAACCAAAACAGAACAGGCATGGGTTTGAAAACCAGTCCCAGCAGCGGTCACCAGCTCGAAAAGTTTGGGACAAGAGCTCAGCTTCTCTGAGAACTATCTTCCTTCCCAGTTCAGAGTGAGATTACTCTGGAAAGTGCCATGCCCTGAGTCCAGGGCCGGGCAGAGCTTCTGTAAGTGGCAGCTATGGAAATTCCTCAGGGTGCCTGTTTTCTAAGTGTATTCTTCCCTATCACACTTTACAACAGTCAGTCCTAAATTAACATGCTGCACGGTGGGGGGTCCAGCACTGTGGTGCAGCTGGCAACACCAATATTCCACAAGAACGCCAGTTCAAGTCCCAGCTGCTTAATTTCCAATCCAGCCTCTTTTAATGCACTTGGTAAAGCAGCAGAAGATGGCGAAAGTGCATGGACCCCTGCCACAAACATGGGATACCCAGATGTAGTTCCAGGCTCCTGGCTTTGGCCCAGCCCAGCCTGGGCTGTTGCAGCCATTTGAGGAGTGAACCAGCAGATGAAAGATCTCCTTCTCTCTGTCACTCCTTCTCTCTAATTCTGCCTTTCAAATAAATAACTAAATCTTTTTTTAAAAAAGAGCCTTCTTTATAAAAAGGTTTATTAATTTATTTGAAAGGCAGAGATACAGAGAGAAGAGACAGAGCGACAGAGGAGAGAGATCTTCTATCCACTGGTTCACTCCCCAGATGGCTGCAATGGCCAGGGCTGGGACAGGCCTAAGCCAGGAGCCAGGAGCTTCTTCCAGGTCTCCCACATGGGTGCAGGGGCCCAAGCACTTGGGCCACCTTCTGCTGTTTTTCCAAGCACTTGGGCCATCTTCTGCTGTTTTTCCAGGCACATTAGCAGGGAGCTAAATGGGAAGTGGAGCAGCTGGAACTTGAACCTGTGCCCATACAGGATGCTGGCACTGCAGGCAGAAGCTTAACCTTCTACTTCACAGTACCAGCCCAATTAATACATCTTTAAAACAAAATGTCACACTTGGGATGCTCACATCCCATAGCAGAGCGCCTGGATTCAAGTCATGGCTCTGTTTCTGATTCTAGTTTCTTGCTAATACATACCCTGAGAGGTATGTACGCTAATACATACCCTGAGTAGGTATGCACCCCTACTGCGTGCCCCACAGTGGAGAAGGGAGAAGGGAGAATGTGACAAACTGGCCTGCAAACCCAGACCAAATCCCGTGGTGACATATCAGTCCTTTCTGAGCCAAACCAATCTTCCTGTCTGCAGCCACACAGACACCTGCTTGCTGTGGCTGCGACATTCTAATCAGACACCAGCAGGCTTAAGGCACAGCCAAAGAAAAGATCCTCCACCCGCTAAGGAAAAAAAAGGGGGGGTGGTGGGAGGGGAAGAGAGAGGGTGTGAGAGAGGAAGAAGGGAGTCTCACAGAGCATTTATGCCAATGCTGTGGTCATCTGGCTGAGGCTGGATCCATCTTAAGTCACCACCAAGTCTGCTTGCCAATCACGAAAAGGGAGTCCAAGTAGAATTTAAAGGAGTTTTTTTTTTTTTTTTAAAGACACAGAAAAAAATGTAATACTACCTTCACTATATAAATTAAAATCCCACTGGGACACATCAGTAGTTACGCTCTCTGAAAGTTAGAATTTCAGTAAAAAGGTGTAGATGGCAAAATGAAAACCCCAGCAGCTTCTATCCTCCCTCTCTGCCTGGAGACCTCTTCAAAGCCAGAATCTTCCATATGGGGGCCCAGCTGTTTTCTGATCCTTTTAGGTTCTGGTCCACAGATATAAGATATAAAACCAAATCAAACCTTAACAGGTTCTCATTTACCTTAACTCTGTCATTGAGTTATCTGTTCTTCTTTAAAAAAAGTAATTATAAAAGAGGGTGTTATAAAGATTTTAGAAAATTCAGACATGAATGAAAGAAAAATGACTCACAGTTACACCAGTTCAGTTTCAAAATATACATATATGTGCATAATTTCTAAAGAAGTGATCACACTGCGCACGCATGTTGATTTAAATGCTTTCTCGCTGTTCTTTACATCATGAGCATTTCTTCCTTATGAAATATTTTTTGAAAAGATTATCCTAGAGGCGACTTCATATTAATAGCCCCTGCAGCTTGGCATTCAGATCAGCTGCAATTCTTGACAATTATAGATAATTCTGTAGGGAGCAGCCCTTGAAGACATTTTTGTACACATCTCTATTTTCTTATATAAATTCCTAGCAGCAGAACTTTTGGTTCCAGGTCCTTGACACATGAAGCCAGAAGTCTGAGGGAAAGGGAGCCTCAGTGCACACAGCCCCCGGTGGGATCTGGCTTACTCCTTCCTCACTAACACTGGGCAGCAGAATTCATTTGTACACATTTTCCATTTTGATGAATGAAAAATATTTCTGATTGCTTTAATTTTTGGTTTTTGGCTTGCAGTGAGGTTGAACATTTTGCACGTTAACAGACCACTTGAATTTCTTCTCTTGTGAATTAGTTATTCATATACCTGTTATTTGATTAATATATTTTGTCTTGTTAGTCTGTAAGAATGTTTTATGGCCGGTGCCGCGGCTCAATAGGCTAATCCTCCGCCTGCGGCGCCGGCACACCAGGTTCTAGTCCCGGTCGGGGCGCCGGATTCTGTCCCGGTTGCTCCTCTTCCAGTCTAGCTCTCTGCTGTGGCCCGGGAGTGCAGTGGAGGATGGCCCAAGTGCTTGGGCCCTGCACCCGCATGGGAGACCAGGAGAAGCATCTGGCTCCTGGCTTCGGATCAGCACGGTGTGCCGGCCGCAGTGGCCATTGAAGGGTGAACCAACGGAAAAAAGGAAGACCTTTCTTTCTGTCTCTCTCTCTCTCACTGTCCACTCTGCCTGTCAAAAAAAGAGAATTTTTTATAATAGTAGGAATATTAATGTGTTAAAATCAGAAGTTCAGGGGCCAGCGCTGTGGCATAGCAGGTAAAGCCACCGCCTGCAGTGCTGGCATCCATATGGGTGCTGGTTCGAGTCCTGGCTGCTCCACTTCCTATCCAACTCTCTGCTAATGGACTGGGAAAGCAGCAGAAGATGGCCCAAGTCCTTGGGCCCCTGCACCCATGTGATAGACCCGGAAGAAGCTCCTGGCTCCTGGCTTTGGATCGGCACAGCTCTAGCCACTGAGGCCATCTGGGGAGTGAACCAGTGGATGGAAGACCTCTCTCTCTCTCTCTGCCTCTCCTCTCTCTGTGTAATTCTGACTTTCAAGTAAATAAATAAATCTTTAAAAAAATCAGAAGTTCAAAACCATAACTGTTCATTAATAAGACTTACCAAGCATTAAAATATCCTTTTGAGATGAGTGCCTGGCTTAGCAGCTAAGATGCTGCTTGGGGTGCCTGCATCCCACATCAGAGTGCCTGGTTTGAGTCTTGGCTCAGCCCCTGAGTCAGTTTCCTGCTAACAGACATCCTGGGAGGCAGCATTAAAATTTTTATTTATTTATTTATTTATTTATTTATTTATTTATTTATTTATTTAGATTTATTTGAGAGGGAGAGAGAGAGAGAGAGACAGACAGACAGACTGACAGAGAGAGAGAAAGACCACTTACTTGCTGGCTCACTCCCCAACCCAAGCCAGGATCTCTACCCAGATCTTCCACCTGTGCATCAGGGACTCAACTACTTGAGCCATCACCTGCTGCCTCTCAAGGCGTGCATTAGCAAGATGCTAGAATCAGGAGCAGTGCCAGGACCGGAACCCAGGTACTCTGATGTGGGGGTATAGGCATTCCAAGTACTAGGCCGAATGCCTGCCCCCAAATTTCCTTCCTTTTAAATTAACGGCAATAATAACCCATAGGGTAGCATCTTAGGCTGAGACTTGTATCTGTACTAGGCAGCCCCTGGACTTTCCTGGTTCAACTACAGTACACATGGGTGGACAAGAAAGCAGGTGGGCACTGTCCAGCCCCAGTGGCCACAGGAAGGATAGGGCATTTTGCAAAGGCCTTCTTTGGACAGGAGCCAGCAAGTCTGCGGTCTGCATTGCGAGTTTCTGGATGCCACTTGGAGTGGGCTGAGTTGTCACCAGCAACCATAAAGTGGGAGCCAGCTCCACCCTAGGGTGGACAGGACTGAGAAGAAGATTTAAGGATGCCACAACATGGTCTGTGTTCGCTCTACTCACAGTTCCAAAGAGGCATGGCCACAGGAGCCTTTGGGTGTGGATGCCAGAGGGCTTCCAGGGAGGTGGGTACAGCCCTGTACACTCTGAAATCTTCCAGGCAAGGAAACACCTTTCCATGTACAGTTTGCATCTCTGCAGTTGTGAGCAGGAGGAGAAAATGTGGCCCATGGGGGTGGGAGTGGGGAGGGTGGTGACTGACAGAAGCAAGGAACCACCTTCTACTTGGGGCCAGCCAGGTTACTAGCTGCAGGTCCCACGTTCAGGTCGGATGCTGGCCATTCACACGGCTCTGCAGTGGCTGGGGCCAGCTACGAGCTACAATTGCTCAAACATAAAACAGGAAGTGCAGAACAAACCGAGAGCCAGGAGAAGAGTGGGACACAAGAGTGTGGGGGGCTCGGGTTAAGGAAAGAAGTAGCTGCTGCCGGCACAGGAAGGCATCACTGTCTTTCCACAGTCAGGCGCCGTGGGACACGGAAGGGAAGGGAAGCAAAGGGCAGAGACAGGGAGGGGTATGTAGGGAGACTCTGCCTGGGATCTGCTCAGTGTCCCTTCTTCCTCTAACAGTAGCTGCAGCTCTTTCCCAGGAGCACCCGTCTCCATGCTCAGTCTGCGAGGCTCCCATAGAGCTGAGCCTGCCCACTTCCCCCGTGGTGTCCTCTCGTGGGACATGTGGAGTCGATCAAATCCTTACCCCAGACATGTGTGTAAGGCCTGCCGGTTGAAGGGCTCCTATGTACAAACTTTCTCCCTGGAGCCTGGGGATTTCCTTAAGCTCGTGCATAACCTTGTCCCAAAGATCCCTGTGGAGTTCACTGTACCCCAGGGCAGTGCCCTGGGGCTTCCCCTTGAACTTGGGCTGAAGCAAGTGCAGAGCATGAGCTCCAGCAGCTGGGCCTTCTCACAGCGGAAGACTGCACCTCAAAATGATTCGATTACACATGGGGTAAATCTGATACCTATTCAAATAAGGAGTGTGCCTGGAGACCACAGTGGAGACTGAAGAGTGAGGATATGGCAGTTCCACAGGCAGAAGACAGGAAAAGCGGTGGCAAAGGGAGTGAGGCTGCTTTGGAGTACATTTCCGCTTTCCTACGACGAGTAGGGAACAAAACACCTACAATGGAAGGCACGGCTAGGAATGCCTTTAGGATGGCACTAACAGAGCCTGGGAAAGGAAAGGAAGCCTCTTTTCAGCCCAGCCCTGGACCCTGGAATCTTCCAAAACCCAGGGTGACTGTAGACTCTCTTAAATGTCTTTTGGCCCCATGCTCACCCATGCCCAAATACATCAACAGAAGCTTGCTGGCATCGGCTGCAGTCCGGAGTCTGCTCCTTTAAACAGTCTGAAGTCCACAGAGGAAGCCTGAATCTGGGACTGTGGTACAGTCCTTGGGCCATATGTACTTCCGGCAGTTTTCCTCCGTGCAAACACTCGGAGAATATGACTTAGTGATCTAGACACCTTCTCTTTACCTCAGCGGAGTTGGTGTCCTTTGGGAACGCCGTGGAAAATCCCAGGGCCCTCTAGCTGGCTGGCAGAGCCAAAGCAAACCTGTGGAAGCCCTGGTGAGGCTCCCGGGGCAGCCCTGCCTCCCTCCATTCAGACAGGTCACTGCTGATCTCCTTCCTCCCACCTCTGATTCTCTTCAGACCTCGAAAATTCTCCTCGGTCCCACACAGATGCCTTCCCTGCCCTTCCTGTGACCCTGCCGGGGCCAGGCGAGGTTAAACCAGAAACCAGGAACTCATCTGGGTCTCCCACATGGGTGACAAGAAGCTGGAGTGGAAGCATGGAGTAGTCAAGATGTGAACCCGGGCACTTCAATATGGGATGCGGGCATCCCAAGAGGTGGCCAAACCTGCTGCACCACAACGGCTGCCCAGGAATTTTTTTTCAAAAAAAATTTTTTTTAATTTGAGAGAGAGAGAAAAAGAGAGAGAGAGAGAGAGATGAGCTTTATCGTGTCTCCCATTAGCTGGTTACTCCCCATATTCTTGCAATAGCTGGGGCCAAGCCAAAGACTACATGTTGGGAACTCAGTAAGGTCTCCACAGCAGTGGCAGGGACCCAACTACGTGAGCCATCGCTGCTTCCTCCCACGGTGTGCATTTGCAGGAAGCCGGATTCAGGAGCAGGGGCCAGGAATTAAACCCAGGCCCTGTGATGTGGGATGAGGGGGTGTTAACCAGCATCTTGACCTCTAAGATAAATGCCTGCCCCCAGTGGAAATTCTTGCAAGGAGAGCCTTTCTCCAACAGTCTGGACAGCCAGGACCACAACAACCCCATACCCAGTGCTGCAGCTGGGGTGGGCACGACTGCACCAGCACAGGTGGAGTCAGACTAGGCACATGGCAGAGGCTGGCACAGGGGACAGAAAGCGAAGGGGACAGAAGACACACATGAGGTTGACAGCCAGGGTGTGGAAGTCACCCCAAATCTGATTCCGCTGATGCCCATCATGTCCTCTAGCTACCCACAAGGGAAGCCGGAATAGGAAAGGAATTGAAAGTTCAACAAATACACCTAAGGGGCTGCGCAGGGAACAAGGAGGTGAGGATCTGGGCTGGTGGAACGCTCCCTGGGCCATTCGGCACAGCCGGCCTGGAAGCTGCCCGTCTGGAGCCACTGAGCGGCTCTGCGGCAGGCCAGCTGGGCAGCGGCCCTACCTTCCCCTTGGCGTCCTGCTCTCTCTCACGTAGTGCATCTGTCACAGGCACTCGCCACGTGCGAGGTAGTCGTGTCCCCAGGGCTCAGGTGGGCAACGGGGACAGCACATGGCTGGCACAGGCTTGGGTGTCATCCCCTTTGTGATCTCGTTTTGTGAAAATGATGGACAACCTAGACCCAGGGGATAACCTGGAAGAATTCCCAGGGGCTGGTTGGCAGCATCAGCCTGACTGCTCTGCCCAGCCGGTCACAGCCTGTGGCATCCTGTCTCTCTTTTGCTGGCTCCTTAGAGTGAGGCAACACGGCAGCATTCCGAGAAACTTGTGACCTCAGTAGCACTGGTGGACTGACTGGCTGATACTACAAGGGGTCTCTGTCCTAAACCCTTACCTCTCAGCTTCGCATTCTCTTGGGAGAGACGAGTGCTCCTTTCTAGGAGAGTTGTGTGTGCCCATATTGAACGTGTGTGTACACGCACACACACAGAGGTAACTAGGTTTACTGTAACCTAGCTGCAGATCCCAACTGCGCTGTTCACTAGTAGTGGTGATTCTACTTGATCACACAAGCTCCTCTGCACAGGGACTTCAGAACGCCTTCTAACTCAGTCACAGAAGCTGCCCTGTCCTCAGATGCTATGGAGGCAGAGCTGAGGGCAGAGCCAGGACTGGGGATACACACGTGCATGCCTGGGCATGCTTTCACGTTTATAGTGGGTCCATGTTACGAAGATACAGCATGGCTTCCAGGTTCAAGACATGTGCTTGTGGGTCTCCACATTCTCACTCTTCGGCTGCACGAGGCATAGCGGGCTCTCTGCAGAGCAGGGGGGCTGAGAGAGCTCATGGTTAGGCACACTTGGGTTTGATTGCTGATTCTGCCACTTGTTGGCTGTTGGGCTTTGGAAAACTCATTCTCTAAGCCTCAGTTTCCTCATCCATATATTTGGAATGAGAGTCCCTGCTGCAAGACGATGCTGTGATGACTAAGTACATTAATGCACACAAAGCACTTAGAGGGTCTCCTGGCACATAGTATGCATCCAACAAATATTTGGTATTATTTGTATTATTATTCAACACACAACAGATGTTCTTATTCTAAATAAAGTGGGGTGGGAAGCTGGACTGAATCATACCTCATGTCTTTTGCAGCTCTCACATCCCCTGATTTTATGATGTTGTGGAACATCCAATGGTCCCCGAATGGATTCCTTAAAGGAAAACAGCAGCCCAAGGAGGCAGGCCACAGGGCGTTTGGGCTTAGTTTGCTCCCCCTGCTCCTGCATGCTGGAAGTGAGTCTGCGGCAAAGGCCACACGTGTGGGGTCGGCACAGACCAGGACAGCACCACAGCCCTGGGGCCTACTCCCTAGTGAACGCTGTAGAGCAAGGAGTTCAAAACCCTTTGTGTCCCCTCTCCGGCCCCCAGGCTGCCGCTCTGCTCTGGGGCCGGCATGGCGGCTGCTGGGGCTCTCTGCTGGGGTCCGTGGAGAAGCACAATGGAAAGGGCAGGCTTTGGGACTGAGTTGCTGCTAGATTCGAGACTCAGTCTTTCATTGATGGAAACAGGATATTTGGGTTTCAAGAAGACAAAGGAGAGGGTGTCTCAGGGCTGCCGGGATGCAGCACCACAAGTGGGGGGGTGGGGCTTACAGCAACAGGGACTCATTGTCTCCTGGTGCAGGAGGCGGGGAACCCGCAGTCAGGGAGGCTGCAGGGTTGGTCCTGCCTCTCTGCTGGCTTCTGTGGCACCAGCACTCCTCGCCATCACTGGGCTTATGCCCGCATCACTTCAGACTTTTCCTCTGTCTTCCCTTGGCCTTGTTTCCTGCGTGTCTCTGTATCAAACCTTCCTCTCCTTCCCTGTTATTGATGCCAATCAGTGGATTTAGGATCACCTCTGCAGATCCTGTTTCCAAATGAGGTCACACTGACAAGAGGCAGCTAAATGGGACTTGGGCAATCATTTTGTGGGGGACACAATTCGACCCATTATACAGAGCAAACGAGATTCAAAAAGCGAAGGTGAGGAGGAAGAGAAGGGAGGGTTCACTGGCCACTGACTTAAAAAGAATCACCTCTGAGGAAAGTTGCACAGAAATGACCATGGAAGCACCCAGACCTCCTCACCCTGCCCTCTGCACTCTGGGGCCGGCGGTGACAGGTCACAGAGCTATGGCGAGAACAAGCCCTTGGTAAGTGGTGTCCTAAGAAGAGTGATTTGTACCCCCTGGAAACAGTGGGTGAGACCCCTCTCACACCTCTGCTAGGTACATGATCCCAACTTCCCACAGCAGTTCCGCCTTCTTTGTAAGGGATCTGCTCTTGGAACCTGAAGCACAAACCTGGTCCTGACTAATCAGAACAGGGACCCTGCGAACACCTTTAATTTCCATTTCTGGTCAAATCGCAGCCCAGAAAGTTAGCAGCGTTCATATACCCATGTGAATGCAAAATTCCGGTAACACAAAGAAGGCCCTGATAATGAAGTTGGAAATGGTGCCTCCGGCCTGGGGAACCACTCCCTTGGTTTTATGATCCCCATCCCTCAGGTAGCATACAAGTGTCCCTCAGGACAAACAAGCTGAGAATCTGGGTGATGGCCGGCACAGTTAGGCGTCAGCAAGCCCAGGACAGCAGCACTGCCATTTCTGTCTCACTGGGGCCGAGCTTTGTGCCAGGCATCCACACATGCTCAACCCAATGGCAGGCCGGCGCCGTGGCTCACTTGGCTAATCCTCCACCTGCGGTGCCGGTAACCTGGGTTCTAGTCCTGGTTGGGGTGCTGGGTATTAGTCCCGGTTGCTCCTCTTCCAGTCCAGCTCTCTGCTGTGGCCCAGGAAGGCAGTGGAGGATGGCCCAAGTGTTTGGGTCCCTGCACCCGCATGGGAGACCAGGAGGAAGCACCTGGCTCCTGACTTCAGGTCGGTGCAGCGCCGGCCGTAGTGGCCATTTGGGGAGTGAACCAACGGAAGGAAGACCTTTCTCTCTGTCTCTCTCTCTCACTATTTAACTCTGCCTGGCAAAAAAAAAAAAAAAAGACAAATGCATAAGCCACCTCTGGCAATGTCCAACCTGTTGGAAGAGCTGTGTAGCAAGAGGACATCTCAGCGCCCAGCCCTGGGCAGATGACGAATCAAGGTTGCCGAATGTGTGGACACATCAGGAGCGTGAGAGAGACTAGGAGGGATTCCTGCCTTGTGCCTACCATCTTGGTCACCTAGCGCTGGCCATGGCATCATGGGCCCCCACGCTGCACATAAGGAGCTCCTGCAAACAGCATCTACTCAGCATCAGGCACAGAGAGCGGGCCAGACCTTTCCAACACACGCCCCTCTTCTAACAATTTAACTATTAACATTTTAAAAGCACTTGAAATCATCACAGCATGAGGTTCTTTTAAATAACACAGAATGCGTCTTACCCCCCTAGTTACTATTCTCTAGAGACAAATTAAAAACCAGCCATCTGATTCTCTTCTCTGTCCCACGCAGTCACACATTATGGAACAAGGTTTTTTTTCCAGTTCACGTATACTGATGGGCGCATTTTCTGTGGCTGTTAGAATTAAAACATGAATGTCTATCGCCCGGCAATCCTGGAGCATCACTGTGTATACATGTTGACTGCAGCCCTGCTGGTGTCGGCAAAGGGAAAGCCATAACCAGCATGTTGACTATGTGGGATATTATTCATGAGATAGATAGCTAAACACATATATCCAAGCTTAATAGCTCGGAGAAAAATGGAGCTGTAGAAGTTACGTTTGGTGGGGTGGGTGCAACGGCATAGCAGGTAAAGTTGCAGCCTGCAGTGCCAGCAACCAATATGGGTGTCGGTTCAGTCTGGGAAGGCTGCTCTACTTCAGATCCAGCTCCCTGCTAATGAACCTGGGAAAGCAGTGGAGAGAACATGGGCCCCTGCACCCACATGGGAAACCAGGAAAAAGCTCCCGGCTCCTGGCTTTGGTGTGGCCCAGACCTGAAAGTTGTGGTCATTTGGGGAATGAACCAACAGATAGAATGCTCTTTCTCTCTCTTGCTCTTTCTCCCCTCTTTCTCTCTCTCTGCTTCTCTGTAATTCTACCTATCGATTAAATAAATAAATGAAAAAAAAAAAAAGAAATTATGTCTGTACCTTTAAGAAACACACAGCGAAGTGGATGTTTGGCCTAGTGGTTAGGACATCGGTTAAGATACCTGTGTCTATATCTCAGTGGTTGGGTTTGATGTCCATCTCTACCCCTGACTCCAGCTTCCTGTTAATGCAAACCCTGGGAGGTAGTGGTGATGGTTCATGTTGACTGGGCTCTTGCCACCCAGGTGGGAGACTGAGATTGGGTTTCTGGATTCTGGCTTTATCCAAGGCCCAGCCCTGGTGAGGCAGAAGATGGAAGGTCTCTCTTTGTATCTACCAGTTTCTGTTCCTCTGTCTCTCAAATAAACAAAAACCAAAGCCAAAACCACATACAATACCAGACGTTTTCTGTGGTTACCCATATGTGGATTAAATTCAAGAAATACATTTGGACAGATACATTTCACACTAATAAGTGTTTATGTCTAGGACAGAGCCTGGGCTTGGAGGGGACTTTACTTGTATTAATGCTCATGTAAGGCAAGAGTAATTTTTAAAAACCAAAGAAAATGAGGGCAGGTGTTTGGTACAATGGTTAAGAAGCTGCTTGGGATGCCTGCAACCCATATCAGAGTATCTGGGTTCAAATCCTGGCTCCAGCTCTGCTTGTGACTCCAGCTTCCTGCTAATATGCACGCTGGGAGGCAGTAGGTGATGGTTCAAGCACTTGGGTCCCAGGCACCCATGTGAGAGACTTGGATTGAGTCTGGATTCCTGACTTTGGCCTGGCCCAGCCCTGGTTGTTGCTGGCAATTGGGGAACCTGCAGATAGGATTTCTCTATCTCTGGGCCTTCTAAATAAATAAATTTTAGAAACAAGAAAATGAAAATAAGTATGAGTGCACCACTTTGCTTCTCATAATAGTGGTTCTATGTGAAGCTATTATCTAGCTGGAGATAAAATGTTAAATTGCTGTCCCCTTAGCAGTCAGGAAGCAATGCAGACTGTGATAAGAGGATCTACTGGTACTATAAATGTATGCAACAATCTAATTGAAGAGAGTTGGGAGAATGTGCTGACCTAAGTAACTCTGGCAATGAGCAGTCTATAAGACTAAAGGCAAAAAGAGCAGCACATAAGCACTATACTCGATAAAAGCTGATAAAATTGCTTCCCATGGGCTAAGAGTCTGATACTACCATACAGAGGAACTTCAGAAAGTTGTAGAAAGTGGAATTAAAGGGTAAGTTTATTATGTTACAAACAGTTTGAAATCCATGAATCATTTTTCATAATAGGCATTTTTTCATGAACTTTTTGAAGACTCCATGTACGTATGCATGGATTTCAATTTTTTAAACACTAACATAAACTTATCTTTTGGCTCCATTTTCCACACTGTACATGCATTTTGAAGTACACTGTATATGCATATGGCAAGTGAACAATGATGACAATGGACAGCACGAGGTAGAAGCCAGATTTCTTTCTATTGTAGAAATCTGATAAGCAAGGCAAGGAGACTAGAAAGATCCATACAGTAACAGGTTATCGGCGGATTCAGTGTAAGTCCATGCTTAACTCAGTGTAGCTACAAACAGTTACATATATATAGGCCACACAATACCTATTTACAGAACAAACACAGATTAGCACACGACTCATTTCCTTCTCTGGCAGTTGGGAGGGTCTAGAAGCAGAAACGCCACAGCAGCACCCAGTACACCTGCTGCCCAAATCTGTTTCTCAGATCATTCTTTAAGAAAAGGAACCAGGACTCCCTGGGGTGGGGGGAACCCTACCATGATGGAGGTATGTCAAAGGGACATGGGATCCAACTGAAGGAGCTTCCAAAGGCCAAGGCTGGAACAACTTGAGCAATGAAATAAGGAAGTACTGGATTATAACCCAAAGTATAAAACAGAGCTCCATGAGTTGATACTGATATGAATTAGTGGCTGAGAGGCCGGCACTGTGGCGCAGTGGGTTAATACCCTGGCCTGAAGCACCGGCATCCCATATGTGTGCGGGTTCTAGTCCCGGCTGCTCCACTTCCAATCCAGCTCTCTGCTATGGCCTGGGAAAGCAGTAGAAGATGGCCCAAGTCCTTGGGCCCCTGCACCCACGTGGGAGACCCAGGAGAGGCTCCTGGCTTTGGATCGGCACAGCTCTGGCCGTTGTGGTCATCTGGGGAGTGAACCATCGAATGGAAGACCTCTCTCTCTGCCTCTCCTTCTCTCTCTGTGTAACTTTGACTTTCAAATAAATAAATAAAAATCCCAAAAAAAAAAAAAAAATGTAGTGGCTGAACCAATCAACAAATGGGGAAGAAGATACAAATTTTCCTTGTAGAAAGCTTCCAAATAATATATGCACATCTTCCATCCTTAAATCCCGCCATTAATTAAGTATGGGTTGTACACGCTTTCTTCCATAGAGCATAGTATGGAAAAGGGCGGGAGAGGGGTGTGGGGAGGAAGGGGAGAGAAAAGTAACTTCACAGTAGAGAACCTTGACAAACGCTACCTCGAACCCCACCTTGGTCAGGTGATCAAGGTCACCCATGTTGACACTATGTCACCCTGGATATGACATAGTGAAAATGGCACTGCACCTCTGGGTCCTTGACCCCCAGAACATACAACCCAAGACTAACAGTGGGAAAACACAGATATCAACAGAGGGGCATCCTCTGTTGAGGTTATAAAAAGACAGGAAAAGTCTGGGACACTGGTACAGCCAAAAGGAGCCCGAGGAGTCATCACAACTAAACGTATCGTGGTACCCTGGATGGGAACCTGACCACAAAGACATTAGGTGAAACCAAGGGGCTCTGAATAAACAATGGGTTGAGTTAATAACCACAGATTAATATCAGTTCAATAATGGTTAACAAGGGCTTCTGCATGGCTAAACTGATAATCCCTACCACACCACTCTCTCTCTGCCAGCTTCATTTTTCTTTCTCAGTTCTAATATGTCATCTATTTAATTGCTTATTGCTTGCTGTCCCTAAACAGGTGATTCCCATGAGAATGGAGACTTTTTGTTTACTGTTTTATCACCAATACCTAGAATAGAATCGAGAATATAGCAGCTTCGCAACAATATCTGTTGAAGGAATATGGGAAAGAATGCATTATTATATACAGAGCGGTCTGATGAGTATTGGGTATTGATAAATAATAGTAATTACACTCACATTTTTATTTGTCAATTCCTTTTATTCTTCAGAGCTCAGCAAGTTACCTTCTTTATAAAATTTTTATGTGGCACGTAACAAAAGTATGCACCTAAGCAGATTAATCATTCAACAAATATTTACTAAGGGGGTCCTTTACGTGAAGTCACTATGACGGGCACCGGGGTACCCAGCAACCACCATCCACCCATCCACCCATCCATCTATTTACTCGTCCAGCCAGCCACCACACACCCAGTCACTCCTGAGTGCCTGCCGAACGCCAGGCTCTGCATGTTTAAGACAGCATTTGGCACACTGCCTTGTCTTTCTCTTTGGATTGTTAACTCTCCTAATGGCAGGAAACTCAAGAATTTACTTATCATTTTGCCACTGACTAAATTTTGACCCTGAAAAAAATGAAATCAGTGCATTCTGAGCATTGGCTTCCTGGACTGTAAATAAATGTGGGTTTGAGACCTCTGACCAGCCTGCCTTGCAGCGCCCTTGGGAACATCCAATGAGATGATCCAAAAATAAATGTGCTTTCTACAACAGGAACTTCCAAACACATGGAAGGGATTCTCAGCCAGCGAATGCTAAAAACAAAAACAAAAGCCTGAACAAACAAAACAAACAAAAACCCTAACTCAAACCATTTCTTAGATTGCTTCCTGGTGGGTCTCAGAGCCTGAGGCAGCTGCTGCTGCTGGCGAGGCGGATCACTCAAAAACTCGGCAGCTGGACAAAAATCAGGACGGGCAGCCCAATTCCTGTCAAGGTAATCCTCTGCAGATTAAGTAGACCATCAATAATCTTCGGTTAACATTTGACTCGAGCGCACGGGCTCTTCCCACCCTCTCTGCGGAGGAGCTGCTGGCTATTGTGTGTTGAAATTTTAGCACCCTGCAGCCTCCTTGCACATCACAGAAAACACTTGGCGTGGTTGACTGGGGAGTTTTACTGTCAAGACAGAGCTTGACAGTAAAGGAGAGTGAGTCCTGAATGGAGGGACTGACCTGGCCAGGTCCACTTCCAAAGGAAGATACTATATGTCTTCCAAACTCCAACCACGGTGAATGATGACAGAGGGGGACGAAGCAAGCGGAGAGAGAACACATGTTAGAACGTCTCTCTACAGCCAAGATCGACTCTCTCCACAAGCTCTGAAATTTTCTAGTCACTAGCTACGCTTTCTCTTTCTGATGGAGAGCCTGATGTTAGCAGCACCTGAAAAGGCGGAAACTGAGAGCTGGCAAACTCACTCCAAGGAAACAAAGACTCACCTGTCCTCTGTGTGTTCTCGCCTGTCAGGGCCAAGCTGGCTCCAAATTCAACACCCTGAAGAAATTCTTTAAAACAAACTTTCACAAGTTTGGAGAGGCTCTATAGATAGACAGCTCCTATCTGCTGGTTCATTCCCCGAGTGCTTGCCAAGGCTTGGACCACATGGGTGGCAGGAGCCTAATTACTTGGGTCATCATCACTGCCTCTTAGGGTCTGCATTAGGAGGAAACCAGAGTCAGGAGTCAGGGTTAGGCATCAAACCCAGGCACTATAATGTGGGACATGGACCTTCTAACTGGTGTCTTAACCACTAGGCCAAACAGCCATCCCAGGAAGAAACTCTTTAAAAAAAAAAAAAAAAAGATGTATTTATTTATTTATTTGAAAGTCAGAGTTACAGGGATGGGGGTAGAGAGAGCTCTTCCATCTGCTGGTTCACTCCCCAGATGGCTGCAACAGCCAGGACTGGGCCAGGCCGAAGCCAGGAGCCAGGAGCCTCATCTGGGTTTCCTACATGGGTGCTGGGCCCAAGCACTTGGGCCATACTCTACTTGCTTTTCCCAGGCACATTAGCAGGGAGCTTGGATCAGAAACGGAGCAGCTGGGACATGAACTGGCACCCATATGGGAAGCTGGCATCACAGGTGGTGGCATTACCCCCTATGCCACAGTGCGGGCCCCAGGAAGAAACTCTTTTCCTCAGCCTCTTTACCACTAGATCCCCAAGTCCTGGGCTGCAGTAACAGCATCTTAGTAAACAAAATAAAAATGATGATATATGTGGCATATCTTTTATACAGCACACGCTGCGAGCCAGGTGTTGTTCAAACACTGCCAACTATAAACCCAGGAGGCTGCTCCGCCCTGGCTCGTACCTCCCACCTCTCTTTCAGGACATTCTCCATTGTTTCAGGGTCCAGGCCTCTCTGCCAACTGTGCGCCCACGGAACCTGACCCCTACCAATGTGTTGGCTCTCTTCTGCTATTTTTCCTTAAAAGACGACGGGGCCGTGGTGATAGGTAGAGGGACCACCACAACAGGATCTTGCAGTGGGGAAAGAGATGGAACTCAGCTCCCTCTTTGTTCTTCTGGGAAAATTTCAAGCACACATAAAAAGAATGGTTGAACAAACATCCACCACCCCGTTTCAACAATTAACTCTCTTGCCAATCCTGTTTCATGTATTCCAACCCAGTAACTGTCCTTATACAGCGAGCACCAGGTATTGGACCATTTCACCACCACCCCTCGGTGTGTTCTGTCTTTCCTTTCACTTTATTTAATGATGTGGTGACTCTGAAGACCCAGGTTTCCTGCTGGTTGCTTTACTGTGGAAGGGAGGTGGTGTGGCGTACACATGGACAGAATTGGCATTGCTCCTGTATTAATTTTTCAGGCCTTAGTTGATATTGTTTCATGGTGAGAGCTGCTCAAATTGACTTATGAATATGATTATTGAATGAAATAAGGAGTAGGAAGTAGGTTTATATCTAAAACTGGGGCTGAAGAGAGATGGGAAACCAGCAACTATTTTCTTGGGATCTGAGGAAGGGTGGCTGAAGGGACTGTAGGTCCCTGGTCAGGGAGCAGGGAACTCCAACTACTGGAGAAACGGGATCTGGACATCTGCTCGCTTTTCTGGGCATATCCTAGGACTTGTGATGAGGCCCTGGCTGTGAGTGGTAACAATGCTGTCCATATTGAACACAGGAACCGGGAGTGCATGCAGAACAAGGAGGCTGCAAATGTGGGTTGCTGTGTGCACACACTCCTAATTAATTATTTACGTGCACTGCTTACCACGTGCGCTTAATTGCCTTGCAGCACGATAATGAACAGGTCTGTCATTAAAATCTCACTGGATGCCAGGGATGAAAAATCTCCTTGGGCTTTCCTGGCCTTCCTTTCTAGAAGGCAAGATTGCCAGCTCAGAACGTTAAACCACGAGTGGTTTGTTCCTGGCTAGGACTCTGTTCCCTAGAGAAAGGGCACCTGCAACTTCCCGAGGCTCAGGTGGGAGATTGGCACATCAGTGGCTAAGGAATGACTTTCCTAGCTCTAACCAGGCCAAAGTCTGGCAAGAAGTCTCTCCTTGGACACTGGTGAGCTAGGATGGTCTGGAACCATTCACCAGGCTTGTGGGTTTACGAAATTTCCAGTAACCTTAAAGCAGGGTTCGGGGGAGTTTGAAATCATAGCTATAGCCTAGCCCATCCCCAGGATAATTAAATCAGGACCTCTGGGAATGGGGGCCCGGCCCTCTCCGGGTGATTCTAATGTGCAGCCAGACCCATCGCTTTAAAGCAAGTACATGTTGTGCACATCTTGTCTTACTTTCTTCTCCATCTTTCTTTGTTAAGGCCATCTTTTTCCTCAAAGCTTTTCAGATAGAAGAGACGTGTTCTTTTTAGGTTTGAGTATTCAGGTCATGCTGGCTTCATCAAATGGATCGAGGGAAATTTTCATCTTATTCTATGGTCTGAAATAGTTTGAATAACAAAGGATATCCCCGGTTTTTGAAGACTAGCTAGTCCCCAGTTATAAGATGAAGATCTTTTAAAAAGGGTATCTCTTTCATAAACTTTCTAATGGATTTTATGGTGACTGGTCTATGCAGGTGCTCCACCCCTCCTTTAGGGGCAATTCTGGGAATTTATATTTTGTTAGGAAATTCTCCATTTTCGAATTTATTGCAATAAATTTTCACATACAGTGCTTATATAAATTCCTCAACTCCTTTCTCAACAGGAGATTCTATCAGCTTTCATCCTAGACCAGGAGCTCTTCACAGCATATCCATCACTGACCCTGTGCTAGGCACACTGTTCCACCTGCTTTATTTGTACTAACTCATTTAATCCTCATGACAATTCAATTAAGTACACACACAGTCCTCATGTCGGATGAATTCCTCACCTTTGGGTAGGTGGAGAAATTAATCAAGCAACTTGTCATCAGCAAACAGAGCCGTATGCAGTGGCAGCTGCCTTCTCACCTGTGGATGTGTGCGCTATGACTGACTTAATCACTGGGTGAGCATTTAGCATCCTGCATTGCAGTGCCTGG